>NC_026476.1:5906665-6217485 GCF_000240135.3 Fusarium graminearum PH-1
GGGAGCTGTTGTAGCTTTCCCCACAAGAGGTGCCTTCTTTGGCGCCGGATTCGCTAGTCCTACTGCTGAATACCTCGGTCGACGATGGACCATCACCATCGGTTCCATCATTTTCCTCCTCGGAGGTGCTCTTCAGACTGGTGCTCCCCAAATCTCGTACCTGATGGCTGGTCGATTCCTCGCTGGTCTCGGCGTCGGTTTCTTGACCATGATCATTCCTCTCTACCAAGCCGAAATTGCCCATCCTTCGATTCGAGGTGCGTACAAGATAATCCTTGCTGCCCCATTTAATAAGCATAAATGAACTGACCTGATCGTCTCGCTACACAATAGGCCGAATCACCGCTCTCCAACAATTCATGCTGGGTATTGGTGCACTGATCGCTTCTTGGAGTGGTTGGGGTACATACACACACTACACCGACAACCGACAATGGCGAATCCCCCTTGGAATCCAGTGCGTCCCCGCGCTCATCCTCGGTTCCCTCATCTTCGTCTTCCCCGAGTCTCCTCGCTGGCTCATGGACAAGGGTCTGCAGGAAAAGGCTCTGCACACCCTTGCTCGCCTGCACTCCAATGGCAACGTCGATGACCCCTGGGTTCGTGCGGAGATCGAGCAGATTCAGGAAAGCATCGCCGACGAGCATGCCAACGAGGCCAAATCGTACCTTGAGCTGTTCCGAAACACCTCTTGCTTCCGCCGTCTTTTGATCGCTTGTGGCCTTCAGGCCTCTATCCAGATGACTGGTGTTTCAGCCATTCAGTACTACTCTGTTGCTATCTACAAGCAAGCTGGAATCGAAGCTGCTGATGCCCTCAAGTACCAGGCTATCAACTCTATCATTGCGCTTATTGCTCAGGCCCTTTGCATCGCTTTTATTGATCGATTCGGTCGTCGCTGGACTCTGATTTGGGGTAACCTCTTCAACTGCTTGACCTTTATCATCGCCACCATTATGCTGGTCGTTTATCCTCCCGGTTCCGGCAGCGCTGCTCAGGGTTGGGGCTTCATCATCGTTACTTGGGCGTACAACTTTTCTTTCTCGGCTACTTGCGGACCTCTTTCTTGGATCATCCCTGCCGAGATTTTCGATACTCGAACTCGTGCCAAGGGTGTCAGTCTCGCCACCATGACCTCTTTCGCTTTCAACACCATGATCGGACAGGTAACAGGCATTGCCATGGAGGCCGTCGGCTGGAAGTACTACCTTGTTTTCGTCGTTTGCAACTTTACCAACGCTCTTTGCGTCTGGGCTTTCGTTCCCGAGACCAAGCAAATTCCTCTCGAGGAGATGAACTATCTCTTCACCAACGCTCCTTGGTTCATTCCCTTCGTCAACAAGAGCCAGTACACTGCCGATTACCAGGCCGACTTGGCTCGTAGGGCTGAGAGGATTGACGAGAAGCTGGCCGCTGAGCACGAGACCGGCGAGCACGTCTCCAAGATCTGAGACGGCACTGAGTCGGGTCAACTGCCAATTTTAGCTTTAGGAATCTAATTATTATTAAATGAATTCTCGATGTGTCCTTATACTGGAGTCCTCAGGTTTCCAGACAAACTGTCCGCTAAAAGCATAAGGAATGAAATTATTAGGTCATCTTATGCCGCTTAGACTATACTCTTTAGGCTATTTATTTCTGTGTCCTGAGACTTAGGGGGTCAATTTTTCTGGAGTGTAGCATAGAAGACCATCTACCTATTCACATTCACATTCACACTTGTACTGGGAACTTGGCGTGATGATTTATCGTATATTACTCCTTGGCAATGGTATATACAAAGTGTGAAAAATGCTATTCTGATCGCTGTAATGTATTCGTATAACCCTTCCATGTAATCAAAGGTAACCGTTTGTCTTCGTTGGAATCTATCCAAACTCTCTTCCCAGTCCCCAGTACCTAGAAATTCCCATCCCAACAAGAAAAAACAAGAAATCATAGCTGCCGACCTTTTCCGCAAAAGCTCTTTCAACGAGCACAAAAACAACCGGGGGAATGGCGTTGCCTGAGTCCTCTCTAGATCTGACGCGAAATCTCTCTCAATCCAAATACAAAAGAAACAAAAACAATGAGGTTGCGGACATCTTCTTCCGTGATGAGCCTGACAATAGCCTGAAGTGTTACACCAAAAGTAAGGATGTATTGGGGGCCAATGTAGACGCCTACAAAAGCTTCTTTCAGGGTTCGTGAGAGATAGAACACACGGCAGCAGTGCCGCTCTTCAACGCAAAAACTCTCGCAAACTGGGTGCAAAACAAATCGGGATGGGGAGGGCGGTGGAAATTTGCCGTGCCTTGTCGACTGTGCTTCCTTGCCGACACCTAAGCGGACTGGTTCTCATCCTCCTCGGGATGGTTGGCAGCGTAGATACGCTTGAAAGTCTTTGAGAGCCTGATACAATCCTTGACGTTGTTCGTGAAGTCGCGGAAGCGATCGAAAGCCTCGCTCTTTAGCAGAACCTTGAAGAACTTTGCCCTCTCTTCGCTGGAAAGCTCTTCGATCATTCGAATTGCAGGCGCAATCTTGATGATGGTAGGGTTGGTTTTCTTTCGGGCGTCGAAGGCAGGATCAAAACCTGGGAAGGAGTGTAATCCGCCGTGCTTCTTGTTTGCGAGGCGTAACTTAGTGCAGTCCTTCAAATCGTCGTAGAGATTGTCGAGAAGGTCGAGTGTGGTGGTGATGCTGTTCTCCTGCTCAGGGAGTGCAAGCTTCTTGGTCAGCCACATTTTGGCGTGTTTTGTCATGATGGCATTCATGAATTTGTCGCCAGCCTCAGGAATGGGGAAGTTAATGATTGCAAGGGCGTCCTGTAGCATTTCATCGTCGAATTCGTTCTTGTAGAATCGGAGCCGGATAAGGTCCTTGTTCGCGGTATATGTAGCGAACATTTCAGGACAGGCCTTTATGAGGCAGGTGATATCGTTTCGGTCGGGGAGGTAGAAGAGAATCTCTATGCGGACCTCGGGGGAGAGAGCGTCAAAGGAGACCATCGTGACGTTGGTTTGCAGGTTGCGGATAATATGTGATGATAGCTTGTAGGTTGAGGATGATATGAGATGAAAGAGATGTGGTTGCGGATGATATATGCTGACAAAGGTGTTGTTGTTGTGGTTGATGATGTTGAGGTGTGTAGGTGTAGAGGGAAGAAAAGGAAGAGTCAAGGTAGGTAGAAGAATAAAATTTATAGGTAGAATAATAACAAGATTTTGGCTTTCCATCAATGGGTGGAAGCTAGAGGAAGCTTGATACAGTGGTGAATTCTGGTGAATTCCAATATTTGTTTGCTTCGAGGTTCGTTCTCGCTTAATTTCCTTGTTGTTCGTTTGCTTAAGGTTGGCTGTTCTAGGATCCGGTGGCAGCTGTCAGGCACCCTCGAGGTCTTTACCTATGACCAGCTTGTTACACCGAGAGGGTTGTAGGCTGGGATGAACCACCTGCGTGTAACTGTCGGGTGTACGCAGGAGTTGAAGCACAGTCTGAAACTTGGCTGATCGTTAGGTACACCTTAGATCTGGGTTGGCAGTTAGGAAGTTCCCACTAATACATGACTAGCACAACATTAAAGAATTACTTATGGAAAGTATGAATAATGTATGGATAAATAGGAGTGTGCAGTGTTCAGACTGAGCGCCACCATGAATAACGGCTGAACTTTATGTACAAGACCACTTTCGAGTGCGCCCAGGCAACAAGAACTTATAATACAGTCACTCGACAAGGTGAGGTAATCGCAATTTCTAACACCAAACATGTTATCAGTTGTTGTAGTTGACACAGACTACATGTATTACTCTGATATCCCTGAGACGAGGGCTTCATACTGAAGCCAGTGACTGTAAGCCCAAGGTGTACATCTCCGTCAAGAAGAAGGTACAACAAGAAAACACAGATCTGGAGGACACTGAGGAACATCACGAGCTTTTGGACGCCTTACTTATTCAGGCTTCCCAGAGAGGGTTGCCCAGCCCCGCGTTGTACTGGTTTGAGGAGAAGAGGCTCAGTGAAGAAACGTTTTCGGAGATCGAGCGCTGATTTCTGGAGAAGTATCAACTAAGTGGGTAGCAGCATGGGTTGTGGGAGTATTTGGCAGTGAGAATATTGAAACCATTATAAGCATCATGACGCGCTACGGCACGTACGCTGCCCGTAGTAAACTCGAGTTGTTAGAGCACTAGGTCTACTCATTCATCAATTACAAAGAGGCTGAAGCTATCCTGGAGCAGTAGGTCGATGCTAGTGAGAAGAGCATAACGTGTAAATAGGATTGTGATTACCACTGAACCCGCATGAAGGCAAAAGACGAAGCGTTGGCAGTCATTCTGCGTATCACAGGCATCCCGATATAAACCACACTGTTGACTTGAGGTAGCGAAAGACTCGATGTTGTTGCTGCTTAATACTGGTAGGAGCAGTTTCACGTAATGATAGTCAAGTTCTAAAATACAGAGTGCATGGAGAGGAGCAAGCTATGGATTCTTCAGTATGAACGAGAGCTATGCCTGTTCACAATGTGTTGTTTGTTATTAGCCGAACAAAACTTTCATCGTGTTGTCAAGTCCAGAACACAATGAGGGTAACTGGGCGCACTACCAATTGTTCTCGTTTCCTTGCGTGCACAAAGAGATCGCTTCGCTGACCTGGAAGTACCGAACCCTCGACTAAACAAGAAGCGACATCGGCAACTTTAACATATGATCCACAACATCTGCCGCGGCGCAGTGTCTTTGTACCGGTAAGTCAGGGATGGGGCTCAAGTTAAAACTGCTTGACGATGACATGCCTGTAATGCCCTATTTGTCACTACTTATCAGATCTTTGACAAGGCAAGGGCGGGGATGACATTGAGCCTGTTTTTTGCGTGCCAAACCGAATACAGTTGCGCCGCCGAGAGGCAAAAGTTGACGAGCATCTGATAAGATAGAGTTTTATCCTTGTTGGTTGCTCCACTGATCTTTGCTTCACTCAATGTCGGTGACAGACTCACTGTGCGAACTATGATGCCCAAACACTGTCGTGTTTAAGCACAACTACCGAAGTTCCGAGTTCACCCCCACGAGATACAGGCTAGTCCGTTACTATGACGGAGCTGCGGTAGTTCTGGAACGACGGTGTCCGCTCTTGGCTACCAGTGGATGCAATGCAGTAAGGCAAGGATGCAGAAAACGTGGATGGACGAAAAGCAGGGGTTGGCATGAGACGAAATTGCTGTCAGTTCGGATCGTTCCGATCGTTAGCATGCGAGTTCGGCATTGACACAAGGTGCGACTTGGCAATACTACAGAACCTCCGAGAGAAGTGCAGAAGCCCCATGTGATGCAGGAACAGATCTTGGAAGGGTTGTTAGCGCATTTGAGCCAAAATACAAGGTGTATGTGGACTAAGGAGTACCTGAGGCCAGGTTCTGTCTACTCTTGTTCGTGTGTTCTGTGCTCTATAGTCTATCTCTCAGGCTGACTACCACTGGAAGCTCTCTTCAAAATACTCTATCCTCGGCATCGAAGGAACAGCCCGTGCTGCCACAGCACTTCTGCTCTCATCAGCCATCTTGGCAGGACCACTTGTAACTACCGCAAGACTTCCCTCACCTCCACTGTCCAAAACGTTGTCGATGATTCCTTCAACGTTCAGCCTCCCATCTCTCCACTCAGCAAAGTGACAAGTAGTTATCTGATCAGGCCTTGCCCTGCTTGCACCAGTAACATAGATACTGACTCTCACTTGACTGCTGTCAAGCACATCACTCAACTCGTGGTTGAGAACATCCTCAGCGAGGGCAGATTGTCGTACTGCCCAGTGAACTTCAACTAACTTAGGTCCGGTGGCTGAGGTTGTAAGTTTGTTAAGGTACGAAAGCGGGACAGCAATGCCGCTACCTCCAACAATAAAAATTACTTTGTCAAACCGCTCCAAAGGCAAGGTTTTCCCGTATGGGCCGTCTATCGCTACCCGAACTTTGGCTGGTTTCGGCTGGTCCCGCTCAGCATATTCTCTCAATCGAGATGTGAAGCTGTCATAGGGGCGAATAAGGAATGTCATTTCTCGTTGTGTCTTCTCGTACTCAGGTTCCATCTCGTCCGACCGGTATGTCGCGTGACCTAGCAATGGCGCCCGGTCTGATAAAGGGTATGCTTCGGGTTCTGTCACCGACGCAATCGTGAAGGGATGGCTCTCCCAGAAGTTCCACTTGTTAAGCACAGAGAGGTAGTAAAACGTGCCCGGCTCGATTCCGTAGATGCTTGAAGACACAGGGACGACGACTCTGACCATGTGAGCATCCTCGTTGTAAGTGATCAGAGCAGTGGTTTTCCAGAACTTGGGATTGAAGGCAATAATTCGAACGGCGCGGACAACTCGATCGAGCAGCCATACAACGACTGGAATCCACACTAGGGGATCGTAGGCGCCTCTGAAGATAGATACGTGTCTTTTGAAACGTTAGCGAGATATCATATCATTTGTCGTGATTTGGCTTACCCAAGCATTGCCACAAGGACAAAGACTGATAGAACAATATGCGCGACAAGGAAAAACTCGTATTGTCTACGTCGTACCCAGAAGAATGACGACCCGACGAGTAAACAGATGAAGATGGTTGCCTGCCATAAATTAGCTGAGAAAACGATAACAACCCAGTTGACTCACCAGCTCACCGGTCCACCAAAACTTCAGGTTAGAGATCTTCCAGAAATACTCCCAGCCGCCCCCTGGGAAGTTAGAAATAGATCTTCAGCGACTGTGCATGGTGACATACTTTGGAAAATTATGATGATATATCCGACGGAGTGAACGACAGCTTGGATAGTAGCTATCCGACCGACCCATCGATGAAAGTTATTGTATGTTTTAAAGTCCCAGCCTGTTAGCCATATAAAGATGTTGTTCCGCATACCGAAAAACCAAATGAGAGGAAAATTGGCGAATGAGATGATGCCTGTTCTGTCGGAGACGTGTCGAAGAACCTGCAGCCAAACAGAAGGGTAACTGAACCGTCTTGTCAGCACGAAACTTCCCAAGGTTGTCCTATGGCGTGGAAACTCACTAGCCATAGCCCTCGAATATGCTATATCCATGAATCGTGCAAATAATATTAAGCATCGCGAACAAAGAAATAGTCAATGTTTGGACGCGTGGAGGGAGAGTTCCACAACCGCCAAAATCTTGAACACAACGCCGACCAAATGTTGCAGGAAGGAAGACGTTACGCTTGAGCCACAGATCCCCACGACCTTGTCCTGTGGATAGTGAGCTGAAAGTTCGATTCACGATGCCGACGGTCATGACCACGGCCCAGAAGATCCCCATAGCCCAGCCATAGTAATAATGATAGACCCAGATATAATCGTGTGCAGTCTGCATCTGTGTTCAGTCGCATGTTTAAAGACTCAGTAACCATGTTCAGAGAACTAACTAATGTTCGGATCCATATGTCATAGTATGCTTGTGACGGCAGCATCAGCGCCCCGTAACGATGATTACGATTTGGATCTGTCGCATCGAATATAATAATCTGAGCCCTCTGTTTATCTGTTATATCGTCGATTATGTCGTGAGGCGCCAGGTATAAGCCGTATGTATCTTGGCATGTCTGATTCATGACTCTCGATTCGCGTAGCCAGACATTCTCGGTACAATGGGCATCCCAACAGAGATGTAGAGAAGTTTGGTAAGCGAGACTAATGCATTCCTGTTTCGCAAAAAATGAACCTTCTGGCGCATCCGCGAATTTGAGAGTCCGGAATGTTTGCCGACAGGCTTTACCGCACAACGCGGGGTCTGCCGAAGATGCGTCTACTGACGACGCAAGGCTAGAGGCAAGGGTGGTGAAGACACATATTAGATTGGTCACTTTCAAGGATCGCATCTTTCGGTACTGATGCTATATCTGGGCTTGAGATCTGAAGATGGAAAGATAACTAGGTAAGTTGTTATCGTGAATTGAGAGCGGTTATCAGATGATCAGATAGAGGTCTGGTGGGTCTGATTATCACGTGGAGGCGACATGGTCAGCAGGGATTGACATGGTTCAGTCTCCTGCAAACTGGCTGGTGCAGAAAGGGCATATTCAAGAATGAGATACCAATGTCACGAACACAAGACGATAATTTTTGGGGGGGGGATATTCAACGCATTTCACGAAAGAGGGGGACGTTGTGGTTCGGAGAAAACGATGTCCCTGGCTCACATCACGCGCCAGGTGACTAGTTGTATATTAAGATAGATTTACTCCGGCTAGAAGCCGAGTATTATTACTTTTACAATAAATTGATCATTCTGATATCTCAGACACCATGACGAAGTATCGCCACGAAATCCTTTACAGTAACACTTGGAACATGAGGCGTCAGAGGTTACTTGCGGTACAAGGCAGCCATCTTCTGCATGAACGTAGCAGGCTTTGTCTCAGTGCTGTTCACATCCGTCGCTCCGTTCTTGGGAACATCAACAACCTCGCCATCAAGACCCTTGTTGTTCACAGCGTTCTGCTGCTTGCCAAGGTAGAAGTTGGGCATGAAGAAAGAGGCGATGAGGGGAATGCACGCGAAGACGATGGAGACGATGGTGATGTGGCCATTGACGATAGAGTAGGCTCGAATGGAACCCTGGCGGATGGGGTCGAAGAAGTCGTACTTCTTAAGGGTCTTGATGTTGCCGTAGATAGTGGCAATGGTGGTGTCATCAACGTCGGGTAGCTCAACGTGCATCTGATCAACCATCTGCTCGGTCCAAATGCTGGTGGCAATAGCACTGCCGACACTGGAGCCTAGAGTAGACCAGAGAGTGATGATGGAAATGAGAGAAGCAATGTCGTCGTGAGGGACGGAAGCCTGGACACCAACTCGGACACCAACAACATTGAGGGAAGAAAGGCAGAAGATGAGCTGGGCTGCAACAAGGCGGGCAGTATCCTCAGTCATCATACCGTTGGGACTGATAAGAAGACCATAACCAAGGATTCTAGCGGCGGCACCAAAGATCATGAGACCCTTGTAGCGATGAGAGACACGGTGGATGAGACCAACGATAGGACCGACCAGGCAAAGACCCATGGTGGTGATACCAAGGAAGATGGTCCACTGGTAGGTTGTCCACTCCTTGATGATGAGGATATAAGACGAGAAGTAGGTGTTGCGCACAGACGAAGCCATCTGGTTGAAAATGTGGATAATAACACCAGCGATGAAAGCTCTGTTCTGGAGAATTCGCTTCGTCATCATGGGCTTGGGGGCGAGGAAGTACTCGTAGAGACCAAACAGGATGAGAACGACGAATCCCACGACAATCATGGCAACCATGCTAGGGTTGTTCCAGCCGCCCTTGGCGCTCTTGGCCAGAGTGATAGGCAGAAGAATGAGAGAGAATGCGAAGCCGAGAAGGATGAGACCAACGATGTCAATGTCGATCAAACCGCGGTAGGCAAGCTTGGCCCAGTAGGTCAAGTTCTTGGGCGTGGCCTCAGTGCGGCCAGTTCGCACATCCTTGGAATCAGCCATTGTGACCATTCCCGCCTTTTCACCACGGCGCTGCATAGTGTAGAGTGTGAAGATGGCAGGGAGGAGAAGAACGGGTACGAGAATGGCAAACATGCCGAGACCCCATCGCCAGTCCTCGTAAAAGCCTTCAGCGATGAAACCATTGACAGGCACGGTGACGATGAACGGCAGAGCAAGACAGGCGCTGAAGAAACCTCGCCATTCCAAGGGTGTCAAATCAGCGACGATGATGTCGCTGAGAAGATCAAGACCAGACTTGCCGACGGATGTGAAGCAGATACCGATAACATACGAGGTAAAGCCAGAGGCACTTGCAGCAACTGCAAAGCCGACAGCGTAAAAGACAAGGACAACAACATAAGTCGTAGGTCGCGATGTGATATCGGCCAGCTTTCCAATAAAGGGCTTGCTAATGGCACGAATAATTTGTCCCGCTGTGTTGACAGTACCAAGCTGACTGTGAACGCCAAAGGTAGAAGCTGCTAGCGTGCCGAAAATGGTGGTGGTGATGCCCATGTCGAGCGCGTAGGCGAACATGGTCAAGCCAATAGAGACACCCAGCAGCCAAAGCAAGATCTTTCCCTTCTTGCCAGACTGGTAGAGCACCTTGTTGAAGGCTTCAACTCTGCCGACACCAATTTCCTTGTGTTCATCGTCGGATATGGGGGCGTTGGTAGCATCGTAATCCTTCTTCTCGTTGAGTTCGAACATTTCCGGCGAGGTCTGCGGGGGAGTTTGGGGCTCTGGACCCGACGTGTTATTAGGTGCTGACATTTTGGGTGATAGACTTGAGCATGTGCTCTAGACCGAGAAATGACAGCGCATGGAATGAAAGGTTGATCAAGACAAAGAAAGAGGGAGGGAGAAAAGGTCTTCTAGCTGAACCGACAGCCTCTTTGTTTCTGGCCTGACTTTTTTAAAAACTACACAAATAGAAAGCTGTTCGCCCCCCTACACGACCGAACGTAAAAGAGACAGAACCAACAGACAATGCCAAGGGACCGAAAAAGAATACAGGGTCTCGCCGGCGTTTCTCGGGTCTGAGAAGCCAGGGTACAGCACCGATGTTGCATACTGGCGTGGTTTTAGCCTACCTGGTCACTGGACAGGAAAAAAACTCTACAAGGGGATCAACATGCGTGGTTTTTCGTGAAGAGATTATCTGATCTTTGCTCCATCCACTCATGCTGGCCGACGCCAAGATTATCACATACTTCCATCTAATCAGATGGTCCAGCAGAGTAGGGATCGGCGTGGGTGTGGGACGGGAGGGCTGATCTTTGCTGTGTTTAGAGTAGAGGTACAGTATAATGTGACAGTGTAGACAACTGTGACATGTGCACATCCCACGTCGCCGGAAGAAACCTTGTAACTTGTTCCTGATGGAAATCAGATCGATAAGAGGTAAATCGTCCGAGCATGGCTTTTCCATGCGTAAGAGGCTGCAAGGGAGGCAAAAATTTTCATGATCAACCTTGTCGACTGGCTGTCAGATGTGAGTTGGAGCTTGTGATACTACAATGCAGCTAGTTCTAAGCTTAACTCTGGGAGACAAAGCCAGTGAGTCACTTGTCTCCTTAGACCAGGGTTCTTTGCACTCGGGTCACATGTTTCGGTTGCTCGCTCAGCTATTGACGCGAATCTTGTTGCACTGACGATCTTGGCTGTCCGTTAGTACCCGAGGCATGGCTTGTGGAAAACGGGTTCAGTGGGATATGTTAGTGCAGATCTTGGTTTATCAATCTGATCGTTCCGTTATCGCAGACTGACACATGCTACAAGGACACATCCAGATTTGAAGGATCAAGCCACACAGTAATCATGAAGTGATAATTTTGTTCATATTAAAATGAGTACAGAACAAAAAGTCTAAAAATAGTCTAAAAATACAATGCTCAAAGAGAAATCTTTGCAGCATCACAAAGAGATCTAAAAATACTACCAGGCTGTGCATAAAGCTCAGAAACAGTAGCGAACTCGACTACTCGTCCACTGTCCATGACAACAACCTTGTCGCACGTAGAGACAATAGTATCCAGTCGATGAGCCACAGTAAGAACGGTCGCATCGCCCACGACCTCGTTAAGCATGGCCTGGAGCTTTGCGTCTGATCTGCCATCAATAGAAGCTGTGGCCTCGTCGAGAATGACAATCTTTGACTTGCGCACAAGGGCACGCGCGATAGAGATCAGGGAGCGTTGTCCTTGTGAGATGTTGGACCCGTTCTCTTTGACTTCTGAGTTGAGGTTGAGGCTTGGTGCATCGCCGCTCGAGTCGGAGTCTTGCTTTTCGGCATCGGTGTGATAAGATATTTGGCTTAGACCGACGCGATCTAAACATTGTCGAAGCCACTCGTCGTCGTATTGTTGGAAGGGATCGAGGTTGTAGCGGATAGTACCAGCTAACAAGACTGCGTCTTGGCTGATAACTGATAGGTTCGATCGAAGGAGATGAAGACCGACTGTGTGGATGTCGACGCCATCGATGAGGATTCGGCCGTTGGTAGGTTCGGTGATTCGCAGCAAAGCAGAAATTACTAGTAACATGTTAGAAAAAGTGATACAGATAACTGCCATGGAGACTTACACGTTGTCTTGCCAGCTCCCGTACGTCCGACAACGCCAACCTTTTCTCCAGGCTTGATATCCAGATTGATATCCTTCAGTGCAGGGTCCAAGCCAGGGCGATGGCTAAGAGTAAAAGACTGGAACTGAACATGTCCAGCACTCGGCCACTGACTCGTCTCCAGCTCCTTGTCCACCCGCTCAACTCGATGTTCAGGCTCTTGTTCAATGTTGTAGGCGTAATGTAGCATTCTTTCCACAGAGTTCATGTTGTTTTCAATTTCTGCGCTTTGACGAATCATGTTTCCAAAGACTGCTTGCGCGGTGACGATGTATGACAGGACGACACCACCAGAGGAGGGATCAATAGTGCCTCGCAGTCCGACAACCAACAAACCAGCCGCTAGCACTAGAGTCGCTCCGCAGAGATCAAGGCGCAGGTTTAGCCATCGCTGACACGCAACAGAGAGCCAGTAAGCCGTGTTTTCCGTGTCAATCTTGTGGGCATTATCGTCCACAAAGCGAGGTACTGCGCCAAAGGCTTTTAGAGTTGGCAGACCCGAGAGAGAC
This sequence comes from Fusarium graminearum PH-1, assembly GCF_000240135.3. Classification (NCBI taxonomy): domain Eukaryota; kingdom Fungi; phylum Ascomycota; class Sordariomycetes; order Hypocreales; family Nectriaceae; genus Fusarium; species Fusarium graminearum. The sequence goes on from NC_026476.1 coordinate 5,919,291, forward strand.
TCGCCGAAATGCTCATAGATGCGACTTCGAAGCAAATTGTTAAGCCGACGAAGCTCTCGCGACGAAGGCCGGTAGTACATTCCGGTCCATGTATAGATCAACAGTAAAGCAAACGCGATGGCCAAGAACGCAGGCACGATAATGCTCACAACAATGATCGTTCCAAGAACTTGCACGAATGTAGAAATGAAGAGCCGTAAAGTCTCTCCGACCACGTTATCAACAGCATCAACATCCTTGCTGAAGCGATGCGTGATTCTACCCTGAGGCGTGGTATCGAAGAAAGCGACCGGTGCAAGCAAGACTTTGGACATGGAAGCATGATGAAGCTTGTTGGAGCACCAGAAACAGAATAGTGCAAATGTGGCGCTCATACAGAAGAGACCGAGGGATTGGCCTGCTCCAAATGCTGCGTAGCCGCCCATGTATGCATCTTCTGAAATGGATGTGTACTGATTATTTTGCCACCAGCTTAGCCAAAGAGGTGAAACAATGCTCGTTCCCTGGTAGATAGCGATGGACAGGAGCAGAAGAGGAACTGTTAGGAAAGCGTTACCGAACTGGGCGTACCGGATGTAGGTTCTGCCGCTGACGGAGCCTACAACGCGTTCTTCTGTTTGCATCACTTCTTTGCCTCGCGTCGTAGATGGTTTGTCATTGCCCTTTGAACTGGGGCCTTCCTTTTCAGTGACTTTCTCATCAACAGCTTGTTCATCCTCATGACTGCTAGCCGTCTCGGAACCCGAGTCTGAATCTGCAATCAAAGGCTGAGACCCAGCAAACTGAGTAAAAGCGCCATCCAGATTCTGCAGCTGCTCATATGAGCCTTGTTCTGAAATACGGCCCTTCTCCATGTAAACGATATGATCTGCCTGTCTCGCGAAACGGATGGAATGCGTGACCAAAACAATGGTACCCTCGTTGTTACGACGCGCTTGATTGACAACCATGTCGAACACACGAGCACCAACATGAGCGTCTAAAGCAGAAAAGCAGTCATCGAGGAAAAGAAGCGAGCTTCTGCCATAAATGGCCCTGGCGAGACTGATGCGTTGTTTCTGACCACCAGAAAGTGAAACGCCGTTTTCACCAACGACCGTCATATCACCATCGGGCAAGACCTTCATATCTGGGTGGAGGCAACATCTGGTGAGAACTTCATTGTACCACGCATGGTCAAAAGGTCGGCCGAACACGATGTTTTCTCGTACAGTTTCGCTTAGAAGCCAAGCGCTTTGAGGTGCAAAGGCGATCTGAGAAGAAGACTTGTCGAGACCCAGGTGGAAAGATCGTGCTTGTACCAGTTGCAGATCACCAAGAAGGGCTTTCAACACAGAGGACTTTCCGGAGGCAACGGCTCCGACAATGCAGACGAGCTGATTACGCTTAACCAAGAATGAGTCGAGCCACAGTCGCTGAGTAGCCGCTGACGTCTCTGGTTCCCTTTTCTCATCCGCGGCCAAGAGCTGTTCATCATCGTGATAAGCAAAGGTAGCATCTTCAACTCGAATCACAGCATTAGACTCCGGCATTTCAGAGGAGTAACCCAAGTCAGACTGGAAATCCGACTTTTGATTATCAGCGACGACATCCGAAGCCAGCATAAACATGGCTAACCGCTCCAATGCAGCTCTAGCATCAGCGACTGCTGAAAGAGCAGTAGGTAATGCCATAAGCGGTGTTCTGAGAAGCATAAAATAGGCAAGTCCGGAGAACACAACTCCAGCATCCATGCCGTTCTTAGAAGTGGCCCCGTAGCAAACAATACTGACGACAGAAGCCAAAGTAGGAGCTGTGTAAGAAATGGCAGTGTTGAGAGCTCTCAGAAGCATTCGCTTGCGAATATAAACAACTTCATCTGCTCGTAATTTTCCAATCTTTGAAAGCAAGCTCTCTTCGTAAGCATTTGTCTTGACGAGACGAATCGCAGATACAGCCTCAACAACGGCCTTGACACGTGCATCTGTGAAAGGCATACTTCCTCTTCGAAGAAGGAGAAGCCGACGCATCATGAAAGACTGAAGTGGATACAGCAAGGCGAGTAAACCAAAGCCTGGCAAGGCGCTGTATCCCATCGTCCAAACAGTCAGAGCGAAGCACAAAAGCATCTGGAAGATACTTGTCCAAGCAACATGGAAGTATCCACAGCAAAAGTCCACGCGCGTAACATCGGCGCTGATGAGACTCATGAGCTTGCCTGTTCCAAGACCATGTTTGAGTTTGGCACGTTCACTCAGTTGTGTCGTTGCTCTGCGATAGATGACATGCATCAAAGCGCCGCGAAGTAAGATACCAGTTGTGTAAGAGCGGTAGAAGCCGTGAACGTTGGAAGTGACTGAGAAGACGAGAAGAAGGAATAAACCAACTGCGTAGCCGAAGCCTGAGCGAAGACCTTGCTGTGAAGAGTCGGATAGAGTGCCGATGAGGAAGCGAATGAGAAGAGGTGAGATGATCTGAGATAAATCGCCGGCGAGTTTTAGAATACCACCTATCCAGAACCATTTGAAGCAGACATCGTTGAGGGCTAATGTCAAGACAGTTGTGTCGGTAGTGTGTCGTGCCCAGAACGGCCGCCATGATAGTGGGTTCTTGGAGTTGACTGGCTTTCTACCGCGATTGGTAGCGAGTCTTGCAGCCCAAGCCTCTTCAAGTCGATTTGAATGGTCTTCTACCAATCTGTGACTGGGCATGTCATACAAATCGTCGGTTTGAAGAGGTCTTGTATAGCCTGTTCGCAAAAGACGACCCAACCAGTTAAATGTCAAGACGGACAACCAATTGGCGTTCGCTTCAGGCAGAGGAAGCTTGTCATGATGTCCATTATTCTGATCCTCGACATTTGCAGGTGAAGGGGATGATTTTGGTGCAGTGAGGCGCTGCTTAATTGGCGTTGTCGACAGAAGCGGTACTCTCCTGTACCATTTCCTCGGAGGGAAGCTCTTCCCATCGTTGGTCGCCATGGCTGGAGTTTGACAATCGAAACAAGTCTTTCCAGACTTGGAATCCACGTCTTGATGTTCGGCTTCTTCTCAAAGGGTCCTGCCACGGAGACAGCAAACTCGCTAGTTAGACGTCCGTATTCGGAACAATCCTTCAAAAACAAGTTCACAAACTGTGCGGGTACCTAGCAATGAGACTCGGTGTGTAGATCCATAGTCCAGGGTTGCATTACGGGTCCAGCAGTGACTAAAGAATAAGCTTACAGTGCGGACTAATGCTCAAGTTGGTTTACGGCCGGCACAGTAGCCCACTACCGAGTGGGATAATGGCCGATCCCTGAAAGTCTTAATTTTATGCCTAACAGCGGCGGTGGAAACAAGCATAATTTTTAGTAAAAAGTATGACGTGTTGGCGCAGATGAAGGAAGCAACAATACCACATGTACTCCGTACTGACCGAGGATAAGATCGAAACATGCAGGTCGGTTTGTTGAGCCGACGAATGCTCGTGACCATGTGCTTTGGAAGTATTGATCTGCGCTGGAAAAGCCTCAAGTTGTCAATGAGGTTTCATCGGGACGTCAGCGACGATTTCTTGGCCAGATTTGCTCCGAGTCTGGTGATCTGGGGCATTTTCAGTAAAACAAAGTACCTGGTAGTCCATGTATGTAATAGGAGATGAATGCTTCCGAGTGGAACGCGGAGTAATAGACGATGATGATCGCCAGGATTGGCCAAACAGAGTTGAGTGAATGTGAATGACCACGGTATAACTACCGAGCTGTACCGCGTCTTGGATATTATAATCTTGGCTATTGTGGCTCTTGGAACTTACAGTTTCATTATTTACTGTTTTTATATACAAAAGAATCCATTCTGTAAGCCCATACCTTGATACTATTGCTTGATAACATCTAACAAGTATCCTAGACCGATCAAAATGGCACCAGGACCTATCGACGCTATTCCCCCACGCAACCCGACGCCACCAAAAGAAGAATGGCAAAGCTCTAAACAGACGTCCTTCAGACTCCCCGACGGAAAAACGAACATCTGGATTGCCGATACCGATGGTGACTATCTTGTTGGGTCTGGCAACACCACCCTAGCAAGATGGTCAACGGATGAACGACAGACCAGAATCTCCCCTCCTATGATCAACGATGACAGAGCACAATTCGGACCTGTTCTTGAGCTCGAAATATTCAACGCCGATATCGATGACCCAAGCTCACCTTTCGCCTCACATGGCGAGCATGGTGACTTGGCTTTGACATGGGCTTCTGTGTATGCGCTATGGGTTCATCCCGATCACCGAGATGAAGACTTGATAGCTATCTCAATCGACAGCCACAAAATAGGCGAATACATCAGAAGCACGGGATTGGGTGTTTTATCTCCTTACTCCTCGACATCTACACCCCGCGAGACTGTTTACTGGCTTTCGCACGATACATTCTGGCAAGGCGCTGGAGCACCAGACTCGCAACATTGGCTTCAATCACGACCCGAAGTGACAAACTTCCCTGGCTTCAATGGCACAATGGGTGTTTTCGCAAGTCAATTGGGTTTCACACGTAAAGGAAACGTGTGCACAGTTCACCCTGTTCGACCTCCCAAGCCCAGACCCGGCACCGTCATTTACTCTCGTTACATCGTGGATCTAGGCCAACAGCTCCAGATCCGCCACATTGACGCTTCAAACCCAGCGCACTTTGAAGCCTACAAGAGCTGGCAAAATTCAGACCGCGTCAACAAAGCGTGGAAAGAGCGCGGCCCAGATGAACATCACCGCAATTACCTCGCCAATCAACTCGCCGATCCGCATTCCATGTCGTGTGTCTTTGAGTGGGACGGCCAGCTAGCAGGCTATACCGAGATAGGATGGGTGATGGAGGACAATGCGGCGTGCTTCTTCAGATCGGTGTGCAACATCACAGTGGGCGAGCACGATCAGAACAGTCACATCATCGTCGGAGAGGAGCGTTTCCGAGGAGGGAAAAGGTACCAGGCTGTGGCGACGAGCATCAAGCACTGTTGCTTCCTGCGGGACCCAAGGACAAAGCAAGTTATTGCGGAGCCTGAATACGATCTAAACCATGTTCAGATTCAGGACAGGTTTTTGCCGCAGGAGAGGAAGAAGAGGTTCCATCTGCCGCACAAGACGGCTATGCTGTTTGCCCTGCAGCGTGAGCGATTTTTCCAAGAGGCGCACTTTGTTTAGGTTCCTTTTTTTGTACGTAGCTTATGCCGATCGGATTGATTGATAAAAAAAACACGAGATTGATAAAATCTCTTCTCATGTGTCATGATGTAACATCGCTTATGGGCTTGGACACACTTGAGAAGCGGCCGCCAGGGATCGGCAGAGAGTACGTAACTAATTCATGGATGCAGGCCAAGACATTGGACCAACCGTAATCTTATCTGATCATCAACACCCTCTTGTTTTGTTCTTGCACTGTGTCACTGAAATGAGCTATGGAACCTTTTTGCATCGGATGTTTCACTTGTTATGGAGTTGGAAGCCAACCTTCCATTCTCGGGGTCCATTTGGGATGACATACTGTGTACCGAGTACCGGCAGTATTATAGCTCATCGAGGTGTAACATCGTCATCAGGCCCGGTTCGGACGATAACGGCCGACGTAATTTTGTCAAGGGTTTGGGGTTAACAGTTATCTGATCTGATCTGATTCACCTGGGTAGACGATCACGTAAACACCATAGTGAGACATCACGACCTGATATTTCGTACAATCGTACATACTGGGTGTTGAGACACGAATGATCAACACCATGGATACCCGATTCTCTGTCCAAGAGCCGCCTGTTACGCAGCTTCGGCCACTACACACCTACCAGCAATCTCTGCAATCATCAAACGATCAGCTACTACACTGGACAAGTTCATTTGAGCCAAGACCTGACCAAGACACTGCCATCAAGGCATTTGTGAAGATCGTTTCTCGAATTATTATTCTTGACGAGGGAGAGAGCTTTTGCATCCAAGACTCACAACGTGGAGGATATATCTTGGCAAATTCAGATGCTGAAACCGTTAAATTTGTTCAATATGAAGTTGATCAAGATATTCCCACTCAATTCTCTATTGGCGACGGAAAGGTGAGTGCACATGCCGATCTAAGTAGTTGAACAACCCATAGACATGTATCCTAACATTTTCATAGGATGTACAGTTTCACATCGAAGACAATGGCCAGACTCGCCTGACAGTCAAGTCGACAACAGTCCCTGAAGCGGCTCTCCAAGCACTGGGATCCATGTTTGACGACATTCTCGGCCAAGAAAATCAGACTGGAGTCTCCAGTTGGTCTCAGCCCTCTGTCCTCAACTTTCTACCAAGGACCAGTCCCATGGATATTGCTCGTCAAGATGAGACACAATCAAATCATTTCCAAAGTGACTCGAGCAAGACTGGTTTTCTGCATTGTTGGTTTGAACAAAGGGCACTTGAGAGTCCTGAGGCGATTGCAATCGACTACCTAACTGATCTCGACAGCGGCAGCCGAGTCCAGTTCACATATCGACAAGTCTCCAACATTGCGACTACTCTGGCCGCCAGGATTTTAGAATTGGCTGCACAATCGTCTCAGTCGCTCAAGACTGTTGCTGTCCTGATGGGACCGTGCCCCGAACTTTACATTTCTTACCTGGCAGCTTTAAAGACTGGCGTGGCATTCTGTCCTATCGCTGTCGAGGCACCCAAGGAACGAAAAGAGGCCTTGATGGCAGACCTTAAACCATCTGCTGTTCTGACAACGTCCTCTATTTTCAGCTCAGATACTTGGCTAGGTACACGAGACGTTTTGACGGAAGTTGTTGACGTTACTCCTTACCTCGCTTCACCCGACGTTGAGCCACCACAACTGTCGTCCCAATCAACTACAGTAGATAATATAGCCTACGTTCTTTACACATCTGGAACAACCGGTCTTCCAAAGGGTGTAGCAGTCAGCCATCTCTCTGCGTCATGCACCATTTCCTCTCTGAGCACTCACTACAACTTTACTCTCCCACCAGCTGGAAGCAAACCAGTCCGATGGTTCCAAGGCGCTGCACCAACATTTGACATCTCGCTTTTCGAGATCTTCTGGACTCTGAGTAGCGGATCGACACTCTGCTGTGCGCCTCGATATCTCACCCTTCAGAACATCGACAAGGTTGTTACAACTCTAGAAGCTGATATCACGAATATCACACCTAGCTTTGCTAGCCTTTTGGATCCGAAATCGATCAAGGGGTTGATGGTTGGTGGTGAGACACTGAATGCAAGACTCTTGCAGGACTTTGCCCAGTGGAATCCGCCGGGAGATAATGAGGCTACGCATGTGCCTAGAGGCATCTTCAACGGTTATGGTCCAACAGAGACAGCTATTTACTGCATTGCTCAAGCTCATGTCCTTGACAACCAGCGAGGTTCAGTTATCGGAACACCGCTAGCGACTTGTGGCGCTCTGATTGTTGATCAGTCGTCATCTCAAGGTCTACAGCCTGTTCCCATGGGCGCAGTTGGAGAACTTGTCATCACAGGACCTCAAGTAAGCAAGCTTGGGTACCTCAACCGCCCAGAAGAGACTGCGCTAGCCTTCGTCGATGATGCGACGTGGGGACGGGCTTACAAGACTGGAGATCGGGCAAGAGTGGTCTTTGATCCCAATGGCTCACCTGTCATTGAGTTTCTGGGCAGAATATCCGACGATCAAGTCAAGCTCAGCGGCCGACGAGTTGAGCTTGGTGAGATTGAGAGTGTACTAGCAAGCAAGGTCGATGGTGTGAGAGAGACGATGGCTTGTGTATGGAAGCAAGGTGCAGAGTCTGGCTCAGAAAAGGTTGTCAGCTTGGTTGTTGTCGAGCCTCGTGGTGGAGTGAGCTTCGATACTGTTCACCAAGAGTGCTTAGAGGCTGCGAAACTGCATCTACCAGATTATATGAGACCTTTCAGGATCTTGCAGGTAGATACGCTTCCGAGGTCCGCGTCAGGAAAGGCGGATCGCAAGGCCGCCCTCAGAATCGTCAATGACTTACTAGCGAAGGATGGAGGTGTGAGCTGTCAAACGCCTAGTCAGGGTGGCAATTCACATACTCTCCAGCCTTTGGAGGATTCCGATGATGCGAAGCTGGAGAAAGAACTCCTTTATATCGTGCGTGGTGTTCTTGGCGATGGCTCTACGGAGGGCCTTATCGTTACGCCTGTCACCGTCCTAGCAGATGCAGGTATCGACAGTCTTCGAGCAATGCGCATTTTGAGAGATGTCAGAAAGCGATGGCCAGTCTCTGAACGTCCCTCTAGCCACTCATCCCGCGCCAGACTACAGCCATCACTTGCAGTCCTTCTAGACGCAAACGCCACTGTCCGTTCCGTCTTCTTTCCCAGCACAGAGGACATAGAGACATCCATTTCTTCCAGCACAAACGAGTCTGACACGAGGACTAAGCTTGAGGCCTTCGTTGCTAAGCATCTCCCCGAGGCCGTCGAGAAGCTTGGTTTGAAGGAGTCCGACATTGAGATGGTACTTCCTGCGACGAGTACTCAGAGTCAATTGGCTGTCAGCTTTGCCATGGACAAGCGCAACTACATCAGCCATACCGTCTTACGACTCAAGTCTGGCGTTTCTACTACTGCTCTGAAGGATGCTGTCAGTGATGTACTTTCCCGACAAGCCATTTACCGGTCCGCCGTACTTCCCTGTGATGACAATTTGTCTCCGTTTATACAAGCGACTTTGACCGTGGGCGCTTGGCAGGGATTGGTGGGAGAATCCAGTGTAGTTATGCACAAGGCCAGCGATGGGAGACCCTCCTCTGATGCGCAATTGTGGATTGAGCTGGCCGAGGAAGAGCTCAACCTCGAGACTCACAGGCTGTATCATATCCAGGTCGTCGAGTCAGAAGACACCGACAATGGTGGCCTTTTGGTCATCAGCGCCGCGCACTGCATCTGCGACGGACCGTCACTGGAGGTGCTGATGAGCGATATTGCCCGACAGTATGCTGGAATGGAACCTCTTCCGCGACAAGGTATCTACGAGGCCGTCTTCGATTGGGCCTCCAACATCAGCGCGGACACGGACCAGCTGTGGCAGAAGGCTCTCGAAGGATGGGAGACTGAGCCTCTTGGGGCCATCAGTGGTAACAATGTCAAGCCGTCAGCTGCTAGAGCTCGTCAACATGCCATGGTTCAGCATTCCAGCAACATCTCCTGGAATGTTCTCGAGGCCAAGAGCCGGGCACTGGGAGCCTCACCACTCACAATCCTCCAAGCGTCGTGGGCTATGCTCTTGCACATCCTCTCCGAGGCAGACACCGACGATGTCACCTTTGGCAGCGTCCTCTCTGGCCACGACGAGTTTATTCACGCACCGACCTTCTCTGTTGTTCCATACCGCGTTGCTTTGCCCGAGTCACAGTCCGTGCGACAGCTCATTCACAATTTGATGGGCTATTCTCGATTTGCGCAAGGCCACAGACATACTTCCTTCGGCGTCTTCAAGACTCTTCCCTACAACACCGCTCTCGCCCTTCAAGCATACCCTGCGCCTGAATATGGCAGCGATGGCGCCGCTCTATGGACCGAGGTCTCGAACCCTGCTATACGTTATGACTTTGCCATGTTTGCAGAGGTCTTCCCCACGAACCCCAACTCTGCGGATCGCAACGGGAGGTTCGACGACGTTTTCTTCAAGGTGACTTATCGCGATGAGACATTCTCTGAGATTTCTTCTTCATGCATTGTGAAGCAGTTCGCCGCTCTCACTGAAGTTATACTTCGGTCGGTGCCAGATGACTTGGTGCAGACGCTGCCAGCGCGTATGGAGCGAGCTTTGTTATCCGCCGAAGGGACGATTCCTACTAAACCCGATGTTGAGGCGCTGCCCGCAGACCTACGAGAGGCTTACGAGAGAACCCAAGTTCTGCATGCCCAGTTCGAAGACCAAGCTGCGGCTACACCCGACCTCTTGGCTTTGAGCTTCTACTCTTCTCTGGATGCACCTCCCGTTGAGTTGAGCTACGCTGAGCTTGACGCCCGAGCCAACGGTCTAGCTAACATCCTCCGCGAGCAAGACATCGGCATTATCCCCATTTGTATGGAGCGCAGTGTCGAGTTGTACGTCTCAATCCTGGCTATCATCAAGGCTGGCTCAGCATGGTGTCCCATCGATACTACATCTCCTGTTCAGCGACGCACATCACTCATCGCGAGAGCACATAGCAAATTCCTGCTTACAAACACCGAGTCGCTCCCACTGGTCGAGCCTTGTCTTGAACAAGGAGCTTTGAAGGATGTTCAGATCATTTTGGTGGACAAGTACACTGATTGCAAGACATCTATTCGAGCCAAGCCCCGCGATAGTATCGCTTCGTCCAAGGTCAGTGGAAAAGACCTGGCGTATCTGCTCTGGACATCTGGAACAACTGGAGAGCCCAAGGGAGTCATGATCCAGCACAGCGCCGCCGCCCAAGCTATGCGAGACCTGCAAGTACAGGTAGAGCATGAAGACAGCGAGCAAGTGCGAACGCTCCAGCTCTCGGCTTACAGCTTTGACGTCTTTGTTCAAGACCTTTTCTACACCTGGGGCTTGGCTGGTACAGTCATTAGCGGTACAAGGGAGCTTGTTCTAGGAACATTCACTGAGTTCATTTGGAAGTCTCAACCAACACATGCTCACCTTACGCCCTCCTTCGGCGCCAGTATCGCTGTGAATGAGCTCAAGGGTTCCACTTTGCAGTATGTCACGTTCATCGGTGAGAAGCTCACCGAAGATGTCGCTGAAGCCTGGGCGGCTCCGGATATCACCACCCGTGCTTACAACACCTACGGTCCAGCCGAGAATGCAGTTGTTTCGACAATGAGGCGCTTCTATGGCAAGAGCCGTGACAACGCCAAAGCCGCCAATGTAGGTTTCCCTCTGAACCCATGCACAGCTTATGTTATGCGAGAAGTCGGTACTGCTGAAGGTACCAACCGATGGGAGCTCGTCCCACGTTATGGTGTTGGTGAATTGGCCCTCGGTGGTGCGCAGGTCGGCAAAGGATACCTTGCGAACGAGGCAAAGACGACAAAGGCTTTCATTCAGGGTGGTCCTGGTATTGACGAACGCATCTATCTGACTGGTGATCTTGTTCGCTTGAACGACCATGGCTTTGAGTTCCTCGGTCGCAATGATGATCTGGTCAAGATCACAGGCATTCGTATTGAGTTGAGCGAGATTAGCGCCGCGTGCGCAAGTCTGAAGGATGATGATGCGGCAATTGAGCACGTTGAGACGCTATACCTGCAGAGACCTGGTGCGCCTGCTGAAAACAACAACAAGGTCGTTGTCACGTTTGTATCTGTCAAGGCTGCGAATGTCGACACAAGGAAGATCAGGACACAGGTGTTCAAGAGAGCAAAGGATATGTTACCCTCTTATATGGTTCCTGGTCATGTTGTGGTTTTGGATACGACTATGCCTCGAACCGCATCCAATAAGGTTGATCGAAAGTCGTTACAGGCTATCTACGCTGAGTCGGATCTGAATGTGTTGGCTGGTAGGGATGATGTCGCAGGGTCTCAAGGTCTAGGCCCAGCCTCGACACGACAACAATGGACAGCGGAGCAGCTCACTATCCTCAAGACCATTGCTTCCAACTTTAACATCGCAATCGAGAACCTCTCGCCGGAAGATAGTTTGGCAGGTCTGGGCTTGAGTTCTCTGCAAGTGACCAAGCTGGCTTGGCTACTACGACGAGAGCTTCAATGTCAAGTCGGCGTTCTTGATCTCATGAGATGCGAATCCCTCGGTGAATTGGTTGACATCACTTTGAGTCGCATGCCCAAGACTACTCAATCGCAACCAAGCGACACGAAGCCTATTGAGACTTCGTGGCTTGCTCCCATCAAGGCTGCACTCACAGCAAACATCAAAGGCGCTTTACGGCCAAGCGACACAACATCTATTCTACCTGCGACACCAATGCAAGAGTCACTCATCGTCGAGACTATGCTCGAACCGCAAGCTTACTGGGCTCATCGCGAGTTCGACCTAAGTCATCTAGACGAGATAGACTCCCGACAATTGAAGAGAGCTTGGATTGCAGCTGCCAAGCGCTTCGACATTCTTCGAACGATCTTTGTTCCTCTGACTCAACTCGATGTGGAATGCAATGATAACACAGTTGGCTGGGCGAAGGAGTTAGGAGTTCAATCCACCATCCTCCAACTTATTCGAGACAAGCCGACCGTTCGCTGGACTCTGATCTCCAGCGAGCAGAACCAATCTCTGGGTGAAGTGGCTCGGGTACTACAGACAGAGCTTTCCCCTACCACAACAATCGAGCCACCTTGGGCTGTCACATTTGTCGAGGATTCGAACAAGATGATGCTCAGTATGCATCACGCTCTCTACGACGCCGTCGCATCGGACATGTTCCTCGAAGCTGTGTCCAAGTTCTACAACATGGAGCCTCTGGAAGACCTAGGCAAGGTTGCACAATTTGACACAGGCCTTGACTTGGGTCTGTTGCCTTCACCCGTGAAGAGAGATGAAGCGACAGCGCTTTGGAATCGCCGCCTAGAAGAGCTGAGCAAGACTGTCTCTGGAGGCATGCTGAATGCTCCTCTGCCTGACCTGACGCAATCTCGACAGAAGCAGGTCCAGAAGATCCTCCTTGCTAAGCAAGACATTCCTGCTTCTCTATTGGACGCGGCTTTGGGTGTGTCGCTTCCAACTTTGCTTCAATCGGCCTTTGGTTGTGTATTGGCCTCGTACCTCGAATTGGACTCGATCATACTCGGTCACACCGTCTCTCAGAGGGCATTACATCCAGACCTCGAGAACGTGGTCGGTCCTGCTATTGCTACCTTGCCTCTCATCATTCGCTCAAACGCGACTTCGGCCGAGGAGCTGTGGAAGGAGATGGCTCGTGACTCAGCGGAGTTGTTCAAGACGACACACAATCTTCACCCGGTCGATGTGAAGAAGATGCTTAATCGGGGAAGTGGCAGTAGCAATGCGCCATTCCCAGGTCTTTTTGTGTACCATCCCGCATCAGATGATAGCGATGATGGCTCTGTCGCGCACATATTCAACGAGGTCGGACAGGCACTTTCGCTCAATGTTGAGCATCCTCTTGCCTTGAACGTGTTCGAAGGAAACAAGTCGATTGAACTCACTGGTGATGGGCGTCGCATCTCCCAACCACAGCTAGAACTCTTGTTGGACCAGATTCTCGACCAAGCTCGGGTTATGGTTGAAGCTTCACAAGTCCCTCTGTCGCAGCTGCAGAACAGAATGGCAGGACGGCTTCTATCTACCAGTGGCACTGTTACCACGATCGAGAACACCCCAGCAAACCCGACTGACAGTGTCGCTTTGCATGCGTCTCAACATCCAGACTGGATCGCAGCCGAGGAAGTCATCTTCCAATCCTCTGACGATGATGAGGAGATAGTCACCAAGACTGTTACCTACGCCCAGTTGGATACGCTCACCAATGCCATCGCTACGAAGCTCGTGCAACATGAAGCCAATCTTCAACCTGATGATCCTGTGGCCATGTGCTTGGGTAGAGACATCAAGTCGTTGGCAGTGACTTTAGCCATCTTCCGTGCTGGTTTCATTTATCTCCCCGTCGACGAGGATTTACCTTCTGCTAGAAAGCAGCTCCTCATTCGAGACGCGGGCGCCAAACTGGTCATAACCACGGACGAACTTGTCGGCGACCTTGGACTTGATGCGAACGATGATGCCCCGGTTATCACACTGCCTGATGGCCAGGATGATCTCGATGTCATTTCTGCTTGGCCTGTAGCTGAGCACCTCTTTGAGGCTGGTGATGGAGGTTACCTACTGTACACATCTGGTTCAACAGGTCGTCCCAAGGGTGTTCGAGTCTCCAACAGCAACCTTTGCCACTTCGTCTCTGCCTTTAGTAACCGCCTGATCGAACACTCGCCAGCGACAGCTAAGCTAGGAAGTGCCGGCAAGTACCTCAACCTCACGTCGCGAGCCTTCGACCCGCATCTGACACAGCTCTTCGTACCATGGCACCTTGGTCACCGAGTCGTTATCGGCAAAGACCGCACCTCCATGATGGCGAATCTGAAGGAGCTGATCAATGAGTTGAGCATCACCCACTTCGGGTCTGTCCCCTCCGTCTTGACTCAATTGCGATTGAAGCCGGAAGATGTGCCTTCTGTGCGAGTTATTACTACAGGTGGTGAGAAGGCGTCCAACGAGCTTCTCAACACATGGGCCCAAGACACTAAGGCTGGAGATGACAGAGCTGTACTCTTCAACTTTTATGGTCCAACGGAAGTCACCATCGGATGTCTCGGTCATGCAGTTAATCACGATTCCAACGCGCGCAACCTCGGTCTTCCCCTTCAAGGACTCGAGACTGTCCTTCTTTACACAAGTACTTCCTCCGATGACCTTGTTGTCGCAAGAAGAGGCCAGCCAGGTGAACTATGCATCGCCGGTCCCCAAGTCGCATTGGGCTACCTCAACCGTCCCGTCGAAGACGCCAAGAGCTTCCAAACTGTTTCCATTCTTGGAAGTACCAAGAGAGTCTACAGGACGGGCGACATGATGCGCATGATGAAAGACGGGACACTTGAGTTTTTAGGTAGAGCGGATCAGCAAACCAAGATCCGTGGTCAGAGACTCGAGTTGGATGAGGTTGTCGGTTTCCTCAAGCAGGTCGCTGGTGACGCGGGCGACCTGGACTTTGCTGCTGCGGTTGCTTCTAGCGGCAATGGTTCTACCCAGCAGCAGCAGCTTTTGGGCTTTGTCGCCAAGAAGACAAGTGGCGAAGAAGTTGAGCTCTTGTACGACTATGATCGCGAATCAGGCCTACTGCTTGATACCATCGAGCAAGAGTGCCAGGCCAAGCTCCCAGCATTCATGGTTCCCACCATGGTCTGGGTTACCAAGATTCCCTACTTGGCTGCATCAGGCAAGGTTGACACCAAGCTTTTGGGGCGATTGGCAAGCGACTTCGTGGCTAGACAGCGGGATGAGGAATACGAAGACGCCATCGGTCAGAGTCTCAGCACTGGTGATGATCTTAGTCCAGAAGAGTCGCTCGTCGTCGCGGCCATTGAAGAATCTGTGGGTGTCAGTGTCAAGGCCACTTCTAGCAGTGGCATCCACCACCTTGGAATCGACAGTCTCTCTGCGGTAAACTTGGTGTCTATTTTGAGAAAACAAGGTTTCTCACAATTGAAGATGACGCATATACTCACAGCTTCGTGCACGGTTAGTGATATTGCCAGACTCGCTGATAACGTCGCTTCATCCACCGACAGCACTCCGATTGAGACACCTACGTCTACGGATGGTCAACACGACATGCTAGTCAACACTAAAGCTCATACTGTGACAGACCTTAGTCCACTTCTGACTAGTCTTGAAGCGAACAACATCGAGGCTGTACTGCCTTGCCTTCCTCTCCAATCCGCTCTCATCGCTCGCTCCTTGATGTGGCTCAGCGCTTATGACAGCGACTCGGAAGGGCACGATGTACCTTACGTGGCTCAGTTCAATTACCGTCTTGATAGCAACACTGATATCGCCAGGTGGAAGAACGCGGCTGAGCAGGTTCTCATTTCAGAAGCCATGTTGAGGACATGCTTTATCCAGCGAGATGAGGATGGCCAGATATTCCAAGTCGTTCTTCGATCACCGCCTGTCTCGCCGCTACAGGATACTCGAACTGCCGATATTGTCGCTAAGATGCACGTGCAGCCTCCCATCAGATTGCTCGTTACGGAGAACTCTGATGGGGCTACTGTCGCTCTCAAGATACATCACGCACTGTTTGACGGTGTTGCGATCGACTCCATCAAACAGAAGCTTGAGCAAGCGTACAATGATCCAAGCTCTGCATCCATTACCTCAATCCACACCTTGAATGCTCTGTCGAGAATTTCCCACCACTGCAATCCGACAGGTGAGGAGTTCGAGGTCACCAAGCGCTCTTGGCAAGAAGAATTGAGCGGCGTTCAACCATGTCGCATTAAGGCTTCTGACGACGACAACACCAGCGGTTCAATGGTTCGAGCGACACTTTGTTTGGGATACACAACTTCTGAGCTCAATGCCAAGCTCAAATCTGGATCCGACGCAACGATCTCGACCTCTTCAGCGTTCCAGCTAGCGACCAGCCTCTGTCTCGCCCAACTTACTCAACAGTCGTCCATCACCTATGGCTTTGTCATGTCGCTTCGACCTTTACTCGATGATGTCGCCGATAATGTTGACAGTCTTGTTGCACCATGCCTCAACACGCTGATCCGAACTCTTGCTCTGCATGATATGGGTGAGAGTCTTCCCGAACTCGCTAACAGAGTTCACAAGGGTCACACCAATGTCTGTCAAGGAACAATGCCGCTCGTCAGCGTAGACAAAGTCCAGCGCTGGTCTGGCTCGGAGGATAAGTTGTTTGACAGTCTTCTGAGCATCAACATTATCCCCGCCCGCGACGACGAGGAGCCGAAACCAGGACACATGACTGCCTTGCCGACTTCCAGCAGTAGTGACATGGCCCTCGCCATCGACGTTGATCTTCATGCCGATGGCAAGATCGTCTTGACGCTTTCTTCTGCTGGCGCTTTGAACGAGAAGCAGTTGGGCGACGTCGGCCAGCTATTTGAGAAGGTTTTGTACAGCTGTTCTGACAGCAACGTCAAGATCTCGGATATTGTACCTACGCTACTTGCAACCAAGGCACCTTCATCAATCACCCAGAAGGGCTCCAACAGTGGCATTCCCGAATTGAACACAACCGACACCGATTACAAGAAAGCCTTGGCTGAGGTACAAGAAACGATCAGTCGCTTCCTTCGTCTCGACCTCTCAGAAGTATCCTCCAAGCCAGAGTCTACCTCTCTGTACCAACTAGGTCTTGACTCCATCACCGTTCTACCTTTTGTGAAGCAGATCAACAAGTCCAACAAGACGAAATTATCTTCACACACAGTCATCAAGGCGCGTACTATCAAGGGTGTCGCGGAACTCCTACGCGACGCAAGGACCAAGCAGACATCGACCATGAATGGTGTTCCAACAACCTCGGTCGCCAAGCCTGAGATCAACGCTTTGAGTGAGGGCGATATTTATGATAGAACCCTCGCTCGCCTGGCCAAGGACTTGATGTTCGTCGCGACACCCCTCCAAGAGGGCATGCTCAGCGCCTCACTTTCCACAGGTGGGAATGCATATACCTATGTGCATGCTATACAGTTGTCCGACACTGCTCTTGACGCCGACACTCACAACCTCGATCAATTCCTCGCTGCGGTCAAAGACACAGTAATGGCCTGCGAGATTCTCCGAACGAGGTTTATGTTTACGGACGACGATGAATCGCCGTGGGTCGGTATTGTTTCTCCAACTGAACAGAGTGATCTTGTCAATTGGGAAGTCAAGTCATCGCCTCGTGGTAGGGTTCATCTACGAATTCATCATGCGCTTTACGACGCCACTTCCATTCAGGCGATCTGGCGCACTTTGGAGGAGAATTATCTCAGACGGCTCAACGGCGAGGTCTCCCAATCGCCCAGCTTATCGAAGCATCTGTTCCGTCCTTTCGCGAAGACTGTTGCTTCTTCTCAGAAGTCATCAATTGCATTTTGGACCGGTGAAGTTCGAGACTACACTTACACGCCAATTGATTTCCCTACCGACGAGCTTCAGGCATCATCCGCGTTCCATTTCTCGCTGGAAGAGCAGGATCTATCTCTTCTACATTCCATATGCAAAGATCTCGGTGTCACTGTCAAGGCAGCGCTCCAATTGGCATGGGTCAAGGTCCTCTGTGAGTCACTCTATCACCAAGCCGACGTGGTGTACGGTGAAGTCGTGTCCACCGATGCAGATGATGATGTCGCTATCGTCGGACCTACCATCAACACTCTTCCAATGAGGGTCAAGCTTGGAGGTGTGAGCGATGCCATCACTGTGTCTCAGGCTTTGAACCTCGTGCAGAAGCAGATCGACTATGCAAGAGGCACCAACTCAATGGCATCTTTGAGAAAGGTCCAGACACAGTGGCGATCGAGCCAGCAGGGACAGACTTCAGCTGGTCTCTTCCAGAGCCTTTTCGTGTTTGATGGTATTGTGGGTTCTTCTGATGCCGCTAACGCATCGTTGCCACTGTTCAGGCCGGCAGAGGCCAGCTCTGGAGACTCGACTGGGCCAGCCTACGATGATTATCCGCTCATTGTCAGCTTCCATATCAAGGACAATAAGCTCAACGGAAAGTTGAGAGCCAAGATTTCCGCAACAGAGGTCAATGCTATCGGTGAACAATTGTCCGCTTCGCTGAAGAATGTGCTGCACGGGTCGGACTCGCCCGCTATCGACACTAAGCACCTTCGCGTCGCTGAAAAAGTCGAAGTCACAAAGCCAAAGAGCGACACAGTCAAGTCCACGGACTTGAACGGCTTGACCCCAACAGCGGATGCGATTCTCAACGTCGTCGAAAAAGTAATCGGTACGAGACGTGGAGGTAAGAAGATTGGCTACGACACCAAGTTGATCAGTATTGGTCTTGATTCCATCTTGGCCATTCGCTTGTCAAAGCTCTTGAAGGATCGTGTTGGATTGAGTGTGAGCGTGTTTGAGATTATGAAGGGGGCTAGTGTTCGGGATATTGCTTCTCGTACACCCAAGGGTGGAAAGGCATTGGTCAAGAAGGTGACGTCGTCGACGGTGGATGAGGGACTGAAGGCACCGATGGCCAAGGCTCTCGGTATACCAGAGAGTCTTATCAAGTCTGTTATACCAGCTTTGTCTGGACAGAGATCGCATTTGGAGCAATGGGTGCACAATGGTAAGAAGTTTTTCGAGCCACCGTGGGTGTACAGAGTCGACGACTCTTTCACGGAGGACAAGGTATCGAGTGCGTGGGCTGAGCTTGTTCGCACTCACGATGTTCTTCGAACTACCTTTGTTTGTGAGAACGCTGGAGAGTTGCTTCAGGTGACTCTCAATGAACAGTGGTTGCCTCTACAGAACTTCACAACCATTCGGGAGTCAACAAAGACGATCGAGGCCTTGATCCACGATCATGTCTCCAAGGAAAACGTCAAGTCTTCTGACATGAAGAGCCCTGCGGCCCGACTTTCGTTCTTGGAGACTTCTGATGGCAAAGCGGTCGTTCTGAGACTGCACCACGCACTCTACGACGGATGGAGCATCAAAATGGTTGAGAAGGACATGAACCAGACTTTGACCTTGGGCAAGATGGAAGGATCTCATCCGTCGCTGCAGAACATTGTTCGGCAGATGAGAGACATCAGAGACCCTGATGCTGAAACAGCCTACTGGAAGGAGCATTTATCGAACGCTGAAGAAACTGTCTTTGGAACGGTTGATACTGCTACGCCATCGCCTTTTGGTCCACAGTTCAAAGCGACGTTCCCAACCAACATCCCTCAGGCTGCAGTTGACTTGCTCTCTCAGAAGAGTCAATCGCAAACTTCCACTGCCATCATCCTCGCCTACGCCAAGACTCTCGAGAACATAACGCAAACGACACGTCCTACCTTTGGCCTCAACCATGCGTCCAGATCTCTTTCATCGCCTGACGGAACGCAAACTCTCGATTTGACGGATGCAAGCATACCAACGCTCACTGTTACACCATTGTCGGTGGACTTGGTTGGGTCATTGAAGAGTCAACTCGGATTCATCCAGGATCATCTTGCGCAACTTGCATGCTTCGCTCAAGCGGATGGATTATCCAAGATCAGTCCTCGATTCAACTCATACCTGAATATTATCCACCGCAGCGATACCACCCAGTCCGATACCAGCGATGGAGGAGCTTTGCAACGATACAGACTTCCAGAGCCACTGGCGTCAAGTTACTTCACAACTACGGAGCCATCGTCAACTGTGTCTACTGTTGATCAGCTCAGCACGAGTCACTTGTGTGCTCACAGGCTTTTCTTCAATATCATTGTGAGTCAAAGCGATGGTATCAAGATTACCCTCAGTGCAGACAAGGCGATTTGGGGTGGAGATGACAAGATGATTGAGAATTTAGTGCGATGCTTTAGAGATAGACTGGAGGAGGTGGTGAAGGAGCTGGATTAGATGGATCTTTTATCTTGTTTGCATTTGTTCTATATCTTTTCTCTTATTTACTTAGTCGCTATGCCTCATGTTAGTACACTTTGACTTTGTTAGTAGAAAACGAAATATTCT
This sequence comes from Fusarium graminearum PH-1, assembly GCF_000240135.3. Lineage (NCBI taxonomy): Eukaryota > Fungi > Ascomycota > Sordariomycetes > Hypocreales > Nectriaceae > Fusarium > Fusarium graminearum. Next base: position 5,939,449 of record NC_026476.1, read on the forward strand.
GTTGTTTTAATCGGTTCAGATCGACTGTGACTCTTCTTATCAACTGTCTGTGTCCCCATTTACTTTATTTTAATCCCTGTAGTCACATCTCACTTATTTCTCTCGTCTCTGGCTATGCAGCTTGCTTGCACCTTGTTAATGGCAACGCTGGAAATACCTAGATGTGAGATTTACTCTGCTCGACATCGCAGTCTTGATCGCTGACGGTTTGAGTTGTGCGTTACGGTGACTTTTCTTAACAAAAGTTGATCGGCTTCCGTAGCTCAGTTGGTTAGAGCGTCGTACTAATACTTCAATCTGAATATTCAGTGATGCGAAGGTCTCAGGTTCAAGCCCTGGCGGGAGCAAAGTCTCCAAGTGCCTATCAACATTTTTTTGCATTTTTGAACAATTTTGGTGATAATTTTTAGTGCTGCACAGTGCTCGAGTAATGGTGTTGTGTTTTTTTAGACGTGTTTGTGTGCAGGAAAGAGTTTATCTGAGTCGGGCTAACAGACACCAAAGCCTAAATATGGCGCTAGAAAGAAACACGTTGTTTGAGACAGCCTCCAGACATGACTCTCCATCTTCTTGACACATGAAGTGCGGATCACATTAGACAAAAACTCAAAAAAGCAGATTTCGTATAAGTTGCGTATTAATTGATAGTTTTCTATGGGATAGTCTCATGGTGCAACGCGTTCTCATGACTGTGTTTCGCCGTGCGGGAACATTGGATAGTGCTGCACTGGCGATGTCAATCCACAACAGAGACGAACCAGGTTATCACGAGATGATGCACTAGGTATCCAGGCTGCATTAATAATTCTGAGTCACTGAAAAATCGCTAAATTCATTTTCGATTTGTAAGAAGCTATTGTGAGTCTGGGTTGGCAGCAGCTAACAGGATTCCGTTCCAACGTTGTTCTTCCAGGGTAAGTGTTCGCAGACATCTGCTCCAATTTTAGTGATCTTCTGATGGCGGCGTTCGGGCCCGGGGTCCCATGGCCCCAAAATACTCTAGTCGTATCTTGGTTTAGTGGTATGCTGTGTGGTTATTGTTAGAAACTAAGTATCGGCCCCACGGAGAAGCGGAATCACTATGAATCATTCTAGACAAAGACCCAATTCGGACTGGGCAAGGGTCTAGCTTGACTCACTATGATTGCCCAATTACAGCACTGTATCTACTGCTGGCGTTACTTTCTCTACTCTATTGATGGTTAACCCCGAGTACTTAAATGCTTGAGATATCCAGTAAACTATCTTGTTCATTCAGCAGCAAATTACAAGACATTTAATAGAGTTTATATTTTACTCTTTCAACAGTTCTACCAACAGTTTAACCCATTTAATCTCTTGTCCAACCACATGCTAGGAGCAACCACTGCCACTGCCACAACCAGCACTACAGCCATGACCTCCCTATCAACAGCCCCCACCGTCCTAGGGGACACCACTCTTCTAAATCAGGACACCACAGAAACATCCAAACAACCAGAGGAAGTCCCATCATTCACACCTGGCCAATGTCTCTTTTGCTCCACATCATCACCTACTCTGGAAGAAAGCATGGTCCATATGCAAAAATCACACGGCCTATTCGTCCCACAGCAAGATCATCTCACCGTCGACCTTGAGACATTCGTCAGATATTTACATCTCGTCATCTTTAATTATCGCGAATGTCTTTACTGCGAAACTTCGCGATCGACAGTCCAAGCTGTCCAGCAACATATGACGGGCAAGGGCCACTGCAAGTTTGACTTGTCAGAAGATTCAGAGTTTGCCGACTTTTACGACTTTTACCAGACCGAAGATGAGCTATCAGAGGGTTCTGTCAATGAAGATGGCAGCAGGAAAGATATTGATCGCAAGCCATTGCAAGTAGATCAGGATTCGATGCGCCTACCATCCGGAAGACTCATCTCCAAGAAGTCATCAGCACAGGCAGAGCCATCTCTATTTCAAGCGCGTCGTAGACTACGCACATTAGCGCCTCAATTAGAGTATATTCCCGGTGAAGCTGGTAAAGCCAGTGAAGCTGGTGATGAGGCCGATACAAGCAACGACGTTCCTATATCCGATACTCAAGTGTTGACCAGACGCGAAAAACGACAAAAGGCTACTGCCACACATCAGCTCGCGAATATGAGCGCCAGCGATCGCACCGCTTTGATGCATCTGTCTTCATCTGAACAACGATCGCTCATAACTACAAACCATAAATTTGCAGAAAAGATCAAGAAGGAGGAAAACAAGAGTCAGCGAAGACTTGATAGGAAGGGAAACAAGAACTTGTATGCTTATTGGAATACTGAGACACCAGTGTATCAGTGTGGTTAAAGAGAGTTGATCTCATAAAGAGTTGTGGAAATTAGCGATAGAACATAGTTAGTCTATTTTAATCTATGTCTTTGGCTTACAATAGCATGTTACTAAGGAGATTGAAGTTGGGTATATTTGTGAATCCAATGTGTGCTGCATTTGTCATGAACCCAATTTAGTTCTATGCTAGTCATTCTCTATCTTCCGCGGTCTATTCGTCAACCTCCCCATAAGAAATCACGATGGCCCAGTACCGAAATGGCTTGATCTGCTCCATGAATATCTTGCGCTCAGTTTTATACAAGTGACCATAGATACTCGGCCACGGGATCCTTCCAGAGCAATAAGCACTCATTCGCTTCATCCCGTGTCCCAAAGGGCACTCGAGAAAACATATTCTGTGTTTCCAGACATTTAGCCCATCCAATACTAAGAGGACCAGATAACATAGCAGGCAATATAGCGAAACCCAACAGTGAAATACAAGTGATGATGAGAAACATGAAGACGAAAAAGAAGCTGAGAAACGCAGTGCCCACTATGATCAAGATTGGCCAAGCTATCCAGGGATGTTTCTTTAGGAAAGCATCAATGCCAATGTTAGTTACCCTTGTCAGAATCTTTGCAACTGCCATCCAAAGACCGAATAAAAAGCCAGCAAGAAGATAGAATGTCCAGACAGACATATTGAGGCCAAGTCGCTCGTTGAAAGCCTCGTAAACAAGAGTATAGAGATAAGCTACGTGCTTTAGCCATCTCAACTCGCCTTCATATGTCGAAGAAAAGACGCACAAGAGCCATGTTGCCGCTGTTGTTCCTGACACATATGGGGATACATATAATGGAGCGTACCATTGGGGACAGCGCCTTGCATCACCACGACAGAACAGAAGTTTCTGCTCTGGTGTCGTGCCGTGTTCTTGGGTATATGGGATTGAAGGAGCTTCAACGAAGCCTGGAAGTCTGAGCACCAATAAGATGGACAAGACTGTAGCAGCAGCACCGCCAACAGATAACTCAAACGTGCGGTGGTCGACGATGGAGAGAGACTCCCAGCCATAAAGATTCCACCTTCGTCTGTATAAAAAGATGGTTGCCACGAACTGGAATAGTGTCGCAGACATGACTAGCAATCTCCCCAGATTCACGCATGCTTCCGCAGGCTGAGAACGTATGTCATCGTCTTTCTTTGGTCCAGACTGTGGTTTTCTTGCAAACAAGATGCTCCACTGGCGCGTATAAGTATGAACATGGCTGGACAAAGATTGAGGTGACCTGGCCAAGCTATCAATAAAGTAGAAGTGAATGAGAGATATGCCGAGGGCTGTCTGGACGGCAACTGTGAACGGAGAGAGGAGGAAAAGTACTGGTTCGATGCTGACTAGGCGCTCATTGCGGAGCGATTGAAGATGACAAAATGCAACGACTGCGGTGAGATGGGCGACGATTAGTTTGACGACAAGCTCTTTGGCACCGCGAGTTTCGCCCTCGGGACAATCATTTATCCCATTCATTGTAGTATATAAAAGATGTAGAAAGAAAGGATGGTCAAGGTTTGGATAGAGGCATTTATCGTACGTTTTGCGGCTGAGGCTTGGCTGTTTCAACGGCCAAATCAGGCTATTTCAGGCTGTTTTCAGGGCTGACAGCTCGTTATGGTGCGATGGACCACTAACAATGGGTGCAATCAGCGCCAAGGCCCTGTAAGATGTGCCCTGGAGTTAGTAGCGGGTATCGTTCAGGAACAAGATCGACTGGTAGCACATCTTTCGATAGGGCTGACTCATCTCGTATTCGCATCCGATTTAATCGATAAACTAACCTCGAGACGAACGATGCTGACCAAACTTGCTATCTTTTGCTGAGAAAAGTCTCACTTTTGTCCACCACTATCAGTCTACGGCCTGAGTTAGAGCACGATGGAATCGCTCTACGAGACTCTGCGGACTCTACCGCTCTCAGTCTCAATCCCTCTAACAACCAGCATCATCATCATCTTGTCCATCGTCACCAACGTGGTCAAACAATTATGGTTTCCCAACCCACATCGTCCACCCGTTGTATTCCATATCTTCCCCTTCATTGGAAGCACCGTACAATATGGCATCGACCCGTACGCTTTTTTCTTCGACTGCAGAGATAAATACGGCGACTGCTTTACCTTTATTCTCCTTGGCAAATCAACGACTGTCTTTCTTGGTCCCAAGGGCAATGACTTTATCCTCAACGGCAAACACGCCGATCTCAACGCCGAGGACGTTTATGGGAAACTTACCACGCCCGTGTTTGGTGAGGAGGTTGTTTATGACTGCTCCAATGCTCGTTTCATGGACCAAAAGAGGGTATGCAATTTACGTTCAACGACCTGGATTCAATCTAACCCCTCCTTGTGTGCAGCTTCTCAAACTTGGTCTCACCACAGATTCCTTACGGTGCTACATCCCAAAGTTCGTCAAAGAAGTCGAAGACTATGTTAAAAACTCGCCATACTTCAAGGGTGACACAGGAATCGTCAACATTACAGAAGTCATGGCCGAAATCACAATCTACACAGCATCCGGATCCCTCCTAGGAAACGAAGTCCGATCTATGTTTGACAGCACATTCGCCACTCTCTACCGCCATCTAGATGATGGCTTCCAACCCATTAATTTCGTCATGCCAGGTCTTCCCCTCCCGCAAAACTTCCGTCGAAACCATGCTCGAAAGGTAATGGAGAAGCTTTTCAGCGATATTATTTCCAAGCGTCGCGAGACTGGCAATCAAGGCGACGAGACGGATATGATTTGGATGCTTATGAATGCACAGTATAAGGATGGGGAACCTCTTCCGGATCACCATGCTGCGCGTATGTTGATTGCTATCCTGATGGGTGGCCAGCATAATACTGCTGTTAGTGGTGCTTGGCTTCTTCTCAATCTGGCCCATAAGCCTCATCTTGTTCAGGAACTGTACGAGGAACAGACCCAGGTCCTTGGCTCACCACAAGAGCCTCTGACATGGGAGAACTTACAGAAATTAACTCTCAACGGCCAAGTCATCAAGGAAACTCTCCGTCTTCACAGTCCAATCCACTCCATCCTCCGACAAGTCAAATCACCCATGCGAGTCCCTGGCACTGAATGGGTAGTGCCACCATCCCACACACTGCTTTCGTCTCCCGGCACAATGGCCCGCTCAGAAGAATTCTTCCCTCGACCATCAGAATGGGATCCTCATCGTTGGGACAAGATTGAACCTCTCGTGAAGACCGCCGAAGATGGTCAAACAGTGGATTACGGTTTTGGGGTGATGAGCAAATCCGTCAGCAGTCCTTATTTGCCCTTTGGAGCTGGACGACATCGATGTGTTGGCGAGAATTACGCTTATGCACAGCTGGGAGCTATTGTTGCCACGTTTATCAGATTGGTTCACATTGAACAGCCTGACCCGAAGGCTCCTCTTCCGGCACCAGATTATTCTGTAAGTTTGCTTTGTCTTGTGAAGAGGGTTTGCTAATGATTCTTAGTCCATGTTTTCTCGGCCCATGAACCCTGCCGAGATCCGATGGCGTCGACGCGAGACAGTAGAATGATGGATGTGTAGACCGAGCCCTTACCTTACCTAGAGTGAGGCAGTACGAATACTACGAGTCTCAATCCGTGAATCCACCAGGCCTTCATCGTGATGCTAATGATACCCAGCAGTAGTACGGCTCTTCCCACATCAAAAAGAAGAGACTAACAGACACTAGGTGGGCTAAACTGGGTCTTGGAGCCAATTCAGTCTCAAGCGCAAAAATATGATCATGCTGGGGATCGAACCCAGAATCTTCTGATTCGTAGTCAGACGCCTTGCCATTGGGCCACACGACCGTTTCTGATTGATGAAATGCGGCTTTCGAAATTGTTGCTGTGAAGCCGAGGAGTGAAATTTCACGAGACTTTGTGTCGTTTCTCCACGTCATTCGCAATGGTTCAAGAGACGGATAGAGAGACGAGAATTATCATCTACTTGCATGGAGACTAGATGATTGATGCAAGGTGCTGACATCCAATGACGACGTTACAAGTTCTTAGCCACCAACCCTCGCATACGATATAGTGTGCATTTCATTACCCGATTCTTTGGTAAACAATCATATTCGAACATTAATGACTATACCAATGCAAAAGCCTCTCGCCCCTGCTTTGTCTCCATCTATTCGTCGCCTCCAACATCTCCGGACAACCATGAAGCAGCCACCCCCATTTCCGAAGAAACAAAGGCGAAGCCTCCCACGAATGTGGAAGTGAAGCATCGCCCCATACAATCAAGCTCGGCCTCTCAGTATTCTGCAAATTAGCCTCCGCCACATCCTCACACAGCTCCCCGTCATCCAAAAGCTCCGCATCTGCTGCCAGAATGATATTATCTCTAAACTTTGCGAAAGGAAATATGTCAAGCCAAGGATGATGAAGTATAGCTTTTTGCACAGGTGTCGGTTCCAAGACCTTTGGTGGGTTGTACGAAGGTGGCCAAGGTCCATTTTGGTTGAAGGGTGATATAGCTTCGTCAATGCACATGAGCGCACGATCGAATCCCAGCAGCGTAGCATTCTTGGCGATGGCTATGTTGACGTTCAATGTGATGAGAAACGGCAGTTGTGAGATCCGTGGCGCATTCATGGTGTAGTCCAAATAAGCCATACTCGCGAGTGCAAATACCCTTTGACTGATATCTGGACTATTGAATACTTCGCACATTTCCATAATAGCTTGTATCATGGAGTTTGGAGATGTCTGGGCAGCGATTTCTGTCGAAGGCTTTGGTAAGTCGCCCTGTCGACTCTTTGCAAGTTTCTGTCGCTTTCTGAGATCTACAGTATAGACATCAATAAGTATGCACACGTAAGCCAAATGAGGCCACTCACATTGCGATCTTTTGTTCAGCCGGTTCTGCAACTTTCGTCTTTCGGCAGTGCTAGTGACCCCTGTCCAGTCTTCACTAGCATTCTGGACCAGAAGCTGCTGGGTCATAGGCTCAATCACAATTCGATGCGGAGAAGCCATCATTCCCAGCAAGTTTGGTAATGATGACCAGTTTCTGTCTTCAGGGTATTACTGAAGAAGACGAAAGAACCTATCAAGAGGAAAGTGAATCTGGTTTTGAATGCAGGTTGCTGATAGTTGATGAAGTCTGGCAGCGTCATCTCTCCAGCCCACTTTATCAGCAGGTTGCATTAGTGCTGGCCAAGATGAGCTTAGCTGGCGAGGTGCTTATTCCTATTGGGTCAAGTGACGACGACCGAGGAATGTTCCGACTTTGATGCCGAAGCCAATAGCGTCTGGGTACGTACATATCATCAAGTCACATGGCTACCGGAGTTAAGATGCATCCGAAATACGAATATAAAAGAATACAAATTCCATGATGCTTAATAAGAATTGATCAGTCAATGTTGCCTAGTATTGAGATAACTTTCTAAAGACCAGCTCCTATCCATACCATGCCTCCCTACAAGATCTCCCCGCCTGTCGATTGCGATGTTAATTTCAGTAGGGACCAATTGTTGGACAAAATTGCGATTATCACTGGAGGTCAGTTGAAATTCTGCTCTCAATTTCGACTCTAACAATCTGTAGGAGCCAGCGGTATCGGAGAAGCATACGCACGAGCACTTCATAAAGCAGGGTATGTCGTACTTCCCAGTTAATGGTATCACTACTGACAGCCTTACCAGTGCCGTGGTCGTTATTGGCGACAAGAATGCTACCGCGGGCGAACAGCTTTCCTCAGAGCTGTCAGGCTCCAAATTTGTTCACTGTGATGCAACCGAGTGGGAAGACCAAGCTCGTCTTTTCAAAGAAGCAGCTCAGCTTTCGCCTTCTGGGAAGATCAGCTATGTGATAGCAAATGCTGGCTTCACTAAAAATGACCAAACGTTTACATTTGACGGTAAGACTATCTATTAGCAAACATGGCCTCAATCAACATACTCACCTCTGACTAGGGCATGGAAAGGAACCCCAGAAGCCCGATTTGAAGGTTATCGATGTGAATCTCAAAGGAACACTTTACACAGCAAAACTTGCCATGCACTACTTTGTCTCTCAGAACGGAACCGAACCGCAAAAATATCAAGAAGACACATGCTTGATTCTCATCAGCTCTGGCGCTGGCTTCGTTGATGTTCCTAGAAGTCCAGAGTATAGCAGCACAAAGTGGGCAGTCCGCGGAATCATGCATGCATTACGAAGAACGTCGTTTTACTACGGCAGTCGGGTCAATGTCATTGCTCCTTGGTAGGTCTGACCTCAACATCTCTATGACCAATCTTTTTAACTAGGGTTTTCAGGTACATCCGGACTAGCATTCTATCGAAGGAGCAGTTTGATGAAGTGGAAAACTCGGGCGTAGAGCTTGCCACCGCTGAAGATGCGGGCGAATGTGCGTTGCGAATTTTGAGTGATAAGAGTATCAATGGACGAACTTTGTTTGTCTGTGCTCGCAGGTGGGCTCCGCGCGGGTATATCGATCTTGATATTGAGGATTATCCCGATAGCCCATTGCTGCAGGAGATTCAGGAGGATCAGATGAGAAATGCGCCGGTTGAGTTGGGATTGTTTCCATAGTTAGAAGACTCTTTCGGCCACTAGCTAAATTGTGGAATTATAATTCAGGCTTTAGTATCAGCATCTTCCATTTGTCTAATATGAGATACTGCTTCGCCCTTGCTTTTAAATCGTTTTCCAGTTAACACTTTCGCTTTTTACTTTCATTAACCTACTACCTCAAATAATCTTTGCCAATTTTAACCAGGACCCAAACAATATGGCCAAAGGTTATCTTCTTCAAAAGCGTAAATATTCTGTAGTTCAGAATTGCACGACCTCTGGTGGGTTATAATACACTGGATAGTGATATCATATAACATTCTTTATTTGTCCATGTAATCGTAACGTAAATAAATCAATTTATCCTTAGCTACCACAGCTGCCTATCAACCCAACTTTGAATCAGACCTTGCTTAGTCTCTGGATACTCGAATAACGATACAATACCATTTTCAAGTTTGGTATTAGGATGTACGAAAAGCGTACGAGGGCCCTTTGTCGCTTCCACTGCCGCCCGCCACCGAAGAGCAACTTCATCCACGGCAGTCAGATTCTCAAACAAGTCAGACCCTTCTTTAACGCTCTTAGTACACCTTGCAATGTGCAACTCGTGGATGAGAGACCCGAGAGCAGGTCGTCCAACGGTTGCGATCTTCTCCCGCGACATGACGATCTTGACCGAGTTAGGTTCTTCTGTTGCATGTTCAATTGTTGCAAAGCCATGACCGGCATTGAGAAAGCATTTCAACAAACCGAAGCGGGCTTGATCATGGACCTGTCCCCATTTCTATGCCGAGTTAGAGATAGTTGCATGCGTTATGCAGGAACATACCTTCGTCCCGGGGTTGTAGGATAAGAGAGCACGAAGCCCCATACACGCAATTGAAAGATATCCAATGTAGACAACTGCGACTGATTAGCTATCGAAATGCCAGCGACGGGTTCCTGATCCTACCTTCATCTATATTAGAGGTGGTGTCTGGAGCGAGAGTCCCAAGGACGCCGTCGGCAGACATCAGGTAAAGACCAATACCCTCAGCAAGGCACTCGATGTATGCAGTAGCAATGCCGCCAAATGAAGTCTCTGGTGTTTCTCCGAGCCCATACCAACTTTCGACAGGTTTACCTGTAAACGGATTCTTGGGCATCTTGTGGGGATCAAAGTTGAAATAACCAGACTCGGTCTCTTGGAACAACTTACCGCAGCTGTGGCCGATGAGTTCATGAAGTGCCAGCTGCAAAAAGAAGCAGAGGGATCTATTAGCTTCGAATAATTCAACGTCGACCGGGTTCAGGAACCTATGCTCTTGACCAGACGCGTTGTTCGCCGCCACTCTATTAGAGAATGTCATGTTCTTCTGACCAATCTCCGCCTTGATTTCAGGGTACTGCTTAATGTTAGCATTTTGCTAATAGCAAGCGGCTCGAACTTAGCATGTACTTACGCCTGGTGCGGTAAGACCTGTCCAGACATTACTGGCACAGTAGCAAAGCACTATTTACATTAGCTTCAAGCAGAATGAATACAGTATGAATGAAGACTTACGGTTCAAGGCCACGAAGTTGGCTTTGGCTATGGTGTCATTCTCAAAAGGGCCGAGCTCTTTTCCGTCAGGGCCCAGCCCACTCCAAGGAAGTTGGAGAATGAACTGCTCAGCGCGGCTAGATAACTGACCGAACGCTTCGCTCCATCTCTTATCTTTCACTGCGACTAGTGCTTCAAATTCACACCGAACGCCATTTGGATCGCGTCCAGGTTCTAGAAACCCACCCCAGGTCTCGACACAAGGCGCGTCATCAGCTAACCAGTCCTTCGCTGCTTCTTTGTGGGTATCAATATCGCCAGTTTGATAGAAGGAGATCAGTTTAGATAAATAATTCTCCTGCTCTTTACTAGCTGCAAAGTCTTTTGCTTTAGCCAGGCTGTCGCAAATACGCGATAAGTCGTCAGAGTGGTCGCCATACTTGACAATTACTTTGGAGCCATCAGGAAGAACCAGATTTTGAAGTTCGGGCTTTGCTGGATGTTTGGAGACTGATGCAACTAAAAGATGGTACTCGACACCGCTTTCAGTAATCAATTTCTGCAGCCTTGTGTTGCGTAGGGAAAGTTTCGAACACGTAGCATCTCCAACGGCACGAATTTCTTCCTTGGTCAAGTGAGGTGATTCCGGATAGTAGTTACTCATACCACCCTCATCTGGATAGCCCAATGTCTTGGGGGTTATTCCGAAGATGAATGGCCGAGCCAGATTGAATAATTCAAGTGCATCTGGAGATACCAAACAAAGTTTCTCAAGATCGTGCGGAGCAATTCTTGGAATAAACTTCTGATCACCATAGCCCTAGAACACTGTGAGTCATTCTGTTACGCGGGAATTGTTGTTGTATCACACCTTGTAGTTTCCTAGGTTTTCCATTGCAGTTGCAGCATAGTCCAAGAACTGTGAGATAGCTTGCTCGTCCAGACTTGTTCTCATGGCGAGAGACGCCCAGTCCCCGTCACAAGTCCTCCACAACTGAATTATCAGATTGAAGATAGTCTCGGATTCGGGAGACACCTGTCGCATGATGATACGAGAGCCGTGGAAAGCTGCCCTGGGATAGTTATAAGTCATTGCGGATAAAAATCACTTGGTTTTCACGCTTACTCCCTCATATAGTGTGCGTAGCATTTTTCTTGGGTTGAAAGTTGTTCATAGGCCTCCCTAATCTCTAGCTTTTGTACAGGTGGCTCCAAACCACAGTATTCTTCTGTGATCTTCATGCTGATGGACGCGAAGTTTTGAAACCAGAGCTTGAAGTGAGGGAAACTTGACGAACGGATGATGTTAAATAAAATGATAACTACACCATAGTCACATTCGCGGCGCAACGCAAGTCTGATGTACACACGGCGTCGGAAATACGTTATTGCTACTTCGGCTGTCAGTTGCGGCTCATTGACGGATGTATCAGTACATGCATACTACAATTTGAGCCAGGAGAAATAAAGTGCCAGTAAGCATGAATGTGCAAAGGATTGGTCACAAGTCCTGAAGTCTCCCCTCATTTTGCTGACCGAGACATGCAAACCCCTCATTTCAGGCCGCAAACTTCAGAATCATATCACATTTTGAGCCACTTAGGCGCTTGTGTCACCCCAAATTACAATTGCTAACAAGAATATCCGAGACAACAAGTTTGCGAAAACAAACACACCAATGACCAAAAGACACATGTTGAGGCAATGACCGTCAGTGAGTGAGGAGCCAACCTTTTCATCAGCTAATGCGCCAGTGATCCACAACTTCATAGCTTTCTGGCCTCAGTCAAGCGAAGTGAGTGGTCGAGTCGATCGACGATACTGTTTGATGGACTCTCCATTGGAAGATTGTATCCGCCGTGGCGCCCTCCTCACACTTTGCGTGGCTAACCAATGTGCAACGCCTTGATGTGGAACAGAGTCGTCACAAGGATGAGGTTCCAGTGGTCAAGCTATGCGACAAGATGATAAAGCAGTGCTGTGTCCCCCAACCAGATCCAACAACTCATCTCATTACACAACAAAGTTTATTACATTTTAAAATCAATTCGAAACAAAGGTCAGTCCTCCAGTATCTACTGTTTGCCTGCTGTCACATGCACGAAATTAACAGGTTCTTGGGAAGATGTCCTCTTGCACCACTAAGGCTAAGATTGATATCTCCCTCGATGAGGACTTTGGCGAGCACAGCGTCTCCCAAATCATTGGCCGTCGAGGTGAAAAGATAGCCAAAGCGAAGCATCAACCTTGGAAAGCTGCTTATAAAGTGGACCCGACTGATGTTCCATCTACCATGTCTCTACACGACAAACCCTGGTACAAGAGTGAGCATCTCGACGCGGCGTACGAGGACCATTCCGGTGCTTAAGTGGAGAGGGGCATATTTCTTGCCTGCATGGGACTTGCAAATGATGCTTATGTGTTGCCTGTATAGCTGATATCATGTTTATATTTTGGGGTTACTCGAGGAAGACATGAGTAGGCATTCGTTACTATCTTGTTTAAATGCCTCCTTGAACAGTTGAAATTGGAATTGATAACCCTCGTTGAAACTTTACATCAGTAAAGCCTTTAAAAACAAACCACGACCTTAACTTCGATGCTTTCTCGAGCCTTTGTCTTCCCAGCGGTGTCAGCCAATTCAAAGCCCGTGTGAGGGGTTCCTGACAATTGGGTAATACTCGTTAGCTAGTAGATAGTACGGATCACGATCCTTTGCACTTACGTCTTTTGAAGGCTGAATCGTAGTTGGTGATAATCAGTAACTCCTCCTTGCGCTGATCCGAGAGATAGAACCATTCATGCTTTGGGGAGTGCTTGAGTAGAAGTGACTCGCTGACAAAATTAGGATATATGTAGTCACTTTCGACAAGGTCGCTATCCTGAACAGAACGTGCGTCGCAAAGTGCCAGTGGGTAGTCTCTCAAGGGAGAGAAGAGCGGTCTCCACAGGCTACAGTCGGTCAGACCACAAATATTGAGCCCAATGGTGTTGGGCAGGATCCCAACTCACCTCAATAGCGCGTACCGGCGACGCAAAAGCTCATCTGCCATTTCGGGGTAATTGAACCGGATACGAGCCTCTGCTCCTCCTGGTGATACGTCTAACTCAATCGGTTATCACATAACATTGAGCTTATCGCAATGCTTTGTTTGTAACTCACCAACATGCACAAAGTTGCTTGGCGGGCGAATGCGAGGGTCGAGTGGATCAGGCTGCCTTTTGCGAACCTGCCAGCCTAGCTGTCAGCTCTGGGAAACCTTGACTGGATTGTGAGATAGCTGTACCTGGTATTGGAACGTTAAGACTTTTTCAGCATTGAAATAGTCTTTGACGAAACCTTCCAATTCCTTGATGTATCGGTTCACGCTCTCATCTGTCTTGAAATCTTCCACAGTCTCATGGGACACCCATTCAAAGCCATGAGTGCTCAGCGAAATACCATCCTTTAGAGCTCTGGTATCTTTGATCGCAACTGCGTATGGTTGAAATTGAAAATTGGTCCTTGGTATCTCAGCAGAGACATTGCCCGTTATCTCATATGGTTTGGTTTCCTCCCATAGGACGATTGGCGCGAGATAGTTTAAGTTTGACGTAATAGCCATAGTGAAGGTATACTTGGTGTGTCTCTTTGGATGGAACGTGGGAAATCTGACATGCTAATGTGGGAAGAATGGAAAAGTTCGGGTTACTGAAGGGATTCCATGCCTTTTGTACCAGATCCACCCAGGTACGTACGTAGCGACGAAACGAGCATTTCGGTCAATCTGATGTCATCAAAGTCTACGAGATAAATATAGAAAGAGGTTATCATTCAATACGAATGGGCCCGTTTTAAATGCAGTGCAGGAACGCGTGTGTTGTCTTATAACTCTATTGTACTTGCTGCCAGCTCTACATGAATCACAGCGAGCCCCGAAACTTCTCTTCCGTTCTAACTGGTAGCTGGATGTCAGAAGAGACGACAGGGGGCACCTGCTCACGAATCAATGATGCCTGCTCAAAGGCATGGGCAGCTGAGATAAGTTTGAAGTCATCCCATCTGCGGCCAACAAACAATCCACCAAAGCTTTGTTAAAGTTAGTGAGGTCTGGATATCATTCCTGGGAGAGTACTTACGGGACGTTTGGTCCAACTGTCACAAGCCTATTGGACTTGCGACGTGTAACAGGTTGGTCCTTGGGATAAAAGCCAAGGGGAACGCCAATGGTTGGACAGCCTCCAACATTGGCACTCGTGTCAATCGAAGGGGCAAAGATGAAGTCGCATTCCGTGCGATCTAAAAGCTCAGCGATCTGCATTCCGATACGGTTTCGCAACTCGATTGAGTCTCTAAACTCGGATGAATCAGGCCCATACTGGGTGCCTAGTTGTTCGCATTTTAACCACTCATCTACTCCCCATTTCTCGGGCTGCTCTTCTGGAGTCGTGAGTGTGAATTTGATCACATCTTCAAGTGTGTGGAGAGATTGTGGGTTTTTCTCATATTGAGAAAGAGACTTTCTCATATCTTCCAACATGTTAGTTTTCACATATACGCCGGTGATAGTCTGTACACTTACTCTCACGGATGGAAACTCGCAAACCAAGGGTCCACTCAAGATCCTCCGTGAACGTATAATTGCTATCGAACTCAGAGAACTTGACATTGTCGACAATGGTGGCTCCTTGGGTACCCATTATAGAAATAGCTTTATCAAACGCAGCAGTTACCACCTTGTCAGTTGGAAAGAGGTGGCGCGGGATCTGGGGCTGACATGAGCTAATATCATACAATATCTAAATTTATGCCACTTACAGCAATTCTTTTCCCTTCGAGGCCTGACTTTACACAAGCACGTGTAAAGTCAATGCCCTCATCAGGCTTTTGCGTATTGGAATCATCCCGCGGGTCAGAGATAGTGAAGGGATCATTAGGATCAGTTCCTATGGATTTAGTGATTTATGCTTATCAAGGAATTTTTTTACATACCTGCAATTGCAGTGAGAACGGTAGCTGCGTCTTGGACCGTTCGCGCGAGCACTCCCACAGTGTCTTGCCATTCGCTGACAAGATAGGCGCCATGTCGGGAGGTGAGCCCAACTGTCGGCTTGATGCTGACAACTGCGGATCGCTGAGCAGGGGAGCTTAAGCTTCCTGATGTCTACAATTGTCAGTTTTGACATTCACCATCAAGTATAACGAAGAGTTGCAGTAACCTCTGTGCCTAATGCTGCTGCTGCCAGACCTAGACATGCAGCGACGGCGCTTCCAGAAGAAGAGCCAGAAGGATCCTGGTCTTCATGATAAGGCGCTAGGCATTGGCCTCCAACACCTGACCAACCTCCAGAAGCACGTCCTGGAGATCGATAATTCGCCCATTCGGTTGGATTTGTCTTGCCTAGGAGAACAGCGCCTTGCTCTCGAAGTCGTCGTATAATTGTGGCCTCGAATGCTGGTACAGCATCCTTCAATCCAAGACAGCCATCTGGTAGCTTTAGTAAATTATCTGTGGTGGTGTATGAATGTTGTCTTACTTGTTGACATTAAGCGATCCTTGGTCAAGAAGACATCCTTCACGAGAATGGGTACACCATGTAGAATACCACGCGAAGCTCCCGTAGACCGCTCTGTGTCTTTGTTGTGTGCGATTGAGCGCGCGTCGGGGTTCAGTTGCGAAATGGCACGGAGTTGAGGATTTAGATGCTCAATTCGAGCGATGTAGCACTGTATCAAAGCTGCCATTAGAGACAACAACTCAATAGCCGAAATGGACTGATTTTGACTTACCTCCACTAGCTCAGCCACTGTGAAATGACCTTCGTCGAGACCCACGAGAATTTGGGCAATGGACGTTTCCTCAAGCTTGATCGCCATCGTTGCAGAGCTTGATCGCCACAATCCGCTTACCCAAAGGAAGGAGGAAGCAACAGCCTGGTTGAGATTAGTTGTTAGCATGGCGAGTACCACGGCAATAAGTGTGATGGTGCAGATGGTCTGATGGATGGCCATATGGCTAAGAAGCGAAGCAGATGGGAAACAGAACTGGGACGGGGGAGGGGGGATCGGCTTGACGCACCAAACGAAGATGTGCGTTAACAATGGAATAAATGGATAAAAGCTGATAGATGTTTGCGACTCACAGTAAGCCTCTCAAAACGACCTATCCCAGTTGAACAACTGTAAGCGTAGCCCTCAAAACGACGGGATGGGTCGAGTTAGACGTGTTTCAACTTGTTAGCCTAGAGGCTGAATGTCATGGGAAGAGCAGAGAAAATGCATGTTGATGGAGGAGGTATACCACCCACGTGACCGCCGCCGCAAAAAACGAATGATCAACATGGGCCTCAAAGCGGGGTTAAAGGGGCTTGGAACATGTGAGACTTTGACGTGACAGTTCCGTACAACGGTGACCATAGAAGCAAATCAGGCCACCAATCAACCGTTGAAGCCGCATGCAGTAAGACGGCGGCTCAACCGGTGAGGCGTGAGCGTCGGCAACACAACATGATAGACGGCACATAGCCGTACACAGAACCAATCACACTCTCTTAGTGGTGCCAACTCGTACTTTTTTCAACCCCAATGTCTTACATATGCGTCATGATTGATGTCTCATTTCGTCGTGGTTGCTCAGCTGTAGCAGGAAAACCCTGTTTCTGTTTTTCAAATGTAGAAAAGGACTCTGTCTTGTCGAGGTACCATATACCATGCCATACTTCAGCGCTGAGGCTGAGCTGTCGGCTTCCCGTTATGGCAGTGGTTGAAGACAATCGCCTTGCGACTATGATCAATGGCGGCTCGGTCAGGGGTGCTTTGACATCGCACCAAAGTGCTGATATTAGATTTGCAATCCAGTCTGGGAAAGAAAAAGTCATTAGTGCCACTCGAAAGTCCCCTGGGAAGGCCATCATAGTAACCACTTCTGTTGTTGAACCCATTCAGTGTTGCAACCGTGGGCATATTCATCTGTAATGACAGAAACCGTAACTCAAAAGAGTAGCACGTATCACGGTATATTTTATTTTCACATGCGAAATCAATATGCGGCATTTCAAGAAATTCATAAACCCTGCCGCTCCCGCAAACAATCCGAAAGGACCAACAGGGTTGAAAGTTGTGTTTCCCGAAGGTGATGACAGCAAGTGCAGCCTTGAGTATATTCAACTCCTACCTTTTCAATATAGTCCATAGCATACTAATAACTATAGTGTGATATTTGTCCATGGACTCAACGGCGGATCGAGGTCAAGTTGGACTTCAGGAGACACATTTTGGCCTCGTGACCTTCTTCCTCAACTTTTGCCGAAAGCAAGAATCATGACGTTTGGATTCAATGCAAACGTCATGGCTGACTGTGGGCATGGTAGAATCAGAGACTTTGCAAGTAGTCTTTGGGCGGATATACAAGCCAACAGGGTTTCTTTAAAGGTACTTACAGGTTAAAGACAATCAATCCTACAGCACCCAGCTAACATAAAGCGTACAAAGGACCAAAATCGGCCATTTTTGTTAATATGTCACAGCATGGGTGGACTGGTCGTCAAACAGGTACAGCAAGGATATATACCGTTACACGACTTTTGCTGACTGTGCCGATCGCTGGAAAGGCCATTATCACAGCCAAAAATAGGAGTGCGCAAATTTCGATTTTCGATGTCCCTACAGGAATTTGTTTCTTTGGCACCCCCCATAGAGGTGCAAAAAGCGCAAAGTGGGGTGAATTAGGGAACAATTTATCGAACGCTGTGAGACTAGGACAAGGGGGAGGAAGGAATTCTTCAGAACTGAGGTTTTTCTGCAACACTGTCAGCGACATACATAGCGACTTTGTTCTTGTCTCAAGAGACTTCGAAATTATAAGCTTCATAGAGAATGTCGGCTGCAGAGGGATTGGCTTGGTATGTGATAGACCCCTTACCAACAGCTACGACTAATTACGATCAGGTCGTGGAGCACGAATCTGCCAAGATGGACATCCCTAACGAAATTGTCAAACTGCTCGATGCCAGCCATACAGATTTATGCAAGTTCGTGTCATCTAGTGATGATAATTGGGTGACTGTCACAACCTATATTCACAATATGGCATCTAATCTTGTGAACCGCTCATGTAAGTTAATGGGAATCTGGTATCCGAATCCCTAAATTGACAAGACTCAGCAAATCACAAAAGCATTATAAAAAAGCATTCTCTAGTTCAAGGACCTTCAATCTCTAGCTCTTTTTTTCGCAGTGGCGAGTACTCGCTGGGAGATCCAAAAGGTCATATCGAGACTGAAACATCTCTTCAACAAAATGAGAGCACCGCCGACACCAATACCTCAGGTGTTCGCGAGGTAGAAAATGACATTCCATTCTTCCTCTCTCATCACTTTTCCAACCGACCGGGTAGGTCAATAAATCTCATATAAGAAAGATCTCACTGACAATAACAAGACAACATTCTGGAGCAGATGTCAGAGTGCTTCCAACAAGAACAAGACTCGCGCCTATTCGGTTTGTACGGACATATCGGTGTTGGGAAGACACAAATAGCACTCAAATTCATGATGGACAACAGAAAGTCATTTCCCGTCCAGTTTTGGGTACATGCGGATACGAAAGATAAAATAGACATCTCATATGAGTCTATTGCCAAAGAGCTGGGAATCGGTGTTATTGCTACGAGCCCAAAACAAACCGCCGTTGCTGTTCGAAAGTGGCTCGAGACTAACCATCATTGGCTCATCGTGTTTGACAATGTGGAAGACCTCAGTCTTGTTACTTCGTTCTGGCCACGGCACTTCTCAAAGACGAGCTACATCATTGTAACTACGAGGGACCACTCGATTGGCTCACCTGGCACATTTACCGCAACCGCAGAAGTCAAGTCTTTCCCCGTGGAGGCAGCAGCAGAGTACTTCTGGTCACGAGTATCTGACACTGTCGCGGACCCCAACCAGAAACCGCTGGCCAAGGAGGTTGCGCTCAAACTCGATTGCATACCGCTCGTGATGAACCACGTCGCGGCATACATCAAGGTTCGGCACATGACACTAAGCGAGTTTCTCGAGGAGTATGACATTGATGAGAGTATCGCGGTCGAGCAAAAGATCTCTGGTACGAACACTTCGTATATAGATCAGCACTCGGATGGCGAGAACCTTTTTACACTCATGACACCTTGGAATCTATCCATTTCATCTGTCGCGGCTTACCGGCCAGAAGCCTCGGCCTTACTCGATTTGTTGGCTCTTTTAGACCCCGACAAGATTCCTCTAGACCTCATCCGTCATTTTCGATCAGGTGACGGCCCCAAGTCACCTGGCCAGTCTCATAACAATCGTTTGCACCAATCAATCAATGATCTTGTTTTCAAGTCACTACTCGACCAGAACAAAGACCCCAAAAACAGATCATTGAGAGTGCATCGTATGACTCAGGCCGCAGCCAGACAGCGCTGGAGTTCCGAGTCTAGAACACTCGCTTTTGACAATGCTGTCCATTGTATATGCCGGGAATACCCCCGCCAGGAGCAAGGGGGGTCCATGGTTGCTCTCTTTTCTCGTTGCGCCATGTTCACTGCTCATCTCCGAAGTATCCTCCGTTACTATCAGAACCACGGTGATGGACTTTCACCTTCCAAGGAGTTTGCTGAAATACTTGCCCACTGCGGTTGGTACTTCTTTGAAAGAGGAGAGACAATATCTGCATTGGAGGTCCTTTTGGCTGCCGAAAGTATTTGCAAGAAGTTGCTAAGAAGAAAGAGTCAGACTTTGGGGCTCATCTACAACAACCTAGGCGCTGTGTTCATGTTGCGACGTGGTAAAGAGAAAGAAGGCCTCGGGTACACCAAACTAGCCATCGAAAACCGAGAGCTCTCGATTCCCAAAGACGATCCAGAAATCCAACAGTTGGGAATTTCTTACATGAACTATGCCAATGATATACAACTCATTGAGCCTTTCACACAAGACGAGCAAGATAAAGCGGCTGACTATTATCACAAAGCCCTAGAGATATGCCTGAACTGTCCTGGAGGTACCGCACGATCTCAGGAACTTGTACTTTCAAATATGAGTTATGCGTACTTTCGATGGGGCAATCTAGAAGCCGCGTTGGGTTATGTCCAAAGGGCAGTCGCCTTGCACACGGACTGTGCTCCCGATACTTCGTTCATGCTCTACACCTTGTATTACTATGGGAATATCCAATGGGCTTTGGGAAATCGTGAGGACGGTTTTCGTATCCATAAACAGTGTCTGTCACGCCGCCAGACCTTATTCGGCGGCAATGATCATTATACGACGGGCCTGTCCCTGTACAAAACTGGGAGCCTGGCCTTCGTTCTTGGGAACCTGGATTATGCGCGACATCGGTTGGTTGAAGCAGAGAAAACATTTGCAGAGTACCACGATGACCCGGGACTGTGGCCAAGAGCACTCCTCAAGCTGGGTCAGGTACTGATGAAAATCGCACAACGGGATTGGAATCGAAACTTGGAGGCTGAAGGGAAAAGGACCTGGGCGAAGGGTCTGCAAGAAGCGAAAAGGGTATCGAAAAACGAGTCGTTCCAAGGTACGAGCGACGAGGAGCTGGATTCTCTTGTACGACAAGTTTATCGTTAGATAATGTAAACTTTCATTCACCCGTTCTGATTTTTGTTCTTCATATCTGACAACGGGCTGTAAATTGTCTGTCAAAACTCCCAAATACATCGAAAATAATATTAGAGACATACAAATCTCGACCGAATCTCACTTGGCTACAGTAAACTGTATCAATGTGGCAGTATAAAGTCCTAGAGTATTGTTCTCATCTTTACCGCCCATGCATGCCATGTCGATGGAAAACTTGTCGACGCTTCGGAAGCCAAACTTCTCATACCAAGCCAAAGACGCAGCTGTAGACACGGCATAGATATCTAACCCATGCTCTGTAGCATACTTGATTCCCCAGTCAAGAAGTTGTGACCCAGCACCCAAGCCTTGATAATTTGGATGAGTTGCAATGAGAGAAAGATCTACACAAGGTTAAGCATTAAACTCATGCATGATAATGGTTAGGGAGCTCTTGTACGAACATAGACAAGGTTTTCCTGCAATGTTTCTCTTTTTCAACTCATCGATTCCTTGATAGAATGATCTGGCGGTCTCAACATTCATATCTTCTGGTTCAAGCTGTTGAGAAGGGCGGAAAGTGAAAGCCGAACCCGAACCTTCATACGGTTTATCGTGATCCAATGTATACCACCTTGCAAATGATAAGATTTGACCACGCTCAGTGACTGCCTTCAAATATTTAACATTGGGCTCATGGAAACGTCGCTGTTTCTCTGTTATTGATGCAAGTATAGAGTTTGCTGTCATGCCCGAAGGGTAGATTAGTCGTTCAATTGGAGTTACTGGAAGTAAGGCAGCAAATTGAATTTCGCTTATAGTTTCCAAGTCTGAGGGAATGACTCCATGAATAGTGATATGCATAGTTGTACAAGAGATGTCAAGGATGAAGAGAAGGACGTTGCAAAAAAAAAGACAGAAGCTGATTTAATATGTAGGACAGTTATGCAATACTTTATTAAGTGCTATAAGTAAGTAAGCAGGATATGTATAAAGCTATATTAACTTACTAATATCTCTAACGATCGTTACTAATTTAATAGATAATAATGTAATACTCTAGTTATAAATTAATCTAAAGATATTTATTAAAGATAAAAGACTATTATACTGTGCACCTGTGTTCTTAATGGAACATACCGTAGGGACAACCCAGATCCTCAAAGCGATACAGGGACGCGTATTTCAAGTTCAGAAATGACTTTTTTGCGCTAGACAGCAACAGTATTATTTGCAGATTCGTCGTGATAAAAAATATATGGTGCTCATACTGGGGATACTACGTTGAATTGTCCTATTCTCAGTTAAACCTTAGTTACTCTTTTAGCCCCAGTAGGATTCCAAGGTTTATGGATATCGTGCTTTATCTATAGAATTCGATTTTGGTTTTCCCGCTGCACTCGTCAAGTATAAACCACCAATCAACCCAGAAAGTACTTCCGCTTTTCAACCTTCCCACCAATCTATCTACCACCCTGGAGAGTTTTTGCAATTTTTAACCATGTCGCAAACAACACGGCCAAAAGTCATCTTCTTTGACCGGGACGGCACCCTCTTTGATGATTACCACTCCCTTCAATGTGCGATTGCGCAGGCTCGCCACACAGTCAGGATTCCCGATAAGATGTCTAATGAAGAACTCGCGGCGACCTACCTCAAAGCCCGCGACACGACCTACAGTGTATTGCGCAACGCCAAGCTCAGGGAGGAAGAATTGGGACTGAATAGGATCTACAAATTCTTTTCGTTGATTGGTCTCGAGGACTATACCGACGACGAACTTCAAGCATTCGATGCTACCTACAAAGAAGCGTATCGAAGCTCCAATAGAGCCACGACTGGAACGATAGAGACATTGACAAAGCTTAAGGAGATGGGATACAAGATCGGCATCATCACCAATGCATCAGCAGTTTCTCAACATGACAAGATCGACCGGATCGGGATCGCGCACTTAATTGACGGCCTTTTCGCCTCTCACGAACTTGGTTGGGCAAAGTCGGATCCTCAAATCTATCGCTATGCGCTGTACGAGTTCAACATCACACCTGAAATGTTGGAAGGGGAGGGCAAGACGTACATGGTCGGCGATGATTTTAGGTGCGATGTCAGGGGCGCTTGGGATGCTGGACTGGATCCTATAGTGTATGCTTCTTCGTGTGCAGAGCCAGTGCCTGGCCCACCGTGGACGTCTTTGCCTGTTATTTTCGAAGACATGACTCAGCTGTTGGGAATCATCGCAGATGAGGAGGCATTAGAAAGGGCTCGGGATGGAGATGAAGACGAAGACGAAGACGAAGACAAAAATGAAGACGAAGGCTGGGGCTGGGGCTTTCGTTGTTCGATTCTGTAACTGGTTCGTCAGTTACCTGCAGAACAAAAGGGTTTATGTCGTTGATTACATGAGATAAGATGAAGCAGGGATTTTAATCAGTATGTTAGTTTATTCTTCCATACAAATCACCATTTCCTTCACCCACAGATAGGTTCTCACCAATTGACCAAAGAGTTTGGCTGCATACAACGCCACAACACAGCCACCAATAATAAGAAGCCAGCTCAGTTGCTCAACGAAAGGAAAATATCTCGGTCTGACTGGGCGCTTATCTTTTCATTTTCCCCGCTTGTCTACTCCTTCTAGTGAAACTGTATCCATTTGGCCTTTGTCCTTTGTCCTTCGGACTTATCAAAATGAGGCTTATAGAAGCGAAAGTACTAGTCGAAACTCAGTGCATCTCCTTCAAGGAATTCTACGGGGATCTACCAGAATACGCTATCCTCTCACATACGTGGGAAGCTGATGGAGAAGTCACCTTCCAAGAGTGCAATGTCGAAGCTTCCAAGTCAAAGACAGGATACGAAAAGATCACAAAAACATGTGAGCTAGCCCTCGCAGATAAGGTCCAGTACGTGTGGGTCGATACATGCTGTATCGACAAGTCCAGCAGTGCCGAACTTACCGAAGTCATTAACTCTATGTTCCTCTGGTATCAAAAAGCCAAGTTCTGCTATGTGTATCTATCCGATAAGGTTGAGCAATTCCCACTTGCAAAATGCAGGTGGTTCACTCGGGGTTGGACATTGCAAGAGTTGATTGCTCCCGCGTCTGTCGCATTCTACAATCAAGCCTGGGACTGTATCGGCTCCAAATGGAGTCTCTTGGGCTCTCTTTCGCACATCACATCCATTGAACAAGAGTTTCTGGGCCACGTAGCGCCTATTTCTTCGGCATGCATCGCAAAGCGACTCTCATGGGCTGCAAACCGAGAGACTACTCGTATAGAGGATATGGCGTACTGTTTGCTTGGTATATGCGGTATCAATATGCCAATGCTGTACGGAGAGGGCGATAACGCGTTTCGTCGTCTCCAAGAAGAAATCATCAAAACAACGTACGATTTAAGCCTTCTTGCCTGGACGCCACCATTTTCCACAGCGGAAGAGTACTGTGGATTCCTTGCCACGTCAGTGCAGCACTTCGCTTCTTGTTCAAAGATGTACTCGGTGGCAAACTCCCTTCTCGACGAAGGCGAAATGAGTATATCGAACAAAGGGCTCAGGCTCCGCGCTCGTGTGTACTTGCTTGACTATTCTGAGCTCAGTTACCCCGGACTCGAGGATATTACATATCGTTATGTGTTGGAGTTGGACTGTATGACTCCTGGGTATGAGGGTGAATTCTTGACAATACCCATGCGAAAGATAGGCCCGAATGCGTTTGTGCGAGCGCGAGGCTTTGAAGAAAACAGGGCGATCCGAAAGATGACGGCTTCCACTTCGTTTTGCCTCGTCCCTGCAGTGGCAGGAGGTAGTATATTCCACAACGTTACTCTTTTGACCAAACTACCCGAACGGAGGATACAGCGGCCACTGTTACAAGCAAGGCAATCCGATCTCGTCTCACACAGTCGCTTCACCATGGTCACAATCGAACTGCCTCCTGATATCTCAATAGTCTCTAGCACCGAGCTCCCTAACAAATTCTGGGATATGGAGGACAGCGTATTTTTTGGCCCTTATGGGTCGTTTCAGAACTGGGGCGCGTTTGTACTTGACACCAAGTCCTTATTCCTTTGCTTCTGGCACAAGGGCGCAACCGAATGGGCTCTGAAAGGAACTTTGCTCGATATGAGGACCCCAGGTGTATATGCACTATGGAAAGATCTGTTTCTTTCGGCGGATCAGTTGGGATACCAACAGCCGGTTGTTCAGAATTTCTTGAACAATGCGCAAAGCGAGATGGAGAATTCTATTGAAGCCAAGAGTGAGGGACGGAATATCAGATTGTCATTTACGGTTTGGCGCAAGGATAATCCAAACTTGTGTAGCGGGCCAAGATGGAGGGTTGTTTTTCGAGAAGACGTTCTCAGCAAGTGACAAGACTAACGACAGTTACTGGAAGGCTGTTTTGTGTAGGTAGCTGAGCACAATATTAAATGGGCAAGAATGTATTCAGAGTCTTGATGTATTTTTGTTACTAGAATAACTGAGGATTTATAGTGTGATCTTGGACCTGTGGAGGATACCATATGCCCTTTGGTTGCCACTTCGGCGTCTCGTGCTGTACCACTGTGTTGTGTAGTTCAACCGTTGACCTTCTGTCACGGGGCGATGTTTGGTCGAGCCGTGAGCTATCAAGGCCAGTGACCGGCGTTCCTCAACGAATAAACTCAATAGAGATCACTAATCGCTCTTGAGCAATGCATCAATGGTCACTTCATGCTTATTGCCTCTTATAGGCCCGGCTTCCATAATCTTTGGTGAGCCATCTAGCGCCCCAGCCTCTGCCAACGCTTAATAACGTGCTGGAAATCCAACCTGCCGTCACCTCTTAGTCTTGGGAGGTCGATCCTTATTACTAGATAGGTGCTCGGGGGGACTTGAGGGTCGGGAAAATGCTAGACCGTCACATGGTCTTTGACGATTGGCAATCTGGGTGGTCGAGAAGCAATGCTATAACCCTGGCCGAGGTCGAGACAAATAGTAGTACATGCGGTGCAATACGAATGCTTACTGATGTTTGGTCAGCAGGACGACTCTGATGAGTTCAGTACGTTAGATGACGAGCATATAGGAGAGTTTGAGGTAGATGTGTTATGAGAAAAGCTGTGGTTCCCATGATTACATGTCAGTTTTTTACGATAGTAGCCCATGAAATTCATGACTTACCACGTGGATCCGAATCGAAAAGGCATGACGAGGTCAAAATAAAATTATCGGATAGAGATATGACTATGGCGATCGATTGCGCTGGATAGAATAACTAAAGCTAATGTCAAAGTATGGAACCGGAGTCTGTACTGCCATTACATCAAAATTATCACCAAGTTTATCTCATATCCAAATTATGTCACAGCATATCAGAAATCTGCTCTCTCATCATCAACTCCTGCAGCCACCCGTTAAGAAGAACGTATATGTCCATTTAGTCATAATTAGACAAGGCGGTTCACGCAGAGTCAGTGGTCAAGGCGACTCTCACAGAGTCAGTGGTCAAGGCGACTCTCACAGAGTCAGTGGCTAAGAAGACTCACGCAAAGTCGTCATAACACTCACAGGAACATCCAGACCTGGATAGATAAAAAAGAAAGAAGGAGCAGGGGTTAATAGGAATACAGGACTGCTGTATTACTTCTCTGTTTCCATATTTACTTAGTTTAGGCTCAACGACTGACATCTTTTAGCTTTTTTTAAAGCTAACACTGCAGTTTGATATAGATCTAATGATACATCATATTTTTGAGCGGGGATTGTTGCGACGTGGCTCGACTGTATTCAACATGACGCCCACTTGCAATAAGTACCTACTCCACGCTTGTTAGCAGCTACTTTCCAAAGATAGAGCACATCAAGGAGGATTTCACGAGCCTGGGAAGTGGAATTGTCAGGGCCTCATCTTTCCTCTGCTTCCTTATGTAGCAGCTTCATTTACGATGGGGGATCGTTGCGGCACGCGCCTAACTCATCGCCTTTTTCTGTGCAACACAGGAACTGGGTTTGCAAATCATGAGCCTGACATGCTCATTTCTGATATTGTCCCGTCTGGCCACGTTATTGAGATGATGGGAAAGCGTCTTTTTGGCTTGGCGAGCAACTCCAGACGGATACTCTCAGTCTCTTTCTTCGACTCAACGGTAACATCTAGGCAGGACAAACATGTTCCTCACGTTGTACCAATAGCGGTGTGTCAATGGCGCCTGTTGTTAGCCTTGTGTGGCTTTTTTCGGCGGCTGTTTGCAGTAGTCCTCACTCTTTCAACCAAATGGAGTGCCATCCCAACACTTTGATCTGCCACTAGCAAAAGATTGCCCAGGCTGGACGCACCCGCAGAAGGGATCCATAGAATGACAAGGACAATCTCATCCCTGAGACCCATTTGGACATTCCATGAACGTAATGAAGCAGAAGGGACAACTGCACTTGTGTTCAACAATCTAACGTATTCGCATATCACACTCTTTTATGTAACGTATCAGAGTCATTAGAATATGATGAGAAAGATGTTTATGAAGCACGGGCGAATGGTATTCAACGTACACCGCTCTGTGTATCGCTCTATATGGTGTTTGTACACACTTATCTCCATCTGCCTTAGTCTCGAATAACTTTCTTTGTTTTCTTGAACTACCTAGATAGATGTGGCTCGTGGGTTTTTCATTGAGCCGGATTAGGACTGATGCCTCAGGTGTCAATTTCAGGCAATTTTTCGTGTATCAACTTGAACAAAGAAATCTGTTCGATCCAAACTCGAATTACACTCCTTTCACTATTTCATTGATCATCTTTCCTGGCAGTTTGCATCTCTCCAGTTGCCATCTTCTCACTGTAAAAGTCTGGCGCGTTACCTCATTTTCGTTGTTTTCATCCCGGTTCAGTCACAGTCATCGTACAGGAGTGCCCACCAGGGAACTTTGCCCTATAGCAACACCAACTCGACTGCCTACTTCCTACCTGTTGGTCCAAACGCAAAATGGCTTGCCACGGTGAGGATGACAATAGCAAGCATAATGCGGAAAACATTCTCATCACGCAAACCGTTCATTATGGAAAAATATCTCTTCCGATCAACCTATGCTTCTACAGTCCCTTCTGGAACAACCCCCCGCGTGAGATAACAATCAAATTTCGAACACCGACATCAGCCGAGATATCTGGGGAATCTCTTCAGTCTCTCTTGAACTTTCGATGGGGTTATATCGTTAACTGTGGCGATGTGGACATCCAAGAAGGTAATGGGAGACCAAAAGGGCGACCGGTACCAGAAGACACTCCTCTTGCGCCACTGAGACCTCCTTTCGTACGTAATGACGATAACGACAATAAAAAGAAGCATAATACCCATAGTATGCTCTTTACAACAAAAATCAACTATGGGCAATTCTCTATTTCCATCAACACATGCTTCTATGATTCCTTCTGGAATACAAACCCGCATGAGATAACAATCCAACTTCAAACACCGACCAAAACCGTCATCTCTGAAGAATCTTTTCAGTCACTCTGCAACCGTATCTGGGGTTATATTATTCACTGCGGAGATGTGGACGTCCGAAAAAGTATCGGAGAAAAAGAAGGTTGGAAGCGCAACCTTGATCTCATTTGGAAGATCATGGCTATTTTCGTCATGATATCTTCCATCTACTGGTTGTTTCTCGAAACAGTTGGAACGGTCTATGTCCAACCACCGTTTGATACTGCTGTCCTACCTGTCTTAGATGAGTATGCTCATATTCTCATCCAAGAAATCACTATCGGAAGGGAATATGTGCCTATGCAGAGACTATCTCTATACATAACCCACCAAGATATGATTGTTTACGAGGTATGCAACGAAATTCGAAACAAGGGCGGCTTCTGGGATGAGCATCACGGTTTACGTCTAGATCCAGATGAATACCTTTTTTACCGGAGGGAGTATGGCACACCCCCGGGTGCCACAGATATCGTCGACTTATGCCAGAATACATCCGAAAGCTTACACGATGCAGCAATATCATTTTCCAGCACCATGTACAATATCGTTTATGGATTACCGTATGTTTCTACTGGCGTGTTCTTGGATAATGCTGTATACTTAGCGCGTCGGTTTCCCAAGAGCGATACCTGTGTCGGCAATGGAGAGGGAAGGTCTTGTGATCCTCTGGGGACGGATTGGCTCGTTAGGTTTCGGAGGGACATATTGGAATATGGGATCGAAGCCGAAACGAGGGATATAATGAAAGACATGGATGACTTGGTCAAATGCTTCAAACGTGTCTTGGAGAATCTGGATTTTCTGATCAGTATCGCTTCACATCTTCAGCAGACACCCTCATGGTTCGGACTTTTTCGCCCCAAGAATCCTGTTGTCGAACAGATCCAACAGATCCAACAGTTTCAATACAACATAACGCAAATGTCAACCAAAGTCTCTAACTTCATTGATACACAAACCAATATCATTGAACAAGAAGCATCTCTCGCCGAATGGTTGTCATCTCTTATCTTGTGGTCACAAACCCACCCTTCGCCATACAAAATTCCATCTCCTTCCAATGCCAACACAATTCATACAAATCCATGGGCGGTATGGAGACCCAGGGAAGAGAACGGGAATTGGTGCACTGTACCTAGATGTCCAGAGCCAAACGCTGATGGGGATAATGTGCTAGTGAAGTTGGTGCCCCCGAGTGCTGAACAGGCGTATGGGGACATGTATGAGTTTATGGAGTTTGGGAAGAAGGTGAAGCATGAATTGGCAGAAAGAGTTTCAAATTGGGAGTGGGGATCCTGGTAAGCATATCTGCAATCTGTAGTTAAATAAAGGAACAACTCTTTATGAAACTTCTGATAATAAGGTTTCCATCTTTAATCACACTTTTCAAGCATTATGACTCCAATGCTTACACAGGACCTTCTTTTTTTGTTTTGCCCTGTCCTGCCCTGTCCTGCCCTAATATAAGACTCAGCTAGGCATAAAATACATTACTTCTACTCGGCTTTTTTTTTTCCTCTTCCCTCCACCAACATCAACATATCACAAAACCACTCAACTCATTACAACAGCCGACAAATAATAGCCACCTTGCAATAATATGAACTTTGACTATTTGATTATTGCTTCCATTTGTAGATTTATATTTATATCGAGGAGATCTGTTGTCCCCCGCCTTGAACTCAGATATCTCTGTTGCAGGATACTTGCGATTCATTAGGTTCTTATTACAGAACGGGATCTAGCCCGGGAATCGTAGACAAATCTCAAGTCGCAAACTTCAATGATGAAGTAAAGCGGGAATTCCGATGATCTTGGGACTTAAATAGTAATATATAGTTTAATACAGCAGATACCCCTTCAGAAAGAAGAGAAGGATACCAAGATGCCTGGAGGAGTCATTGTTGACAATCTTTCCTGGGAAATGGCTAAGATGCTTAACATTCCCGGCTGCCGTAAAGTTGAAATGAATAATTACAGTGGGAGTAAAGACTGTGCCCTATATGGTAACTTTCAATGCCTGATATTGTCTGAATGGGACACTTTGAACTTTTATAACTACAGTACCTACTGGAGTTCTGACACCGAGTATCCGCAACAAATCTAATTTTCACCACTTGCTAAATAACAAAACATCACTCCTATCAAGAACTCATTACTGATTCCGTAGTCTTCAAAGGGTAGGAGCTCACTACATGACAAGACCATATGAAATTTTGTGCCTCTAACCTATCAATATCAACGCCCGAACTTTTTCCCTTTCTCTATCCCTTTAGTTTCACTATCCACTCGGCGAAAAACAAAAGAAACAAACAAACGATTGAATTATTGTTTTTCTTGCACTGTCCTTCTTGTGTGGTCGACTACCATCCTCGACGGGGCGATAAAGTCGACTCCCATGTGAAAAGGAGGAATTCCGTAGATCGAATTCCTCCCCACCGGAAGCTTGGCGTCGGGATCGTGAGCTCATTGATGCGCGATATGGCATTGGGGGTTGATGAGTGTTATGACCGCGAGAGTGACTGCTGGTGGCAGGTTGGGTACAGTGAGGAACACGAGGCCGAGGCTCTGTTGATAGGGCAGGAACAGACGCTGGTGTAGTTCCAAATCGTGGTTGAGCCCGGATCGATAGTGGAGGAGACGAAGGCTGGGTCCGTGGATGAAAAGGTGATGAAGGATGAGGATCAGCCTCAACTTCAGCTTCTTCTCCATTATCGTCTTCGGCTTCGATTTCGGATTCGTGTGCTTCATCGTTCAATTTCTTCATCGCACGTCTCCAGTGCATCCTTGCTGTGCTCAAGCTTCTAGGATCGAACCATTTCTCTTCGTATTCAACCTCATTGTCGTTTGCGCCTGTCTCGGGGCAGTATCTGCTGATCCATCTGATATCTTGATCAGTGAAACCATATCTCTCGTGTGCATCAGTATGGTTGGCCAGGAAACGGCCAAACTGCCGCCCACGTAGAAAATAGTCCACGACCATTGTGGATTTCTGACTGTGGTTGAGGGCGTGGTTTACACTATGAATGGATGAAGGTTGAAGGGGCTTAGAAAGTCCTGCTGGGCATGATATGAACTTGAGAAAGAAGAGGCACTGAGAGAATTTAAGAAGAAAAAAAGAAGGCAAGGGCATTTTACACAACGGATAATAGTATATGAGGCTAAAGGTGAATAAATGAACAAATGGAGCCTTGTATTCAAAGAAACCCTTAAAGAAGCCTTATCACGCTAATGTCCCCATTTTCGTCATACAGTGGAACGGTAAGGATTCAATGTATTCTTTGAAGAAAAGCTTTTGTTCATTCAGTCCCTAAGCACAAAGTTTCTTTAATTGTTCAAGTTTTGTCTCTAGGAGGCTTGCCTCCGAGCTCATGAAGTCCCAAACACCACCCGTTAAAGCTGGCACAAAGTGTCTCTGATAGTTATTTCTCGGATCGTCATCCAACAGAACCGCCGCAACACGTTCCATGAGTGACACCCAGTCTTCATAATTCTCCCCCATCTCTTGACCCGCGCCATCCTTCTGTTCCAGGTTCCTCCGTCGCGAAATGAGCAACAACTGTTGATGAAGTGCCTCAGCAATGATTTGTCGCACAGCTTTGTGGTTCCGTTGGCCGGCGTGGGACGAATGCTCAAATGACTTGAATGGCTCCTTTGTTGCGTCGATATTGAGGATGGCGTGTAGTGGTTTTGGGGGCAAGTACGGGTCTCGGATGAAGATTTCCTGGTGAATCTTGCAGACTCTGATTCGCCAACCTTCGGTCTGAAGGGATTAGCGAAGATGTACGTTGAAGTGGTAATATAGCAAGGGTGACAAACTTTTTTGGTGGGATACCCAGTTTCTAGCCATGTGTTACCATTTTGGGGGGGATAGACAATATACGCGAGAATGAGGCTGATAGTCAGAATGGCCATAGGTAACACGTATGGCGAGCGTTCACGCATGTGGTATCTGAATCCTTCCTGCATTGCGAAATTTAAATGATGAAGAATTGGAGAAGTTGTGACAAAACAACGAATTTTAAAGGCAGTGCTGGGAATGACATGTTACATAACACGGCATAAACAACTTTATCATATATCATTTACCCTTAGTCGCGCCTCCATCCGGCCTTTCTTCTCACTACTAACAGAGTCTTTGATGCATGTTCTTTGATTACTCATCGGTAAACCAGACCGCCTCCATCAAAAAAAATAAGACGGCTGTCAGGAAACGCAGTCCCTTAACCCTTTACTACACTATCTGTTTTCTGTGCTCAACATCACTATGTCACCTAACGAAGATCTTTTGGACAAGCTTCGCGCCGATATCAATCGTGAGATTAAGAGAAGGCATCAGGCGTCTCGGAACACGGCATCTGCTACAAACAAGCGTCCTGGAGACAAAACCGAGACTGTACAGCATTCACCGGTTCCTATTCTCAACAACCACCCATTACTCCATATCATCCCGACCCTGTCGCACCAATTCACCCTCTTACTCTTCGTGGGAATTCTCATATTTGTCACCATAATCTTCTACTTCATCGGCAGCGCAGCTAGATTTCTCAAAAGCACAACAATAGAGTTCAAAGATGCACTCTCCAGCTTCTTTGGCTCCATGTTGGCATTCACTATTTCTCTCGCACCGACCTTCCATGCTCCTACACCAGCTATCCCGCTATCATACGTTCCTCAAGATGTGCCATCTGCCTTTCGCTATGTCGAAGATTGGGGCCCAGCGTTGGATATCGAATCCAATGGGATCAAGTTTTTGAGTGCCATGGTGAAAGACCACAGCTACCCTACACTTCCTATCAGGAAGGTGAATCAGTTGTATGATTTTAATGCATACTTTCAATCAGAGCTTTCGCCATCTCTAGCTCAAAGTCGCCTAGAAATTCGATTTCTCTTAGATGAAGCGAAGAGCAACCCCGTCAGTAGCATCTGGAACGACAAGAAATGGTGGAAATTTTGGAAACCTTGCTGCAAATGCCGTCTTCAAGCACAGTTACAAGCTCTTCTTGCGACCTTTCTTGAAGCAAAAGAATCTCGAACTTCTCTTCACAGTATCCTAGAAGAGATAAATAAGAAGACAGTTGGCGATATACGGACCGAAACCTGCAGGGTAGCGATGGATCTCAAAAGCGAACACATGAAGCAGATTAGGGAGATCTCTTTGTTCAACGAGGCGCCGGATGTTTATCTCGTGCAGTTGGGTACGACTGCCGAGATTGTGACTTTTGGATGTGAGATGGCTGAAGTGGATCAAAATCTTGCGCAAGGGACACTGGCTATCATGAAGAAGGAAATGAAGTTCCTGGAGAATGCTCTAAGTTGGTTAGAGTTTTTCGCCAGAAAGATGGATCTCGAACGGTTGGAGGTAGGGGCGATTCAGAAGAGGGAGACTGTGTTTCTAGAGTGGGCAGAAGAGTGGTTGGAGATCACCGGGAGATATTACATTACCTAGTTGACATAGGGCGTAAACGAATTATTACCCAAGACACGTCGTCACAATGCCACTCTAGCTGCTCTGTCTGCCAATTGTTTATTTCCGACCTATTACCGCATTACCGCAGGAGACCGACCAAGTGCGGCAGTCTGATTGCCTGGTGAGATATTTGGATAAGGTGGATCTTGGGGGATATGTCGTCCGGGCGTATGGATGGGTGGTCTTCAAGGGCAACTGCGCTCTGCCTAGAATATATAGCTATCTACCTAAGATTCGTAGGTAGTGGGCAAAGATGGGCAGCATGGAAGATTAGTGACATTGACGAAGTGGTTCGAAGTACCTTCCGGCTTTGCTGCTTTCCATTCCTGACCTCAATGCGCCGCTCTCGGGCTTGCATCCTGGCAAGAATATCGCCCATCTCAGCATGCCAATACGTAGCAGCCGTTATCGCATCCTTGAACATGTGTGTGGCACGTTCAAGATATCGTTTATCTGCCTGAATTTCTTCCGCGAGAGCTTCTAACTTGATGCTATCGTAGAGGAAAGTGGTGGTCAAGAAGGGGGTGTTGCTGTTTCTGATATTTTCAGGCGATTGACGAGGAGAGAGTTTATTTAGTCATTGGCAACAAAAGTTCTCAACATTTACATTAATAACAGCGTATCCCAATACGGAACAATCCCTTTAATTTTTGAATCCATCGACACTTACCCCTCTTTTGGGCTTACGCATCACACTAAATCTAATTAGGCAGCCTGCTTAGCTTAGTCAGATCGATCTGCCAATCATATATCCGAGGCTCGTTTAGGTATAACGAGCTGCGAATACGGTGCTACAGGGTAGCTCCGGTTCAATAAAAACAGTTTTATTCTACGATTACCCCGGTACTAAAAATCACACTTCACTGTATCATAGTTGAGTTGTCTCGTCGATCGTGATGAAATAGCGGGATGAATCGGGTGGTAAGGCTGGACTACTAAGCCATAGTGTCCCGGATAGTAAGGGCGTTAGTGGATGCCTTAGGCCGTTGAAACTGATCCGTTTGCGGCTAATGCCCCACTCTCAGGCCGACAAAAGGGGATGCCAAAGGTGGAGACTGATGCACTTTCCCTAGCAACGTAGAAACAGAAACAAAAACAGAAACAGAAATATCATCCGCAACACATGAACATAATCGTCACCATCCGATGATACTCACTGTACTCACCGAGAAACCTGCCGTGCAACGCAACATGCTCGGTGAACCACAAAATGACGCGCCAAGGTAAATAAGTTCGTTGCAAGAGCCACAATATCTCATTCTAACGTGAGACAACAGCGCCCCGGCGGCTATAATCTCAGACTCCGATCTTGTTTCCAGTGAGGATATTTAGTATATTGAATCACTCCGCAAGAGGTTAAGATTATGCGCCAACGACGACGAACGATACGAGATATGTATTTCCATCCGAGATAAACTGATTGCGGCTCATCAGTCACATGTCTGCCATGTTGCTATCAGCCACCGGCTTATGGTCGATGAATGCCGGTCGTACAAGAGAAAGTTCGACTCTATCAAGACAAGAGACCCCCACCTCAAAGAGAAGCAAGAGTCAGAATGGGAGTACTATGTCGGTATCGCAAGCAAAAATGTTGCACAGTGGGAGGAGAAACGATCGTCGCTATGCGCCGCCGCTCGGTACTGGGGTACAGAGCGGCTGCAGTACTACGAATGGTTTGCTCAGACCAAGCATTTCTGCAAGAAACTTGCCGTGGCGGCCAAGAGGGTTCCCAATTGGGAAGAAGCTGTGATCAAGCTAAATCAGATCCGCCTAAACAGGCATCACGCCGTGGGAAAGCAACGCATCACCGCGGATGGTCCTGAGATCAGATGCTGGGATCTCGATATGTTGAAGAGCTGGATTAATAAAAGTCCATACGGGATAAAACGCAAGGAGAACATCGATCAACTCGAATTCCGACCGGTCTACCGACAAGAACTTGAATCGCACGGCCTGGACAAGTATGGCTTGCTAGTCGCGCAGGGCAGCCGAATCGAGGTGCCACTTCCGAATTACCCTGCTACAGCCCCTCCCCGACCATCTATACCCAGTAAACGGCAGATCAGCGACAGCTTGGGATCCCAGAACAATATCGACAGGAATCCCAAACGTCAACAACAGCAAATAGCACCCGATAAGCAGACTAAGCAAATATCGGGCCATGAACACGTCCGTCCGGTACACAACACTGAGGGTATTTCACATACTTCCCTATCACCTCTTCGAGCCGAATCAACAAGATCTTCTATCCAGTCACACTTTGAAGAACTCCTATCCCCAATCTCGGATACTAACGATGTGCCTCTCTCCCCTTCATTGTCTCCAGATATATCCAATGAAGGCAATGACGAAGACAACGACGAAGGCAACGGTGAAGGCAATGACGAGCTTGAAACCGGTCCAATCCAGGACAGCCTTTCGATCGAAATTACGCAATTTCCAACGCAATGGAGTGGTGATGATTCAGAGGCGGCGCTGTTCCTTGAGGACGTCCGCAGGGAGTTGCAGCTCCGTCCCAAGAGAAGCAAGCAAAGTCGCACGTGGGGTGATGATACTGTAAAAAGCTTGCGTAGTTTGCTGTCCTGTATCCAAAGCCCCAATATAAATCCAGCCAACGGACCTATCGAGATCCACCTGCTATCATCAGAGGAAGCGCAACGTCGCGTCGAGACTGGGTCATCCGACATCCCGATTATTGTGGATGGTGATCAATCTTTTCTGTGGGATCCGTCCCCGCGCGTCATCCAACAGTTGTTTAATAACGGTTGGATTGTCAATCTGGACCGACAGGTATCAGTGCAAATTCCCTCATTGCCTACAACAGGAGCATCATGCGAACTAAAAAGTTTGCGTGAGGTTAAGACAAGATTCTTGAAAAACATTCCCCACGATGAGCCGTGGAACTTACTAAATCTTTCGAACCCTCTACCGCCATCGGTGCTGCCGAGGTTCCTAGCCGGTCCAAATTGCCAAT
The DNA here is from genome assembly GCF_000240135.3 of Fusarium graminearum PH-1. Classification (NCBI taxonomy): domain Eukaryota; kingdom Fungi; phylum Ascomycota; class Sordariomycetes; order Hypocreales; family Nectriaceae; genus Fusarium; species Fusarium graminearum. The sequence continues at coordinate 5,976,355 of NC_026476.1, forward strand.
TGATCCAGCGTGTTCGCGAATGGCTCGTCAATTATGACTCAGCGGAGCGAGAGTCACTTGACTTGAGGAAGATGAAGAAATGGCATGCCGTGACTGAATGGGCTCTCTTGTCTGAGGGTGGCCATAATACAGGCTCTCACATGGATAGCCACGGAATGGGAACATGGATCACAGTCCAGGAGGGCCGTATTGGATTCGGATATATATCCCCTGATAGGAACTTCAATTGGGCGGCATGGAGAAACGACCACTCCTATCATGGACACAGAGCCCGCTACGTGGTGTTGAAGGCAGGACAAACCGTTTATTTCCCGCCAGGAACCATTCACTTTGTGTTTCGTTCCCGCAAAGAGCAAACATTCGCCATCGGGGGTCATGTTCTTCAATGGTCAAATATCCTTCGATTCCTGCATGTTTTAAAGGAGCAAGAGACAGACGATACTGTTACTAACGAGGACGTCACGACGGCTTCAGGAGCATTTTGGCGCGATCCTATCATGGGACTTGTTCAAGAGCGAATCAAGGAAGGTGCCGTTGAGATGTTGGGTGGACTCGAAGTTGCAAACCGTATTATGGATATTTTGAAGGTACGTAATGAGCGGATATTCCTACCAAGATGTAATGGATATTATAGACTAACTTGAGTAGAACTGGGAGGATTGCGACCTGAAAATGGAGGATGTTTTCGATTTAAAGTAAAGGAATTTGTTTGGGTTTAGAATATTGCCTACAGATGGCATTTTTGGATATGAAAATGTAGTAGCGTCCTATTAATAATATGGCTTGGAGACTTGAATTTCACGTTTTAGCTTGTTGGTCTATCTCTTCTAATATCTTCTTTCCATATGCTTTTAATATTATACGTACCTATGCTGGAGAAAGAAACATAAGCAGCTGGAACTCGCCACCTAAGACCGATGAGGGGCTGGGAGCACTGAGTTCAATATATTTAAAGCGTAAAGCTATATCGTATATAGTGCAGTGTAAATTGCGTCTACTTTTGCTGCAGTACACAATTCTTTCAGCAGCTTGAAAATGGTCCCAGCCTTCCGCACCAGCTTCATATGGAAGATTCATTAAGAGAACATCCCGAAACATGGTCCTACTATTATAGACTATTTTGGCTACAAAGATACCAACTGGGAAGATAGCAGTCTTTTAAACAAATGCCAGATTTACTCCGCCAAGATTCAAAGTTTAAAGTTATTCAACGGATCGACATGCCTGCGAAGGTTTATCAGTAGAACCCCTGGCCTAGTTTTAATCCTGCGAGATCCTATCGCAGTTAAAAGTCCAACCGCCATATTTTTAATGACAGAATACTAGTCATTAAAATCGGATAAGCATGTCTCTGAGGATGCTTCAGTGGAAGTCAGATATGGTATTTTCTGTCGATCGTGGGTTGAGAATGGCCTAGTTAGGTCCCATGGCTAATACGCGCTGGGAGGTGTCGTAAGCGCCCTGGTTTCTAGTTTCTTGGCATGGAATGGAGGGTCACAACGTGGTTTGACGTCAAACGTCGGTAGTTTAGAAGAGCCATTTTCTTGATGATGAAGATTCTTTAGTACTCAGTCGTGATCTGTTTATTGTTGGGCAAGTTGTCGCTTATTTCGCAGCTCATTTCGCTACAAAATACAGATAACGCGTCCGGTTGAGACATAAAACATCCACTAAGAGAATTAAGCATAACAGGTGGTAGATACCAGACCTTCCATCAGGATCTAGAAGGATTCAAGTGGTTTGATACGATTCATACACCAGCCGATAGTCGTGGTAAAAGGATTTCTAGAAACAAACACAGCCACCACAACCTTGTTTCAACTTCTGGCAGATCATCAGTCAGGAAGAGATAAATCTGTGCTAGTCCAAAGCCAAGCCTCAGCCGCCCACATTCCGGGCTACGGCATTGTTTCACATCATCTCTCAGCTGTTTCAGGGGAAACAATACGTACTGATGGTGTCCACAGGATGACGAATGCTTCAAACACAGAAGATCAAAACACATTTATAAACACGAATTCGATATTCAGTTGATCATGATATAACACATTGCCATTTTCCATTGAGATTTTTTGCTACCGACATCTCTGACTTGTGTTTTGACCAGGTTCTACCAGCATGGTGGAGGTCACGTGACATAAGGGGCGAACGTGATTGCCTCGAATCTTTCAAAACCGCGTCGATGAGAACAGAAATAGTCAACATTAAGCCACCACATGCGATTCTTTCCATAATAAGAAGTGCTCAGGTGCTCACTCGACGTTATTTTACGATTGGAACATTGTTATTAGTTGATTTTTATTTTTTTTCTTATTTACTTTTAATGTTATGCATCAACAACACCCCACCCCAATTCTGTCGTAGGGTAGGCTCCTGAGATTATTCATGCTGTACATATGTAACTACTTGTTATGTCTGGGTAGCTTTTACAATTGTCAATGTTGAGAAAATAGACCAATATCTAGATATATCCATCAATTGAACAGCCTGAATTCAGTATCCCGTATACTATTTAGATTTGAAGTCAGAGCATAGTTGGTTTATTTTGTCGTTGTTAACTTCAAGCACATCGAAAAACGTCCATTGAGACGACTATTTGATGCCGAGGAATCATTGTCCTACCCCTTGCAGCATATCCCCCACGACTGTCCCGACGATTGATCATTCAACACATTCCTAGCAGCCGAGTTAGTACGCGTATAGAAAGTCCGTCCCTTGATCCAACTTTCTCCACAAATGAACTAAATGCCGTTCATCTCCCCCAAAGCCTTGAAGCTATTACCAGTTTGAAGTTCCTCGCATTGCAACCATTCACAAGTGTTCAACCCCCAATCTCACCATCTCACAAGACCCAGAGTATCATCAGAATGCCGTGCATCCGATATTCATCGAAATTGGACTAGATGCTGAAACTTGACAGTAGCTGAGGAGAATTCAGATCCACCAATTAGAGGCGAGCAGGCCATAGATCGGGGTTAGCGGTTCCATCTCAACCCCAGGAAATTACCAAGAATGGTGGAGCACGATCCGTGTAATCGTTTGATGGAAACACGTTCTGGACACTGACACGGGCCTTTATCACGGCTGAACGGCATCAAAGGCGTTGTAATCGGAGCTTTTACATGTTGTATTGCCAAGGATAAAAGAACCAAGATCCTCAACTCTAAGTCAACTCTATTATCTCATCCAACAATTCATCTCTTCACTTAGTACATATTTTCTACTCTCAACTACATATCTCATCATGTTCTCTTCCATGATCCTTCTCAGCGGCCTGGTTGCCTCAGCCTTTGCCCACCCCACTGTTGAGCCCCGTGCCAGCTGCACCTTTACTGATGCTGCTTCTGCTATCAAGGGCAAGGGTAGCTGCTCTACCATTATCCTCAACAACATTGCCGTCCCTGCTGGCACTACTCTTGATCTTACCAAGCTCAAGGATGGCACTCATGTAAGTTATTCTGTTCTCTAAATATGGACTCTTTCTCACACAATATAGGTCATCTTCCAAGGAAAGACTACCTTTGGCTATGATACCTGGGAAGGTCCCCTGATCTCCTTCACTGGAAACAACCTTCTCATCGAAGGTGCCGATGGCCACTCCATTGACTGTCAGGGTCAGCGCTGGTGGGATGGCAAGGGCAGCAACGGTGGCAAGACCAAGCCCAAGTTCTTCAGTGCCCATTCTCTCCAGAACTCCAACATCAAGAACTTGAACGTTATCAACACTCCCGTTCAGGCTTTCAGCATCAACGGAGTCACCAACCTCGGTGTCTACAACGTCCACATGGACAACTCTCTGGGAGATACCCAGGGTGGACACAACACTGACGCTTTCGATGTCGGCTCCTCCACCGGTGTTTACATCTCCGGCGCTGTCGTCAAGAACCAGGACGACTGCCTCGCCATCAACTCCGGCACCAACATCACCTTCACTGGTGGTAACTGCAGTGGTGGTCACGGTCTTTCCATCGGATCCGTTGGAGGTCGATCCAACAACGACGTCAAGACCGTCCGCATTCTCAACTCATCCATCTCCAACTCCGACAACGGTGTTCGCATCAAGACCGTTTCTGGAGCTACCGGTTCCGTCTCCGACGTCAAGTACGATTCCATCACTCTTAGCAACATTGCCAAGTACGGTATTGTCATTGAGCAGGATTACGAGAACGGCTCTCCCACTGGTACCCCTACTGCTGGTGTTCCCATCACCGATGTCACCATCAACAAGGTTACCGGATCTGTCAAGTCCAGCGGTACCGATATCTACATTCTTTGCGCTAGCTGCAAGAACTGGACCTGGACCAACAACAAGGTCACCGGTGGTAAGACCTCTGACAAGTGCCAGGGTGTTCCTTCTGGAGCTTCTTGCTAAGTATCACGTTGGGCGTGAGAAGCAGTTGATGGGCTGAGATGAAGAAGAGTACCTTATTTTGTATATAGTTATTAGCTCGAGTAAATAAATGGACAGTATCCTAACTTGTATCCCGCATTGAAAAATTGATGTGTATATTCAGAATGAGGAACTTTAGTAGCCAGTCAGCTCTTGAGCGATAGCTGAGACTGACCATAACAAGCATCGCGTGTCGATGTGGCTGAGTTTGTATTGTTTCACCCTAAAATCGAACTAGTCTACGTCATCAAATCATCCAGTCCCTGGCAAAAGACAAAGGAAAATGATGGACTTGATCAACTATCACGTTGGTTTGTGATGAAAGCGATCAGTAAACTTGTGATAGAAGCTAGGATATTTATTTATTCACGTTATGCCTGCCCCAAGAGACCCAGGGTACCCTCGTTTTCGGCATGACCACAAACCCCTCAAACCCCCTACTCCACCAGCACCAAGGTGGATTGACCTAAACACCATCAGCTCATGGATCAGAGCATGCAACGAAAATCATGGAGATCATTGCCAAAGAGCGCGTCTGCCCCATGAAACACAAGGTTTGCCGCGATGGTTGATTCACGTATCCGAAAAGCGCATAGTGCCTTTTCAACCTGGCTGTCGATATGTCGCTCTCAGCTACGTCTGGGGAAGGTCTACAGGACACGATCTGCAACTGTTATTGAGCAACCTTGAGTTATTTCAACAGATGAACGCGCTTGAACAAATGTGGGATCAGGTTCCTGCTACAATCCAGCATGCTGTGGAGCTAATACAACGCGTCGGCGAAGAATACATCTGGGTTGATCGTCTTTGTATTGTTCAAGATGATTATGAGACAAAGCAAGAACAGATCAGCCAAATGGCTTTTATATACGGCAACGCTTACTTTACAATCGTTGCCACAGCTGCTCACAGCGCTGAAGAAGGACTGAAAGGGATCAAAGATGTTTCTCCATCCATGTATCACAACGTCTGGCCAGAAAGGGCAAATATGGATCATTACGGTCTCGTAGCGTGGTCACCGTGGAACGAGCGAGGATGGACATTGCAAGAACTCGTGTTCTCGCAAAGATCGCTCTTCTTTCACAAGAATGAGTTGACTTGGGAATGTCATTGTGCGATATGGCATGAGCGCATGCAATTGGCAGATATCGGGGAGACAAGTTGTCTTGGGACGCATAATCCCAACGCTCGTGGCTTTCGTTATTCGCCATGGCCAGATTTGCAAGAGTTTCATCAGTTGGCAACCAGCTATAGTCGCAGACAGCTATCATTCTCGAGCGACATTCTTCCGGCTTTTGCTGGTATCACAACAGCTCTGGCACACTCTTTTCCAGGTGGCTTCCTGTTTGGTCTACCTGAAGTTGCATTCGATGTGACTCTTCTGTGGAGATCAGCTGGACCAGCATCCAGGAACTCAAAATTAGGCGAAGCGTCCGTTCCCAGCTGGTCATGGATGGTTTGTCTAGACCAGAAGATCTCTGTAGATCTTTCACCCTGGGCGAGCGGCTTTGCATACCTGGCAGGATCCTCTTCTGAACAGTCCGATGAGGGCGGCAGACGGACTTATACACCACTGCATGTCGCTTATCAGCAAGAGTGGAATTCCCGATGGAGTCGAAAACGTCCTCCCGCTGGTGTATTGGATGGATTGGTTACAGAGTCAATCTGCTCGTGGTATGTTAAGGAAGAGGCAGGTGAGAGACTCATTTCAAATGACCTCGATGAGTTTAAAGATTGCTCGCATCACCAGAGCAATGAGTTACCTATGGGCTGGAAAAGAGACGGAGATCTGTTCTACCATCTAGTTGACCCACAGCGCAGATTCAAGTACCCGATTCCTCTAGTGACTAACGAAGACGATATTTTCATCGAGAAATATCTGTCATTTTTGATAAAGACTCGAACAGAAAGAGCGTTCTTCTATAATACACCGGAGCCATATGGACAAGCTGTCTCTATGCTTGAAGGAGAAGCTGTGGTAAATATCTGCAACAACGAGCAAGTCTGGGTTGGGTGTCTTCGCGTTCAGACCAGAACAATCCTGTGGCGACTGTTGACTAAAAAGGTTGAGTGCGAGTTGGTTGCAATATCGAAAGGATATATCGATTCGAGCGCGGGTGGATGGTCTCGTCTAGACGAACACGAGGCATTAAAAAGTCGAGAGCTAGAGAGGTATGAGTTCTATAATGTCCTGTTCATTGAATGGAAAGATGGTGTCGCTTATCGGCAAGGTATTGGACGCGTGGATAAGACAGCTTGGGAGGGTGAGTCTCGACAAGTAATTGATTTAGTACTGGGATGAACTTGGATCTTCTCGGTTGAGCAACGGAAGATCGGGAATTCTTACAATAAGAGGTATCGGAGTATTGAAAATGGTCTATGCTTAAAAGGCCTAACTCACATGCATTTCGCTGCGCTAAAACATTTCATTTAGTACTGTATATCATGTGGTGGTTTCCGTGTCCTCCTTTTACTACCAGCTCGGTGTAGGACGCGGTAAACTCGTCCGAATGCCGTTGACGTCGTCGATGCTCGGATAATTATGACGGCTACTGGTCATTTGAGACACTTTGATGTAAATCCAGCAAATTGTAATCAAGATTTACCTCACGTAAGATTTTAGAACCATTTGATTATGTGTCTTGCGCGCGTCTAAGAGATTACGTACTTGAGAAGTTGCCGCTTATTATGGTGCGCCAATCAACGATACTCTCTGGAACCCCGTAGGATTTAGATCAGCAGGTCTTATAAATACCACCATTGCCGGCAGGAAATTCTTTTATAGACCCAGTCAGCAAACCAACATCCACAACCATGATGAGTCGTGCCAGTGTCGCCGTCATCGGTGCCGGTCAGTATTAAACTGAAACAATAAAATGGAGACTCGCTTATATGTTGCAAGGTCCGACCGGCATTACTATGCTGAAGCAGCTGCTTCAAGACGGATTTAATGCTACGTTGTTCGAACGACGAAGTCAAGTCGGCGGACTGTGGGCGTACGACGCAAAGCATGGATGGACGTCAGCTTTGGATAGCACGACTGCAAACATTAGCAAGTATACCTGTGGATTCACAGATTATCCAATACCAGACAGTAAGTTACCAATGCCAGACAAGTGTTACGCGTCATTTTAACCCTTGGTAGGATACCCGGTCCATTTGACCCCGGCAGACTTTCAAGAATTCATGCAAGGCTACGCTGAGCACTTTGGTCTCTTGAAACACATCACATTCGATACGAGCGTCAAGGTTGTAAATCGCAACAAGGAAGATAACGGATGGGACGTCCAAGTTGAGAATGTTGAGAGCGGACAGACAGACACGCGCCATTTTGACAAGGTTGCTTTTTGCCATGGCTATCAGACGCTAAAGAAGATGCCGATATTTCCGGGACAAGATCATTACAAAGGAGATCTCATGCACGCACAGCAATATCGAAGGTTTGTGTTTCCGGACAGAGAGATCTTATTACGTACACTGACTGCCAGATAATAGTCCCGAGTCCTTCAAAGACAAGACAGTGGTGATCCTCGGCCTAGCCACCACAACAGACGACATCGCCCCTCAAGTTGTATCCGTCGCTAAAAAGGTTTTTGTCTCCCACAGAAGCGGGCAAATTGTCGTCAGACGGTTTCGGAAAGGAACACCATCCGATCTCTTGGTCTCTTGGAGGCGCCGCGTGATAAGTCAATGGATCGCAAAGAATTTGCCAAACACGTACAGATTCTTGGCCAACACATTAGCTAAGTTACTGTCATCGCAAATGGCAGGCATGAAGCTAGACCCAGCCTGGCGCCTCAAAGACTTCAAGGATCTGACATTAAGTCTGCCTGGAATTATCGAGAATGTTCTGCCACTTCTGAAAGATGGGAGTGTTACCAGTCTACATGGAATCAAGCGATTTACAGGTGGAAAGTCAATCGAGTTTGAGGATGGAACGATAATTGATGATGTTGATAGCGTTATCTTCACCACAGGCTATCAATGCGACTTTTCACCGGCACCATTCGTCGAAAAGAGTATTCCAAAGTTGCCAAACTACGGGGGTCCGTCTATTCATCGTCTCTACATGAACGTCTTCCCGCCGAAATACGCCGACAGCTGCGTAATGCTCTGTTTCTCTGCTTATGGCAAAAATAATGGCTTCTCATTCAGCGACGTCATGAACATGGCTATTTCCAACATATGGCGTGGAGTAAGCAATCTACCCTCACACCAAGAGATGGAACAATGGGTCGATCATCATCACGAATGGTTGGCATCGAACTGGGCGAGAGAACCAACTGTAGATCTGAGCATGGTGAAGCAGTACGAATTTCAACCATGGATGCATAAACAAGCTGGGACTGGAATGGAGAATCTAGGTTGGGGATGGGCGGGATGGAAGTTTTGGTGGAAGGATCGAAAGATGTACAATCTCATGAATCACGGTGTTGAGACAGCGCATATGTTTCGGTTCTTTGAGACGGGGATGAGAAGTACATGGGATGGAGCAAGGGATGAGATTATACGACAGAATAGGATCGTGAAAGAGGCTTTTGGGGGAAAGAAGAACAAGACGAGAAGCGACTAGAGAATGTCGCTTTGTTTATTATCGTTCATTTCGGCGAGAAGACCGACATTGTTAGTGCTCGCGGGGAACCTGGTTAGTCCAAGCCAAGCCTGTTTTCTTAATATTAAGCTTGATAATCCATGAGGCTGTGATGATAGTCGCCCCACAGCCTAGCCTGAATAAAGAAGGTGTTTAGAGAGACTAGGTACCCCGCGGGGAAAGACTTCCAGTGAATTGGGGGAATATTTGACAGTAAACTACCGGCGAAACTGGCGATGTTTACCGTAGACCATGTCTGTCGGTGTACCATGCGCCGAACCGAGGGCTTGGCAGCGAAAATAGTGTTATATAAACTGTCAAAGTCATTCCAGTTCTGCGTCAGATAGTTGGCAGGGCACTCCAACATGCATCTCCTTCGCATCTCTGTCGCCATCAAGGCATTCGGCGTAGCTTTTCTCTCTGCTACCGCCACTGCCTCTTCGGAAGCTCCTCGTGACTATGCCAGTCTAAAACTCCTCACTAAATCCGCCGACTCACAAGTCCAAGGTGTTCTCGACAACAAGAATGAATCTCTAACCGGCTCACCGAGATCTCTTACCCGCGCTGTCCGTCAATTGGTTGTGCCGTTCCTATGGCCAAACTCGACGTATTTCCATAATGAGACTCTTGTTCCTCATATCGAGGAGATGCTAGAAGTCCTTCAGAAAGTCCAGCATGACGATGGTACTTACACCGTCGGCAATCGCCATTCACCACCTGATACTGGTTTTCTGATCGAGGACTTTGGTATCATGGTGCGTATTCTCGAAAAAGATGATCACAAAGCGTCGCAGCCTTTTGCAGATGTCATTCGTGGTCTTCTCGTCAAAGCTGGACCTGGTCTCGCCAAAGGCGGTATTCACACGCCCAACCACAGATGGAAGATTTGTAGCGCCCTAGCGCGTATTTCTACCATCACCGAGAATGAGAGCTATATCAAGAGAATTGATGAGTGGCTTGCGGAAGGAATCGACATCGACGCTGATGGCATTTACTCTGAACGCAGTCCAAATTATTACTCGGCTGTGTCGAACCCTTCACTTTTGACTGTTGCTCACGAGCTCAACTACACGGACCTCATCGATTACGTCCGCATGAACCTTGAACTCGCGATCGAACATGCGGAACCTAATGGCGAAATGGAAGTGATCCAGAGCCGTCGCCAAGACCAAGCTCAGCCTCCTGTGGTCAACATGGGTAACTTCTACCCTCAATTCCGCGAGCTCGCTATCCTTGACAACAACGGCCGCTTTGCTGCCATGGCTCGTCTGATCGAAGAACTTGTCGGTCCTCAATTGGGCGATTTCCTGGCCAACATTATGGAGCGTCCTGAACTCGGCGCCCAACTACCTGACCCAGAAGACCCGTTTGTCGATTTTGAGAAGCACTACACTTCAGCTGGCCTTGTACGTGCCCGACGTGGAAACCTGACAGTCTCCGCTTTCGGTGGTTCAGACTGGTATATCGACGGTAAAAAAGCCGAATTCTACAACCGCATGGGTTCAGGTCTTTCCACCAACCCAACCATGTTCCGTGCGTGGAACGGAAAGGCTGTTCTTGACGCCATTCGTCTCAGCCCCAATTTCTTCAGCATGGGTCATTTCCGATCTAACGGGGTCAATGTGTCTGATGATGGCGTCATTAACCTGGGAAGCGAGATCGAGGTTCCATATTATCTCCCTATGCCATCTGAACGCCGTGATGAGAATGGTACATACAAACTATCACGTTCCGTAGACGGTCGCTTCTACGCCATGGCCGACTTTGAGAACCGTCCTACTAGCATGCGCCGTCTCAAGACAGAAGTTGAGATCAGCCCTACCAAGGCTGGCTACGATCTCAACTTCCAGGTCACTGGTGAGGATGATGTAGAGCTCACTTTTGAACTTACCTTCCGAGAGGGTGGAAAGTTCAAGGGAGTGGAGGAATTTGTTGATAGCGATAATACCACTATTTATCGCCTTGCGGAAGGAAAGGGAGAGTATACTATGGGAGATGACAAGATTACTTTCGGGCCTGGAAATGGCATGGGAGTGATCCAGAATGATGCTGGAGAGCAGTATAGCTGGCATGGAGGTAACTTGACGTTGCAGGGAAGTCATGTGTATATCACTGGTGTGACGCCTTTGAACTATACACTCAACCTGGGCTTTGCTTAGATTCTCTGCATTAGAATTAATAGATCAACTTCTCGTCATACGCTCATGTTTCCCTGATCCGAGGACTGTCCCGATAGACTGGGACTAGCTCTATCATCTGTGTAGTAAATATTGGCTACTGAGATTCCCTACTCACTTCAAGCATATCGTCACTATCACTATCAAACATCGCGGACGAAACTAGACATATTGGTATCAAATTGGATCTTGCATTATACTACATGAATCTTCATCACATCTATCTTATCTGCCACTGCCTTACTCCTCAAGCTCAGCGAGCATGATGTCAGCAGCCTTCTCAGCCACCATGTAAGTAGACACAGCAGTGAAGGTACCGGGAATGCGGGGGTACACTGAAGCGTCAACGACACGGAGACCGGCGACACCGCGAACGCGGAACTTGGAGTCAAGAACAGCCATCTTGTCATCATCAGCACCAATGGGGCAGGTGGATGAAGCGTGGTGACCCCAGGTGTTGTCCTTGATGTAAGTCTCAACATCCTCCTGGGTCTTGACGTGGTCACCGGGGAGAGTCTCCTGGGTCTTGACGGGCTGGCTGGCGAAAGCCTTGCGGGCGAGCTCAACGGCCTCGTACATGGCCTGGAGATCCTTGTCAGAGTCACCGTTGCCAGTGTCGAAGTAGTTGAAGGTGATGGCGGGGGTGTCGAGAGGGTCAGCGGAGCGGAGGAGGACGTTGCCGGCGGTGTTGCGGGGGTGAGCCTTGAGGATGGCCCAGGAGAAAAAGTCGTGGTCGATGGTAGCGTTGACAGCGTACTTGGGGAAGTAACCTCGGAAGTTGACGGGTCCACCGAAAGCGAAGATGTCAAAGTTGTTCTGCTCGGCGGTGGTGGACTTGTAGAACATGGTGGCGGCGAGACCGGAAGAAGAGTAGATGCCGTGGTCGCCGAGGACAGGCTGCCTCCAGCGGTCAAGGCAAGGGTCCTCATCAGTGTAGAGGCTGAAAGTGCAACCATCGAAAGCAGTGAAGTTCTCAGGAGTGTTGCCCTGGACGCTGATCTCGTAGTGGTCCTGGAGGTTGGTTCCGACACCAGGGAGATCGACAACAACGGGGATATCAAACTTCTTCAGCTCATCGGCAGGTCCAATACCGCTGAGCTTGAGGATCTGAGGAGTGTTGTAGACACCACCAGCGACGATGACCTCACGAGAAGCAGTAGCGTTACCGGCAACACCAGCAGCACCGGTGGAGAGAGGGCTGGCGCTGTAGAGGTGCTTGCCGTCGAGGAACTCAACACCAGTAGCACGGGGAGTCTTCTCAGACTCGTCAAAGAGAACCTTGGTGACGTAGGCGTTGGTGCGGACATCGAGAGGGTAGCGCTTGGTGCCGTTGTCGAACTTGGCATCGCGGACAGAGAGGATGAACTCACGGGGTCCAACACGGCTGGCGGACTTGGTGGAGAGAGGGATCTGGTAGTAACCGGGCTTCTGGTCACGGGCAAGAGTGTCGGCGTTGGCATCGCCAGCAATGAGGGTTTCCATGGTGAGGAGCTCACCGGTAACCTCGGAGAGAGCAGTGGCACCGCCGACGAGGAGGCTCATGAGCTGAGCATCGCCGAGAGGGATGCTGAGAGGGGCAGTCTCGGTGCTCAACCAGCCATCGTAACCGTGGCCAGGCTGAAGAGGAAGAAGGTGGTTGTTGTCCTCGGCCTTGACGAAGTACTTTCGCATGTTCTTGGCGGACCAAGAGTCATCGCCAGTGAGAGTGGCAATGTACTCAAAGTCAGACTGGTGGGGGTACACAGCGATCAGAGCGTTGTGAGCAGTGCAGCCACCGAGTGCCTGAGTACGAGGGTACAGAGTACCCTTGAGCTTGGCATCAGCGGGAGGGTTGAGACCAGTGTACTCTCCGTCGGGAGTATCGTAGGTGGTCTTGAAGTCACGAGCCTGTCGCTCATCGTCGGCGTAGTGCTTGACGAAGAAGTTCCAAGAGATCTCGGGGTCCTCGGAAGCGTTGGCCGAGTAGGCAGGGACGGTGTAGTTGGTGGTGGCGTAGTCATCACCAGCCTCGATGAGGAGGGTCTTGTGGCCAGCCATGGCCAGGCGAGCGGCCAGAGGACCACCGCCGGCACCAGAGCCGACAACGATGTACTCGTAGCCAGTGAGGGCGACTGCGTAGGCAGACAGGGGGGCGGCCAGAAGGCCAGTGAGGAAAGATTGTCTCATGGTGAATTAATTAATTAATCAAGATCGAGATAACAAAAATTAGACAAGGGAACTAAAGGAGTGGTTTCCCTGTAATGCGATAGGTCTAGTCGTCAAAGAAGGACTAATGAAGGAATGACTGGTCAGAGATCGACTGATGACCGGAAAAAGAAAGTGTAGACATGTCTTGGGTATTTAACTGATGGATATCCCGCGAGCAAACCGAGAGACCCATGTAGATAACTCCTCTGTCGACGTCGGCAGTGCCCATATGCCGAGGCTACGAACATCTGATTGCAGGCATATGCAGTGCAACCTGTATCAAGGAGCGTTGCAAAATTCCAGAAATAACAACTTCCAGAACCAATAACAGCTATAGCCAAGGCATTATAGATATTACCTTGCTTGGATCTGCAGCGAAGATGTTGCAATTCGGCGCAATCTTCAACCGCTTGAACCCATCGTCAAAGTAACATTCACCACATCGCATAAAAGAATCGTAACTGCGAAGGGAATAGCACCGGAGAAGGGTGGCTCTGTACAGCTCAACTCCGTACATCCGTTACTTGCTAAGGACTCGCGTGGTTTCCGTCCAACGGCGCTGGGGGCGAAACAAGGTTAATGAGCCGCATGGTGTTGCATCAGCCATCTAAAGTTGATCCGTTGCCCGCTCGTGGCGATGCAGGGGGTGATGGTGTTGGTGTCGCATCAATGATCTACGACAAGGGTATAACCCCTGACGGCCCCTTTTTGTGATCTATTTCTCCTGCGAACTTTGGTAATTTGTCCGATTCTTGGTTTAGTCAGGAACAAGAGACGACACGTGCATGATCCGTCTTCCGTGTGGATTCGTCTGATCTGCTGATGCGATGATGCCATGGTTCTTGGGCCGTGGTCCTTGGAGGGCCTCCGGGAGAGACGAAGCCATAGCGGCCGTTTTTATCGAGCATTGACATTACTGCGGTCCATGTGGTTTATAGTGGGCAAGTTAGCGTCTCCGGGTTATATCCTCCGCAATTAATCTACCGTCAAAATCAGTTCGGAAAAAGACCAACGAGGACGAGGACGTGACCGTGCATTGTTGGTTAGTTGTCTTGTTTAATTACCAATGATCCACTATCAAGTTCAGGGTAGGTCTGGCAAGCAACATGAACCTACATTTCTGAGAATCTCTTATCTGTAGTTTTTTAGTCCTATGTTCAATTGTACGAAGTCATCGATAACAGTAAGAACTTGAGAAAGAATAAGTATACTGACAATAAGGAGTTCAGTAGCTCCAATGTCATATCCACTGACAGTGCGTTCCGTAGAGTTAAAAAGTAAGCGTGTAGATCTTCATCCCAAGAGATCCACTACCAGTACCTTGGTTCCCACATGCTTTGTGACAGTGGCAAACTTCCGCTCCTGATCACATAACAACATGGCTGTGATATTATGATCGACTTCTATGTAATTTTGGCCAAATGTTGTTGATCTCGCTCTCGCTACCTAAAGTCCGGGAATTGCAGACCTACTGACAGAGAATATCCTTCGGCTCCGATAAATCCGCTTCCAGGTTTGGGCCGCTAGCATTTGAAACATTTCTTAACTCCTAAGATTGTAGCAAGTGGTTACTACCCTATGCCTACAGAGGAATTATTGATTTTGTTAACACAGTCGTGCAAGGAGTTTAGTCTCTAGTTATCGGGATAAAGTATATAGTATCTAAATCCGTTATTTTATTGGATAGTCTTATTTTATTCCTCCTCACTTTCATCCGTTTCCCACATATCTAACCCAGATAGCCACTCCTCATAATCCTCCAAACAGCCATCATAGTCGTTCCAGGCGTCCTTCTCCACAACCTTAAGAACTTGTGCTAATGGCTCTATAGATTTTCGCAGAAGCACCCAATCCTTCCCAATAGGTATATACTAAGAGACGAAGTTGACTATTCTGTTCAAGCACTCGACATGTTCCCGTAGAGCCTCCTTACTCGCAACCACTTCATCTATAATCTCGGCTGCTACAGCGGTAGCAGTCTCTGGAAATTGAGCGAGCTGCTTTTAGCTATAGCGGTAAGGTAATTCGTTAGGATCCTCGATCCAGTGATATTACAGTTCTCGCATGTACGGTCGCATTTGCTCAGTAGTGTGAACCCTGTCAGCCAGGGTACGGAAGCCGACGAAACCCCACCAGTCCTCAGCCACCCATACTGCAGCCGTTTCATGTTATCCAAGTAAAAGTCAGGCTTTACTTTGGAAGCTTCTGTATTCTGAGCGTTGACTGGTGCAACCATGTTTTGATAGGCTTGTAGTTACTCGAAAGGCAGCTTAATAAGGATGTAGTAAATGATGTGACCCTGTATGGTCTGAGTCACTCTGTCATCGTCTCCCGGGTGTGATGGCTGTCATGACTGCTGGTTCCGCTGCGCGTGAAGCGAGTAGATTGTAAGTCTCCGTCGTCTCGGCTGAGTAACCTTGCGAGCTTCTTTGCAATAGCTCTGTAAGGATGGGCTTTATGCTGACAGCCAGTTCGTCGGCCGTAAGCTTCGCCAGCTCTGACGGACGCATGTTTGCAGAAGTTGTATAGAGTAGTGATGCTAATTGTTGACTACATTAATAAAGTCAGAAGATGCTTATATATAGAGAGTATTGGTCACTCTACAGTCTAATGGTGAGAAAGGAAAGGGTTCGTCAGGCTGACTCTCGATGAGATATGTCGATATGATGTGGTTTAGAGTTGAAGTTAGTAGTTGGCTTTGACCAGGTGCATGCTCCTTCTAATCTAGATCCATTTTCATGTGATTAGGTTTAAATCTGGCTCTCAATTCTATTAGTGGTTGTAGTATCCGTACGATTCTAAGTTTAAAACATATTACGAAACATTGTTGCAAGGCTGACTTGACAACCCCCCCACGCTATGATTGTTATTTTACAGCCTTGGCATGGATCACCCTGTAGGTGAGTACACAGTTACACACTGAATGGACACGAACCATGACCGTCGCTGACGATGTAACAGCGAGCCTCGGCATATGAAGATGTGTGAATGATATCAGACCGACATTATGTGATCCTGAATCCTTCTCAAGTACATGGATCTCTTCCTTCGACTTGTCCCGATCTAGAAAAGTAACTTTAAGGTGTAAGCGAATAGGCTGTTGAAACACCTCGTAAGGAACCAGCAGCTTAATATTAAGCACTGCTATATATCTACATTAGTAAACAGATCCTAAGTGCGGCGTAGGATTGATCGGATATCACGGCATTATTTAGATCCTAACCTGTCACGAAACTAAGCTTTTCCCCACTGCCGCTTGTTTATCATAGAGTGGAGTTTATTGAAACCATAATGATTCTGGTTCTATTTTGTAATAAGTGAAACTAACTAGTTACATTTTGTGAAAGTCACGTCTCTCGACGCGTACAGAAGTGAAAATAACATCTTGCCGTACAGAGGTTCAAGATACAATTCGAATACAGCTGCAAAGATTGCTTGGTATGCTCTTGCTATCCTAACTAGACAGCCTCGAAATTGTGAATCCTTTCTACCCCAGGCCTATATACCGGGTCGTGCAGATACGGATCATGTCATGTCATAGAAGATATCTAGTGATACTTGCTAATGGCAGATAGATAGGTTTGGCCAGACTGGGAAAGCTTCTTCCCACCGTCAGTAGTAGGCAGCCAGGCCTGACCAAGACCTCCACCATCAGTGTACGCATACGCGGCCACATGCTCATTCTTCTCGAAGAGATCAACGATATCGGAAATCCATTTGTTGATCTGACCCTGGTCGGAACAAGGGGTGAAATTGTTCTGATCATAAACGCATCCGAATTCTGTCACCCAGATTGGCTTGCCGTACGTGTTCCAGTAGTAGTCGATATCGGCTTGGACACCAGTCATATCCGGCTTGTAGATATGGATGGCGGTGAAGTCCCATGGCTTTGATAGACTGGCAGTGCTGAATTCCTTGAGCCACTTCTCATCCTTTTGCATGCACATAGCAGGACTGCAGAGAAGAGCGCCCTGTTGGCCTTTGGGAGCGATCAAGCTGTTCCAAAGCTCAACACCTTTGCTGACGCCGAAGTTGGCTGATGTGTCCTGACCGGAGTAGTCAGGCTCGTTGAACTCGAGGAGGTAGGTGGGTGTCTCATTCAAATTGCTAAATTCGGAGAACCGCTTTGAGTCTTGGGGTCCGTTCTGGCCGCTTCCCCAGAGCATGGAAACGCCAACGACGCCAGCGACCGGGGTTGGCGCGGGGGTCCAGTCGTACCACCAGCCAAGATGGTCTTTCCAGAATGGAACAGCGTTTCCGCCGGCAGATACAGCCTTTTTGCCGCCAGGAATGAAAGAAGCCGCCCGTGCAGAAATGGGAGACTCCTGAGTAGGTGTTGCAAGGGCATCTACAAGACTTCCAACGACCACAGAACTAAGGATAGTGTGCATGAGAATCATTGTTGAAAACAAGTCGTGGAAAGTATTGTGTCTTTGGGATGAAAGAAAGTGTTGTGATGGGTTGAGCAAGAGAGATTTATGTGAGGAGGCATGGAAACTTAAATGGAAAGGCCCTTCAGCGTTTGTTTCACTTCTAGGATACTGACATCGAGGTCAATCCCCCTTTCACTAACACCTAATTGTTTTCTCATCCATGGATTGAAAGACCAATCCTGGTGATCATGATCACACACCGACTCTATTTCTTACAATACTTTGCATCTAGAAACGAGACCACATTCATCAAGAGCAGGGCATTGCAGCATTGGCTACCCATGGCGACACCCCTCACCCTTCTGCATGATGTTCGTCGGCGTTTCAGAAGATCGTTAATGGCTCTCTTGAGACGAAACATGTAATTTTGCGAAGACAGGTATGATGCGCGAAGCCCGACTCTACACTGGAAGAGTTAGTCGTAGTGCACTTTAGTGTATCTAGTTGAATCGTTTGTAAATCTAAGTAAGTGCAAAACTCCATCGAATGTTGTTCGTTACTACTAGTCTAGAGTTGGGCGGTTTTACGCAAACTGTAATTCAAATCATATATCCACAATCGATTTGTCTTCGGTTATGTTGAGAATGCCGTTCCTATGTGTTTCATTGCATAATCTTGTGTTAGTATCCCCATGGACGTACATTGTTGGATCTAACTTTGACTTTTTTGCTTGTGATCAAGACTTCTATTGCATTTGCCTCCACAATAATGCACTCACATCCACGTCAACGTTCATGGTGTTGATGCGCGATACCCAGCGATCCAGGACCAAGCTTCAAGTACAGAGTTCAGGCTAGACAAACGAGTTAAGTCGAATCGAGACGTCGTACAGATCCTAAACAAAAGACATGAGAGGAAAGCGAAACCGTGGTCCCATTCACTAGCCAGATAGCTGCCCAATGCCTGCAGGTAGTACTTAGTTAGAGTTAATCCTTCGACCCTTCCATAATCTCCTTATTATTGAATACTCTCAACGGTATCTCCACTCCTCACCATATGCTTTGAAAGTACCGAGGATCTTGCTAGGTTATTGTAAACATAGTCAAATCAGCTCACTATTCCCTTGCAACTTCACATGTATAGCCGAGAGGACAAAGTTAATCCTTTTTGTCAACGGGTCGAATGTTGAATGAATCGTACGTCAACGGCGGTTAGAATCCTTTCATGAAGAGTTGGATGATTTCTTAGCAGTTCAGTAGTCTGGCACTTGTTTGAAACCCTTGTCCGAGAGGTAACTAATTTAAGTTTTTCCCAGGCGCATGCCCTTTAGTATACAGACAAAATTTGCCCGAGAGGTTTCCTGCACGTACCCAGTATTGCAGTGATGTTCCCGGCGCTCTTCTCAACTTGACGCAACTACCTTGCATGAAAGCCTGTCGCCATTCACTCATTATCTTTCTAGTTATATCGAGACACATAGATGTAGATGAAGCTTCATAAAGGATGATTTCGTTTGTGATTTGTCTTTTGCTATCAAGAAATAGGATACCAGTATATAGACTATACAGTCTGGCATAGATAGGACTAGACAAGCATCGTCTTGTAATCTATACGTTGCGTATAGGACTTTTCTATGACATTATAATCATCTTACTTGTGAATACTTGCATGTGATAATGGTAATCTTCTTCATTTTGCTGGCTGATATTTGCCATCGTTATTTGCTGGTCAGAGGTTGACGACAGGATAGACTAGTTTTATACTGCTGTCTGCCTTGCCACTGTTAAAAGAAGCCCTAGGAGTATTAATCAAGTGCCGAGGATTACGATGTCGCCGAAATGATGGATTCCCGACCCCATGTGATCTCCTCGCAAAAAGATCTGAAACGTAGGATTCTATTAGTAAAGCACTAGTCAGTGTATGTATCCGTTTCACGTGATGATCTACATAGAATTGGTCGAAATTGTTTATAAGCGCTTGCAGTAAGCACAGCCTTGTTAATTTCCCAGTGCCAGGAAATCCTTACCACTTCCAGGATACAGTGGGGGGGACTAGCAAAAAGGAAACAATATGCTTACCATGTATAAATATAATATATATGCCACTCTCTAGTCAGGCTCAAGCCACCAATAAATATATCTCACTTACGTTCCTTCACCAAAAACTTCACAATGTTGAAGGAATTGGCGCTCTTTTCATTTGCTGCTGTAGGAGCCATGGCAGCTCCACAGCAGCTACCTTCTAGTAACCTATCCTGGTACGCCGATATGGATCATACAGGCGACTTTAGCGGCAAAGCCCCCTATGCTGCTGACTCCTACCAAGTATTCAAGAAAGTTGCTCCTGGTGTTGGTAGCGCCATACAGGATGCTATTGATTCTGGCAACCGTCACAGTCAGTGGCTCGCATCGGAACCGCGAGTAAGTCTCAAAGATGATATTGTATGTGAGGCGATTTCTGACAGTTAACAGGTTGTTTATCTCCCTCCTGGAACATACGAAGTTTACAAGACTATCAATCTTCGAACAGACACTATACTCATGGGAAACCCGGCCAATGTAAGATGACATTCTAAAACTTGCTTTTCCTTTTGTTCAAATCTTACTGAAACCCTGAAGCCTCCTGTCATCAAACCAGCTGCTGGATTCAACGGCACCACTCTCATCAATGGTAAAGATCCATCCGTTGCCGAAGTTGGTGAAATTTCTTTCTCTGTTGGTATGAAGAATATCATTCTCGACACTACCACCATTGATGCCAGTAAGTATCGCACTTTAAACCTGCAGGGTCTTCCGGGATATGCTCAAGACTGACTTGACACCAGACCGTGAATTCACGGCTCTGTATTGGGGTGTTGCTCAGGTTTGTCAGCTGTCAAACATCCACATCAAGATGCCGACAGCTGGGGCAACATCTGGACACTCTGGCATCAGACTTGGACGTGGATCTACTCTCGGTCTTGCAGATATTCGTGTCGAGAACGGCCTGGTACGTGCATCAAAACTCACTCCCTCAACGATTTGACTGTATCTAACCAAGATGCAACTTAGAACGGCATATGGCATGACGGACACCAACAGGCTTTCTACAAGAGCGTCAGCTTCATCCGTAATAGGGTTGGAATGCGGATCGACGGCGGTAACACTATTACCATCTTGAATCCCACATTTGACACCGTTGGTACACCTGTGAAGCATGTCTCAGGCGCCCCATTCGTGGGTATCGTCGACGCAAAGTCGGTAAACTCGGGCATCACGTTCGAGTCTTCGGGCTATCCATCACTTCTTATCGAGAACCTGGAAAAGGACACGGACTCTGATATCGTGAAGTTGCCCAGCGGTGTGGCTTTGGGAAAAGCTAGCCACGTCGACACCTTCACGTACGGAAACACAGTTGGTCGAAGCCCTGTGTACGGCGGGGAAACGACTAGTGTCAGACGTCCTGAAGCTATTGCTCCCGGTGGTCGAATTCCTGCCGTTGCGGCTCCTACATATGCAGACCGTTCAATTGGTGACTTTATGAACATCAAGGATCCCAAGCAGAATGGAGGCCAAAACATCAAAGGTGACGGCAAGACGAACGAGGTCGAAGCTCTGACCGCTGCCCTCAAATATGCAGTTCAGAACAACAAGATCGCCTACTTTCCGTTTGGAGACTATCGCGTTGAGTCAACCCTTCTTGTTCCTGTCGGTTCTCGTATCGTCGGCGAGGGCTGGGCCACAATTTCAGCTGCTGGTGACTTTTTCAAGAAGGCCGACGCTCCCAAGCCGGTAGTGCAGATCGGTGCTCCCGGTGATGTCGGTACGATTGAAGTACAGGATATGCGGTTTACTGTTGCCGATGTGCTTCCTGGGGCTATCATCCTTGAGTTCAACGCTGCTGGTAGTAAGCCTGGCGATGTGGCACTCTGGAACTCGATGATTACAGTTGGTGGCACATTAGGCGCACAAGGCCTAACCGATAACTGCGGCGACGCCTCGAACCCTTGCCAGGGTGCTTACATCGGTATGCACTTCACCAAGGATTCTTCAGCCTACGTGGAGAACGTGTGGAACTGGGTGGCTGACCACATCACTGAGGGTTTCAACGGTGGATCAAGCATCGCTGCTAAGGGCGGTGCGCTTGTCGAATCGACAAAGGGCACATGGCTACACGCTTTGGGCAGCGAACACTGGTGGCTGTACCAGCTTAATCTGCGCGATGCGTCCAACGTGGTTGTCAGCATGCTCCAGACAGAGACGAACTACGAGCAAGGCGCAAAGGCGAAGAAACTTTTGCCAAGCCCATGGAATCCTGACCAGACTGGCTGGGGAGATCCAGATTACGCCTGGTGTGGTAAAGACGACGGGTCCTGTCGAATGGGTTTGTCTAATTATGTTAACGGCGGATCCAACGTTTACTACTATGGTTCAGCTTCGTGGGCCTTTTTTAATGGTCCTGGATACCAGAGATGTGAAGACGAGATGAAGTGTCAACGTACGTATCACGCTATTTTTACAAGGAGATTACTTACTAACTCTTGATAGAATCTATCCACTGGATCGCAAAGACGCCGGAGAACTTGCAAAGTTTTGGCTGGTGCGCTAAGGCTTCCAAGGTTGCTCTGCGACTGGGTAATGGCGACAACGTTATGACTCAGCCAGATTTCACAGGCTCTTGGGGAAGTCTTGTCGGACGTTACACTCCGTAGTCAACGGGGGATTTATCCACGGTAGAGTATTAATTTGCTTTACTCCATGAAATTCAATTCAATTCTGCTGTGTATCGAGTATGGTGTTGTGGTTGTATGTATAGTATGAGTATCATCTAGGAATGCATAC
This sequence comes from Fusarium graminearum PH-1, assembly GCF_000240135.3. Classification (NCBI taxonomy): domain Eukaryota; kingdom Fungi; phylum Ascomycota; class Sordariomycetes; order Hypocreales; family Nectriaceae; genus Fusarium; species Fusarium graminearum. The sequence continues at coordinate 5,998,893 of NC_026476.1, forward strand.
TCACATAAATATAGAATGTTGAATGTTTTGAAGCCATCACCAACTGCAAGTAATTCGTTTTCTCAATTTTACATGTATAATGCGGAAAGTCATCTCCGTTGGGCTACTTGGAGAATCATCCTTCTCCTACTTACCTTTATGCCCTTGACATTATCGTATGACTTGTCAAATTGTTCTCTTCTTGGCGGGAACCATTGATTGGCCTATTTATCCTCGGAACGGGTGATGTTATTCCACGCACAAGTCTAATGTATATCAGATCATCCAGCCGACCATTATATCAACCCCACTTCGGGTTTATACCTCAACTCCAAATCAACCCATTCCACCATGGAAGTCGACAATCCATTCTCAGTCTTCCCCAGGGAAGTCCGAGACATGATGTATTCCTACTCCATTCCGGAAATCCCAGCCACAGACGCCACAGTCTCCAAAACAGCCTACAACACCAAGAATGCCCCTCTTCTGTTCCTCAACGAAGCCATCTCCAAAGACGTTCAGCACGTGCTCTATCAAGATCACGCCATCGTCATCCCAGTACTGAACCCAAGCGAATACGAACTCAAAGAAACAAAATTCGCACCTATCGTCAGCCAATGCTCGCGTCTGATGAAACAGCGCTCTAACAGAGTAATCATCGGTACATCACGCTTCATTGCCGCAAGCTACTCACCGCTGCTTCACATAAACATCCACGACGGAACATCAGCTGAAGACTGGATCCAGAAATTCTGCGGTTTTGATAATCCTGAGCCGCTAGCCAAGAAACTCATCGATGAGTTGATTTCACTACGACCTGAACTGCCGAATGTCAAGGTCATTGAGTTCAAGTTTTTTGAGGGGTTTAATGTCCTTGTCGCTTTGAGGTGGAGGGAATACTTTTTAGAATTGAAAGAGGCATGGCCGGAGATTGAGATTGAGATCGATTTTGTTCCTGCGTTTCTGGGCTGGGAACATGTTGAAGCATTTTTTCAGGACGCTCAGGATAGTATGGAGGAAGACGGTGTTTTTAAACCGGATAGGCTGAGGGATTTGGAAGAGAGGAAGTATGGCACTGTATGACGGTTTAGGTTTTCTACAGATCAAGATTGCATTCTGTTTTCCACACGAGGCAAGCTAGCATCAATTTTCATTTGCACGAGTTTAAGTTAGGCAATAATAGTATTCAAGAAATCTTTATTCTATCATTTAGATAATCCTATGCAAACGTGCCACCGCTCCAGCGCCACCATATCTTCTACATCGGTTTATCCGTCTGTGTCCATTCTGACTAGGGAGAGTCAGGAGTAGGAGGTCTGGGAGGAGGTGTATCTGGGCGAGGAACAGGGCTAGGGTTACGAGGCTTGGCCGGTCCCGGTGACTTGGGTCGAGGCATTTTGTATTCGTGTGGTTTAGTTTAGTTTAAGAGGTCAAGGTGGTTTTGATTGTGGTTGAGTTGGGTAGGGTACAGAATTCATATGCTTGGTAGAAGTATTGAGGGTAAATATAGTTGCTGGGAACAGGTGAATATCTCACAGGGTTATATTGCAATGAGTCTTCAAACATGGTTGTGATTCGAAGATGTCTGATTCTATATCCCGAATCATTTGCTTCTGGTCCGTCTCTTACAAGTTCTGCCTGTTTCACGGCGCTATGGGTTGAGGTGTCCGCAGTGATAAGTGAATATGAACCACATTGCCTCTTATTAAAAGCTGAAGTGTACCTTGGACCAGCACAAGAGCCTGCGGAATATGTGTGATTGCTGAATAATCCTGGTATTGTCTGCTCTTGTTCACCAGCGGTCCGTACAGCTGGCGTAATTACACGTTCACAACAACAAAGTCGAAGCATAGAATACATAAACCCTCTGATTCGTTGTGTAAATAGAGCTCACCATCTCCAGTCTGTATCCGCATTACGACCTATTTTCCATCTGTCCAAAAACGATCCAGCGCGTCCTGACGTACCTCATACGCCCAGTGATGACACGTCTGATGCACCACAGGACTCACATCAGGCCCATCCTCATCTTCACCATCATCAGTAAAAACACTCCGTATCCCAAGAGTAACGTATTTCTTAAGCAAGATTCTCCGCCAGCGACCAGTCTCGCCTACACATTTCTTCCAACGACTGATCTGGCGCTCATCATCGTCACAGCGACGACCCATGTAGAATCGACAGTACCATTGGAACCAACCCCGGACATCGTACTCGTGTGCGATCCATCCAGCTGCTTCCCATTCCTCGATGCTTTGTCCGCATTGTACTCCGTATTTATTGGTCTCTGGGTCGTAAGTGGTACTGGTGAGATATGTATCCACGTCTAAGCCGGCTGTCCATGATGCGGGAAGTTCTTTCCAGTCGTCTTTGATGGTGGTCTTTAGGCGTTTCGAGTACAGAGGTCGCCAGTAGGATCCGCCAAAGCTTCCCTCGCGAATAATCTCCTCGGGTGATTTGTTGGGGCGGAAATCAGGATGTGTCTCAAAACGAAGTGTTCCATCGACGTCGCGAATTGGTTCGTCACCCTCAGGCTCCCATGCTGTCCAGCCAGCGATCATTGAGTCCACATCCTTTGACGGTTCGGCGTCGGTTTCATGATCCGAGTCTGATTCGGGAAGAACTGGAGTACGATTGACGCTTCTTTTTACGCGAGGAGCGCCCCTTCGTAGCGACGTGTCGTCGACTTCGTCATCATGGTATGTTGGTTTTGTTGCCGCCTCAGCTATGCGCCTTGATTGTCTTGTAGGGGCGCGTGGTGGGTTCGCTTTTCGCTTGCTGGTTTTGCTACTTGTTTTGGTTTCAGTTGAGCGAGGCTCAGTCTTGGGGATGATGAGCTTGATATCCTCCAGAAGAAGCGCGTTGTGTTCGATGTTCTCGCGTCTTCGGGCTGCAAAGTCTGCCATTGAGTCTTGTCTTGGGAAGTGATAATAATGAGTGAGGGAGCATTTCTTTGTTGTGACGCGATATGCAGTACGTCATAGCACTAAACCACTAAATACAGGCCCACTTGGCGCCGCCTCATTCATCTTCAGGGCACTCAGTGAATCTAACACGCTAAAACTCCAGCCCTTGTCCAATCTAATCCAGACCGAATGGGAACATGATAAGTATCACCAACAAAGTCCCTTCTCAGCATAAATTCTTTCAAAGAATTGTCTTTGTCTTTCATCTCTTCTGATATACCATCGACCGTATCATTCCATTCTCGCCATGTTTGTCTCTCTGCGTCATCCTCTCCGCTGTTCCCGCTGTCGCATTCTTCTTGGCGGTGCTTGCCGTGAGAGATCTTCCAGCGCATCACGACTGGAGGGCTGACAGTCTGTGAATCTTCCGTGCTTGTTCTTGATGCATAATTCGAGTTGTGGTATTGACCAAGCCCGCATACTGTTGCTGGACCAGACCTCGGTATTGCCGATTCCGACGTGTCCATGATTAGATACAGGTGACTCTCTTCCTTGCCTGAGCTATCTTCCGTATAAGCCATATGGGGGTTCCTGAAGACAGCTGACTTAGGGAAGAAAACGGGTTTATTCAGAGTCAGGACTGGGTGTTTTGTCGCTGTGTCGGCTGCATGTGATGCGTCTGGGGATGTGAGAGAAATCTTGACTACCTTTGGGCTAAAAGTAAGAGGAGGAAGTGCAACTGTGACACGTTCATTACCCCAGTACGTCAAAGCGAAAGGACTAGGCAGATCGTCCAATGACGCAGAAAACGTGTACTTGAACTCGACGACTGGCTTCTTTTCGTCAACCTCGATTTTAGGAGTTGAACCCGGCGTGTAACGAAACTCAAGTGTCGTTGTATAGACATAGCTTTCAGTGTCAAATGGACTACCCTTGAACATAATCGACACAATATGGAGGTAGTTTCCACAAGTTGAGAAGCGGAGCTCTGTACAAGTCAGCAAATACGTCACTCAACATTGCCCTGGACTTACCACTCAACCACGCAGACACTCCCGTATCGCCGTTGAATGCTTGATTCGGTACATCTACTGACGTGGTCATACCCGTTTCCAAATCTGTCATGTCAATCACTCCAGGCTTCAATGACATGGCGACTAAAGGGTACAGAGGGTGATGAGCAGCCATGAATTTGAACCACTGAAAACGGCCCAGTTTCACGGGTCGCCATAATGGAATACCAGAATCACTGACCATGACCAGACAATCTCGCTGTGGTGGAATTGGCACGTCGACATCGATACCAGAGTCTGAGTTGGAAATTGATCCCGAAGTCGAGTCTGAGTCAGAATCAGAAGCCGAGTCTGAACTGGTCTCGGAGTCCGAATCCGAACTCGAACCTGAATCAGAATCCGAGTCGTCAGACTTGACTTGCTTCTGTCGTGATGGAATTGGCTTCCATTGCATGTGTATCAAAGTTGGAGTGTCAGATGTCGATGCCCCGTCTGGTTGAGTCAGTCTCTGCGTTCCAACAACTTTCCAGCTTCCCCCTTCTGTTCCGCCTAGGCTGAAACTATCGTGAAGTTCCCGTGGAATGGAATACCTGCGAAGAGTCCCTTCGACTTGGCGAGTCACACCAAGATCTTGAGGATCTACTCGCAAGGCTGACACTGAATCTTCCACCGAACTCTTACCTCTGGCAAGAGTATGGGTCCATCCCTTTCCCAGAGGTTGGGATCCGAAATGGATCTCTCTGTTCGATAAGGAATGGAGTTTGGGAAATACGGTAGCGTGGTAAAGCTTGATCCCGTTGTCTTCTTCGTTTATTATACAAAGGAAAAGCGATTTGCTATTCTTGCCCTTCCTCGACGGAGCGAACCAAAAATCCATCACTCGCAGTCCACGTGCACTGCCATACAGTGTCGACATATACCTCGCTCTGACTTCAGGGTGCTTGTCCAAAGACTTCAAATAGCATCCGGGCTCAAACAAAGTAGTAGGAAGAGCATTGCCAAGTTGATCTGGCTTCGTAGTAAGAAGCTCGCCCCAGTCTTGCACAAAGGCCCAAAGCGAACGATCCAACGATGCACAGTCCGCGGACGAGCAATCCATCAACCAACCAGGAAGAGGGAGGCCAAATTCTGTGGACTGATCTGTTGTCGTTCCTTTTAACGGCTGATAACTAGTTGTTCCCCGAACTTTTCTAAATCTTGCGAAAAGATGCGGGGCCGTGTGAATCTGCACGTAGATGCAAGTCCAGAAAGCAGGGCTTTGGAGGAACGTCTCCACAGCCTTAATGACATCAGAGGAAGGGTCCTTGTCAGATAGGAACTTAAACCAGAAGATGGAAGCATAGCGGAGGAATGCATGGCTAGGAGATGACTCTGTTCGTTCCGGTAGCCCTTTTAAGTCGGTAGGCTTCTTGAATCGTCCGCTGTTGAGGTATTCCAGGCAAGCCTTTCCCAGTTCTTTCTTTGACTCCCTTTCGTCAACCAAAAATGGTTTGAGGTGTTCTGCCACTGTCCTTTTGTTTTCTGGCGCAAGAAAGAAATCTCTGACCGACTTGTGATACAGTTTCACAATTTGGGAGTCTACTGTATCAACCTTGGCGATGAAAGGATTACAGACATCCGCAATTGAGGAGTAGGCTGAGGCTGAATAATTGTGTATAGCATCTTCTGAAATTGTATAGTCTTTGGTTTCGTTGTCAATGCGAAGAAAATTCAATAGCTCTCTGACTGTCAGTGGCCTCTCAGATAAGGTTAATAACTGAAAGACTTGTCTGCGACAGTTAGCCAGCACACCCCTTGGACGTGTACATGCCCTCTTATACCAGGGTTTCAGATAAACCGATTAAAATGGGAACATTACTTACTTTGCGCGAGCCTGATTATAGTCTGGCATGAGTGCGATTCTCTCCAGTTGCTTCACAAAACAGTCTCCCAACTCCCTAGGAAACCTGTCAAATTCTTCCCATACTTGTTCCGGTGACATGCCAGGGGTGTCCTTGAGGATCTTCAGACGCAGGTTGACATGTAGGAAGCTTTGCTCGTCTTTACCGAACCATACTCCTTCATGTCGTGGGCAATGGATCTTGTTCTTGAGGTGGGCCCGGATGTCATTGGCGATAGCTTCAAAGTTTGGCTCAACTATTAATGAATCTGCAGATAACATCGTCCTGCTAATTGGGTTGACGTTGCAGCTGGAGAAAAACCACTTGACGGTTGCGTTTGATCCTGACTTCAAAAGTTTCCCGAGTGTGTCGAAGAACTTTGGGCTTTCTTTGGAACACTCGTCTAATCCGTCTAAAACGAGGTAGACTTGGCCAGTTGGGTGTGAGTCCAGTAGTGATTTTAGTAGTTTATGTATTGTTCGGATATCACCATTGCTCAGATAATCCTCAAAGTTATCGCGTGCTCGGGAATATTCGTTCACTAGATCGTCAGGTAGAGGATCGCAACTCAAGAGAAGTTGCAATATCAGTGATCGTATTCCGTTGAAGGCTTCTCGCTTGGAAGGTTGGTTGATGGAGTAGAAGAAGTACACAACCTCTCCGCTGAGAGCCTTTTGTAAGTTATCGGTCACGACAGACGCCATGGTGCTTTTCCCAGTACCTGGGGGTGCGTGGTACCAGAGCACGGCGTTGTCTTTTCGGCCGATCCAAGTTTTAAACGCTTCAGTTTCGAAAAGCCATTGACAGGTCCCCTCAGTATGGTCCTCTTTGATGCGCTCAAGGTCCTTCTTTTGATCGAGAGCGACATAGTTGGTGCTACCTTGGATCCATTTGACAATGCTTCTTTGTAGATTATCATGTTTCTCAATGGTGGACTTCACCTGGGCTACCGTCGCAGAAATAGTGTATGCCCGAGTGTAGTCTTGAAAGATGTCATCCTTGAACCTTCGAATCTCCTCTTTCAATGGTTTGTATGATAATAACAAAGCTGTTTTGCCAAGGCTGTTGGAAAGAACCTTGGCTGAAACGTACCAAAGCTCAAGAATGCGTTTGTATGATCGCTTAATAGACCGGAAAACCTCTTCAGAGTTGGGTTGTGCTACAAGAATTTGACTGTAGCCGTCAAGGTAGAAGCCAACATTTTCGAGGATGGGGAATAGGTCGTCCAACACTTCGCTCACTCTTGTCGCTAGAGAAAGCACTATACGAAGACCTGAGAAGGCAACACCGACACCGAGGGGAGCAGCTTGGAAAAGACTCTCGCATGCCCTTATCAAGGCTCCTGACCCCTCGAGAAGTGGTGCTAGCTTCTCTAGATTGCGACGACCTCGACTTTCTATCCCTTTCGTCTCAAGTTGCTTGACATAGGTTCGCAACTCCTTCAGTGGATCGTCTTCGTTCGAGAGACCAACTTTTCTCTGTAGAAGGACTTCTCTTACGAAGAAGTTCTTGTCGCGCTCCTTTGGCTCGAGTTCGGCCACAAACTCTTCAATAGCCGCTTCGCAAATATTGTGCTGTACTTGCTGCTGTGAATGAATCCCATGTGAAGACATCATGGAAGCCATAGAGTCCATCGGATGTAATGAATGTGGAGTTGAAACGAACGGCGGAATTGAACAAGGCTCTGAGAGTGTATTGGGGGAAGGTTGCTTCTCTGGCCCCGCAGTCAGCATGAGGCTCAGTTATCCTATTTGGGCGACATTATTCGAGCTGAGACGATTTGCTTTCCTTTTATGATTTTCAATGTAACAAGTCAGCTGGGCAGGCCTCGTATCGCCCCCACGTAAGTAAGCACCTCATGCTGCGTGACTAAACTGAGATATTATTCTGATAATCCGCTCCTCTCGCTTATCTCGTGGATGGTATCTTTGAGGCTCAAGTCTGGATTAAATAACGCCCATATATCTTGCTGTATTCATCAGCTAAGTTAGATCCGTAATCCTACCCTATTTTCCCCACAAAGTTCAAAGAACTGTATCATCAACAGATTTCACTTTCCATTCACAAAGATGCATTCTGAAGAGGTCCTAATCCGACGAAACGGCTCAACGAGTCATGGCGACCATCCAATAACCTGTCAAGCCAAAACCTATCGACAGATAAAGAAGAAAGATGGGAGTACTTTAATGAAAACGGAACTTGACGACCTGGAGTCCATGAACAATTACAACATGGATGAGGACAGTTCTTATGCCCTGGTTATCAAGCGTTATCTTGCAGACGATGACAAACCAGAATCGGTCAGCCTTCGGATCAACTCTTCTCTTCTTTTGACAGCATTCAAGGAAGTGGTCAAATCATACCCAACAGTCGCAGCAGACTTCACGACTCCATTCGAACTGAAAAGTCCTTTCCAAGTACTCCTGCACTATTGGGAGCAACTAGACACTTATCGCAAAGAGACTGAATCGCCCCAAATGCGCCAACACCTTAACCTCCTCTTTCAGTTTATGAAATTGGAAATGGGCTCTGAGAAGGATACTTGTGATAGTATGCTCCGGAAACAGATGATCATGTATAAACAAGCATGGGTTGTGTATCCTCCAGGGGAACTGCTGTACACCGAGGTCCTCGGACAACCTTGGCTGTTGCGTGTTGAGAAAGTTGCCTACGAGAGGAGCGCAAGTGATGGGCCGTTCATGGTCGTATATGCGAAGTATTGTGACGCAGACGAAAACAAAGTTGGGGAGGCGAATACGTCCTTTCGCATTCTGCAGAGAGTGTGCTTCGCTTCGGATCATCCGGTTAAGATCCAAACGCTACCAGTGTATCCACTGAGATTCTCAGACCAGAAGGAGGACCTAAAAGAAAAGCTCATTCTTCGAGGCAAGAAAGCTATTGGGAATCAGGGAATTGTGGCAAAGGATTATGATGGACTCGCCGACTACTTGAAAGAACCCCCCGATGCCTTTTGGCACCCAGAAATGGCAGAGTTTGACGCGGTCTGGCTGCCTTTCACTGTAAGTTCGCCAGTGAAAGATTAAATGGGCATACTTAATACATTGTAGGAAACTGGCCGACTTGTTTTGGACCGCAAGACATACGAAGAAGAAAATAGCAATTTTGCAACCACGATTCACGAGGTAGAAGATCCCGAGCTTTTTCTCATGCCACCTTTCTTAATGGGGTACTCCATGGACAGAAAGGACTGGTGCCGCTACCTAGTCGATAACATCAAAGATATCGCATGGAAGGGTGACGCATGGTCCTCTCTAATTCTACAACCAGAACAGAAATCCGTGCTAGAGGCTCTGGTGATGTCACACGAGTATCCTAGTAATGCTAGGAATCACCCTGAGCAGAAAGGAAAAGGCTTGGTAGTACTTCTGTAAGTTTTCAAGTACAAAACCCTAGATTCATATTAACATAAATATAGTCACGGCAGCCCAGGTTCAGGAAAAACCATGTCTGCGGAAGCAGCAGCAGAAATGGCGCACAAACCGCTCTTAACAACCTCTATGAGTGATCTGAGCCAGACCGGGAGGTAAGTCTCAGACGATCAGTAATTATCTTGGTAAATTGAGGACTGACAAACATAGCCCCTGGATGTTTGAGAGAAACCTTCAAGATCTCCTTCAATTTGCCACAACGTGGAAAGCTATCGTTCTCTTTGACGAAGCAGATGTTCTGCTCCAGAGTCGTGAAAAAGACTCCATGAACACAACACGAATGGCCCTAGTCGCCGTCTTTCTCAAGCATCTTGAATACTTCTCCGGCATTGTCTTTCTGACTACTAATCGCATTGAGGCAATTGATGAAGCAATGTTCTCTCGTCTCCACTTATCCATAAATTTTGGTCCTCCGAATAGCGAGACGCGTCGCCGCATTTGGGCGCTCAACTTCATGAAAGTCCCTGCGAATGACACCAAGATTAGAGAGCAGGCAGATCGCGACGAGGCGATTAAGGAACTCGTACGCTACAAGTTGAACGGAAGAGAGATTTCTAATGCTATGAATACTGCGAGAACGCTTGCGAGATTTGAGGGTGCTCAATTGGATATGCCTCATATCAAGAGGGTACTCGAGGTTGGTCAGACGTTCGAGAAGCATGTTGGAGAAGCCGTGACGAGGGAGCCCAGTCCGGACCGTAACTATCTTTGTGTGTAGGGGCAATGTCTTCTAACAATGTAATTTCTTATCCGCGTCACCCTGCGGTTCAGAAATATGAGGCTCGAGAGGTACTTTTGGGCTCACGTCAGCAATATACAGTGTGGCCCGTCCCTCCCGTTCCATCAGCTTATATCACTCCACCATTCCTCGCAATACATCAAGTTGAAACTTGGCACCCTTGTTCGCCAAGCAGGCACGGTTCATAATTGGGCTGTCGGTTGCGATATATAGTTATGGTCGCTTATTCTTTTCCTGCTGGGCTCCCTCGCGAATACCTCTATCAATACTCCAGCATACTCAAGTCAAGCTCCTCCTTCCGTCTTCGAATAAGAAGTTTTGCTTCCGGATTAGCCACATAGGCCATTCCAAAGGCCACCGGCTCGGGTACTTTCCCATCGACAAGCTTCCAATCGTACTTTAGAAGTAGGTGACAAAGTGCAATCTTGACTTCATTGGAGGCAAACCAGCGTCCTGGACAAGCGTGTGTTCCATGACCAAATCCAAGGTGGTTTGCACTCGTGTTGACCAAGTAAGACATCTGTTCCTTGTCCTTTGGAACAAACCGGCAAGGGTCAAAGGTCTTGGCGTTGTTGTAGTTCCCATCACTCCACATGTGAATAGCCGTGACTACAACCTTGTTACCTTTTTTCACCGTCATTCCATTGGAGAGCGTAACGTCTGCTAGAGCCCTTCTTCTCCACCCTTTTGTAGGTTCGTTAGCAATCAGATACTTTGTTAACTCGTGGGAATACTTACCTATAAGAATCGGCTTCATTCGTTGCGTCTCTTTCAAGAAGCTGTCCATCAACTTGAGATCAGCCAACGCCGTCTTCTTTAGACCTTGCTCTGACAGAACTCGGGTGATCTCTTCTCTCAAAGCTGTGAAGATTTCAGGATAGGTAGCGATATTAACCATTGTTTGCGATAGTAAATCCGTGGTCGTGTGAATGGCAGCAAGGGTCAGCGCAATTTGGCAATCAGCAGGTGGTAGTTCAGATCCTGACTGAGCAAACCATTCAATCGCATCATCGAAGGGAGGTTCTTCACCTCTTGCCAGAGCCTCAGCCTTGGTTCTCTCTCGACGCTCAATATGAGGATTGAGTTCCTTACGGGCAGCAGCCAATGCTCGTCGAACCTCTCGGCATTGGGGAAGAACCCAGTGGATGTACGGCCGCAGCCACCGGGGAATGACGCAGAGAATCATCATAGCCTTGAATGTCTTCCTAGTGTAGTAAGCACTGGCGTTGTTCCATCCTTGGTCTCGGCAAAGGTCCTCGCCCATAAATACTCGGGAGGACATGCGTGAAACAATAGTCGAAATATCCTCGTTGACGTTTAGAATATGCCATTCTTGGAGTAGTTGATTAGCCGATGCTCCAAGCGCTGCTGGAAGCACTTACCAGTCGAGTCAGTAATAACAGTTTCCATAACTAGAGCCGCTTCTTCTGACAAGGGGCCTGTAAGCTTAGCTGTACATCCTACTGTCAGTCCTGGTTATTTGCTTTTGTATAGATCTATACGAACCCAAGGCCTTGGTCAAGTGTCGTCCGATGACCTTTGGCATTACAGGATCATGCATAAGAGCGCCGAATCCAGGGATGTATGCGTGGTTGTCCTACACGATGTAAGGTAAGATCACTTTCTTTCGACCAGATCAACTTACATCGCTTGCTGCGGCTCCAAAGTCAAATCTCCTGTCGTTCTTGATCTCGTCGATCATGTGGGGAGGAAGGATCGTCAACTCCCCCCATTCGCAAAACAGTCTGTACGGCTTTCCAACGAATCTTGCGGCTCCAGCAGCAAGAGTTTCAAGACTCTGACTGTTTTCCATATATCTTTTAAGTCGTGGTATGTTGCTAAACTCGAATGGTCTTCATGGGTTGAGCAAATCATTTGGCTGTGTGGATTGAGACCAGAACACGGCCACAGCCAATAGAGTGACCACAGTATATGGTATGAATGAATATAGATCTTGATTCATTATGCCGAAGCCCAGATTATATGTGAAATTGTTGTGGAATTCCATCGCTAACAAGTGTCTGACAGTCAAAGCAAAAGATGTCGATTTCGGTTAGTTTTAGAAGGGGGAATATTGTCAGTGAGAGAACGGCATACGGAAGACGGGATGGAATTTATAGCAATTGTAGGAATTGTAACAAGCGATTTGATGTATTGACAAGCCACTGTTTAGATTACGCAATAAACCCTCAAAGGATCATGATCAATCAGCGGGCAACTCCCGGCACAGCTCGTAGATCCCGGATGCCAAGTTTCGAAGGATTTGTTGACATACACGGATTCGACAACAAAGCGATCCTTTCCGTATTTGAACTGTCAGCTTCGCTTATACCAAGTTTTGCAACCTGGATTTCATGATTTACCATACAGCACCCACTAATTGTACTATGAATGCCCAAGTGCTCGACCATCGGGATGGAAGGATTCAGGAATCTCAGTCAGATGATTTCAACTGGGTTTATGTTGCCAAGCTCAACGTAATACCTAAACGAAATTTCTTTCTTAGTCAAACTAAGAAATTTTATAGCAGTTGTTTATTGGGATAGATATCCATATATATCAAATATTAAGACTTTGAAGTTCTCATATTAAACTTACTGAGAATAAGATTACTGCATAGACTCTCGCCATCGCATTTCTACCACTAGCTACAGAGTAAGGGACAAGGCCTTTTTTTAGGCCTTAAAAATTCCCTAGAGACCTACGAAATGTTAAATTTAGTCTTCAAGACTCTTTCTCAAATATTTAAAAGCAAGCTACTCACCTTATTCTTTATGTTTTTTGTCACAGTCTTGGGTCGCATCAACCACCACAAACAATAATGACGACTTCTACGACCCATCAAGACATGGACAAGGACATGGACATTAACGACTCCAGTACCTCTTCCTTGTCTCTCGACGCCTCACTGGAAGCGTTCCCTAATACCCGCCCTATCGTCGTATCAGGGCCCTCGAGGGCCAGTAAGCGCGTTTTGGTTCAAAAGCTCATTGACTCTTACCCAGACAAATTCTTCTGGGTAGTTTCTCATACAACACGTGCCCCAGGCCTTGGAGAGGTAGAGGGTACCACGTACAACTTTGTTTCGCATTCTACCTTTGCCCAAATGATCGAAACGGGTAGTTTTATCGAGTACACTGTTGTCCGTGGAGACTACTACGGTACAAGCAGAGATGCCGTCACGGCTCTTCAAAGAGAAGGATCCATCGCCCTTCTCGAAGTCAATGACCAAGGATCCCGGGCTATTGCGAAGGCTCAAGGTAACAATGCCCGCTTCGTTTACATTACGCCTCCGACCTTTCACGAGTCAGAGTACCACCTAGGAGCTAGACGCATGAGGTGTAGACCAATTAGGCAAAAGCTTATCTACAACCCCAAAAGCGATCAGACATGTCCAGTTCTTGGCATTCGTATCTCCAATGCTGATCTGGACCAGGCTCAAAAGGAGTTAGAAGAGTTTGTATTTTTTACACTATTGGACGAACCGGCTCCCACTTGGTCATGATAAACATGCCAAGATTATGTCGTTGCCTATGTCGAGGTCGACGATGAAGATGGAAATTTATTGTTAGCGAAACAGTATTGCGGAACTTTGCTTCATTCTACTATGGGAAAGATACAATATAATAGGCAACAGTAGTTAGTACCGATAACTGAATCCGGCAAACCATTCAAAATAGTTCGAGAATAAGCGGGATGTCGACAAATTCAGACGTGATTCGGCATCCTCATTCAGAACTACGAGATTTATTAATATGCAAGATACGTTTCCTTAAACACATGACCATTGATCATTTGTGGAGTTATCAGGTAAGATGTCTATAAAAAAAAAGCAAAACCCTAAGTGCAGTAGCTACCAAACACGTGGTAGGCATAACCCTATCTAGTCAAAGTCCACTCGCAACAACATTCAACCACAGTCGGAACCAATGCATGCCCATTACGCAGCAACACCGAATACATAGGCAGCAATGAGAAAAGCAAGAAGAGAGCCCGTTGAATGCGAGGCTGAAGAGTCTTGAACATCCTCAGGCTTACCATCATCTGTCTCTTCAGGCTTAGTGTCAGATGTTGTTGATGCCACCTTTTCGTCCCCACCATCATCATCCGCAACAGAGGTTCCCGTGATCTTAGCCTTGAGAGTACTGCACGCATCGGGTCCAACGGGCACAAGATCCGTGATATAAGGTTCATCACTACAAGACTTCCAAAGAACTCGAAACTCGGAAACATGTTGAGCCTGCCAGCTTGTCCATTCCGAAGCCCATTCGGAGAAATCCTCGGCGGACGACCCCGTGATGACGGGGAGCTTGCACGGGTCGGCGGTGTTGTAGAGACTTCCGAGAGCGAACGACACGCCTAGTTCGGACATGTCCATTGGTGGTGCCGGCGCACCTGTAATGGGAAGCGAATTCGCAAGCTCCCAGCATGGTGGCATTGACAAGGTAGGGCGCGTAGGAAGCGTAGCTGGGGTTTCGGTTGAGGTCAAGGTTGGGGTTGGGGTTTGAGCCGCTGCTTGTAAAGCGCTTAGGGCTATAATGACAATAGCTTTGGTGGAAGACATGTTGGTTGCTGTTATAGCTGATATGGTTTTGTTATCGTAGCTGGTATTTTAGTAAAGACAAGCGAGGTTTGACTTGGTCTCGACATGAATAGAAAATTACTCGTTTGTATAATAAACCAAAATGAGTGGAGGCCTCAAATCCTGTCGTTATTGGAATTTGCAATTGTATTGATTGTTAATTGGGCGAAGCGTGGTCCTTGGTCCTCTGCTGCTATACAATCTAGCCTTGTCAAGATCTTGGCGTAGAAAGTAAGCATCCATATTAGGTAGTGGCCGACATTTCTGTTAACACAGCCTCGATTTATTTGGCGACAAGGATCAAGCAAGGCTAGGGATTTCGTAATGCAAGCATGAAATTTGATGTGACAAGTCAATCATTATGTTGTACTACATACGGTCTCATGGGTTCTCAGAATTAATAGTGAACTTTACAGCAAGCAAGACATTACTTTTGTCCAAAATGTCAGTTTTATTGAAGACCCGTATTGCAATGATGATCTTTCGCGCCAGAGACTTGCCAAAGTCGCAAAAAAATATACATCAGACAGTAACAGTGACCATCCTTCAGTCAGCCAAGAACCTTTCCCTCTTCAATTTCCACACATGATCTCTCAAATCATCTGTAACCGACCACAGCTGACATCCCTTAACTAGTCTGGACATAGATAGAAGATGAGCCACTGCTCTGGTAACCCTCAGTGGCCAGAATCTGGTAGTAGTGGTTTCCGAGGTTCATGCCAGCAGATCTCCAAGCATTGAAGTGGTTCTGCATGTTGACGGAGCCGCTGGTACGCTTGTTGCGGCGGATGGACCAGTACTGGTTG
This sequence comes from Fusarium graminearum PH-1, assembly GCF_000240135.3. Classification (NCBI taxonomy): domain Eukaryota; kingdom Fungi; phylum Ascomycota; class Sordariomycetes; order Hypocreales; family Nectriaceae; genus Fusarium; species Fusarium graminearum. The sequence goes on from NC_026476.1 coordinate 6,014,247, forward strand.
AAGGTCTGAACACCGTCGATCGAAGGCTGTTGGTAACGGGTGGACATATAGAGATCGTAGGTGTCACCGTCGGTGTAGACGGTACCTCGGTGCTGAGCCTGGCTGCCGGGGTTGTAAGAACCGTAACTCTCGATGACCTGGATAATTGTTAGTACCGAGGTATAGGAAGTTTGAGGTTAGAGCCACTTACGTAGTACTCGACGAGGGGACCGCGGGTCCATCCGTAAACGCAAAGGTATCCGTTACCCTGAGGGTTGAAGGAACCTCCGTAGTTGATGGTTCTGCATAGTGTAAGTCAAATGATTTGTAATATGATATGTCTGAGAGAACTTACCGGCCAGTACCAGGGTTCCATCCCTTTCCACCGACAAAGTTACCAGTGTTGCGCCAATCAACCTGGTAGTGGCTGCCCTCACCCATACGGTACTGAGCATAACCACCACCATCAGACCACCAAGAGTAGAAGTAACCGTTGTGGTAACCTTCACTGTTGCCAGTGACTTGGCGAGCCTCGAGGACCGAGGTGGCGTTGCCATCGTCACGCTCATCGAGGAAGTCAAAGGGACGAGCAAGTGCCCCAGTGAGTGCCGAGACGGCGACGAGAAGGGATTTGAACGAGACCATGATGGTGAAGGGCGCGAGAGTAGTTCTCAAGGAAGTATTGAGAAACAAGTGGTTGACTGTTCAGAGAGGTCTGACCTGGTGAGAAATTCTTCATTAATCGATATTGAAGAGGTCATATATATACTTATTTTTGCATTGAAACATTGATAATGCCAAGAGGGTTAGTGGCTAATACTGATAGTCAAAGAAGCAACCTCAATATCTTGGCTGCTTCTCCATCTCGGAGACTAACTCCCTTCTAGGTTAATACTCAAAAGCAATTCTACAATCATCATGGTGTTGTCTGCCCCTCCACCTCCATCTTGAAATCCACATGGTAATAATTTATCCCATAAGAAAGCCAAGACGGTAATGTCTCTCACGATCACCCATGAGGGGACACAAGTATATCCACAGATGTGATCCTTTGATGCGATTCGTCAGCCGCAAAATCAGTGACATGCACATATCGTAGGCTAGCCATACTCCTGCAGGCACTGATTCAGCACACCTTCTTTATATTCCGGCTAAAAGCAAACGTCAGTTCCTTTCATCCGTTTCTGAAGACTACATCTTGGCATTTTAACAGTTCACTTCAATCAGGAGGGGAATTACAGGATACGGACTGGGTATCGTTATTGGTCCACCGACTCGGGATAAAGCTACAAACAGGTCATTTCCAAGACGAAAAAGAAAAGGTGGGACGAGCGATGTGATGACCGCTACTGCAATGTCTTCCCGGATTTTCATCTCATGCCGATGTCCACTACCGAGGATCCCATGTCTTGGAACTATATCTGCAAGACTATTAAGGAAATATCATGCCAGGAATAGTAATCTTGGCACAAACATCATGACCGCCAGTCGTAGTCCCACAACAAAGTACCTTTACTGACTCGCTTAACAGAATCTCATTATGTCGATCACCAGATTTAAGCTTACTATGTGATATTTGGGAATGTAACAAGACATAAGACAGAGTCGTAAATAAAGGTGAGATCTGGGATTTAGAGATTCGGTCGGGTTGGATACATCCGGCCGGGTACCGACACACATCTAGCCCGATTCAGATAGATGGAACATGATGCCCCGGATTACGATGCTTGATCCTTGCAGATTGTATTTTGCCTAAATTACAGCATGGCCAAGATTTTCATTTTAGCCTCGGGCAGTTTTTTATCCTTGTTGTTGTTCCTGTGGAACTTATTCGACGACTAATTCAACTTCAATTCAGGATATTCGGAATTACAGCGACTGCGGTTGTCAGAGAGAAAACACTATTGCCAGATGATCTGATGGACTCATAGAATAAAACTTGGTATGAGTTGGGGCTAGGCTCGACTTGAATCAGATAACCGAGTGACTCTTTTGGAATCAACCATGTGTGACTTGATTTGAGCTAAGATGGATATTCTATCAAGGCCTCCATATTATTCGCCTGTGATACAAATCTGCAGCCAATTTAGATGTCAACTGCTTATGTATGTTGACATGGTCACTACCGGTTAATTACCAAACAGCTGACGCATATCAAGGTCCGAATCTCAGCTTCATCAAATCGATTTATTAATTAACCGGTGTAATATATGGGACTATTCAAGCGGCTGATGGAACCTAAAAAGTCACTGCAATAGAGAACAAGTACGTAGTCTGCAGATTGAGATGAGGACAAGGAACACTGTTCACAACAGGGAGAAAGATATTGATTACAAGGATGGTTTGCACCACCAGTTGATTAATATTAAAGCCGCTAAATATCAAGTCTATAACACTCTATTTTGAAAAGAAAATGCCAAAATGCCAGGAAGATCCTTGCCCACTCTAAGCCTTAGGCTTAATAGACTGAGGGTTGCGGAACAAGTTCTTAGGATCGTACTTGGCCTTGACAGCCTCCAGCTTGGCAACGTTGCTTCCCCAGTACATCTCGGTAGCGCGATCATTCTTGATCTGCGAGTCAGGGTAGTTGGCGTACATACCCCAAGTTCCCGCCTTGAGAGAGCTGGAGATGCTCTGCCTCAAGCCCTTGATGAGGTTGAAGCCATCAGAGGGGTACTGGGCAGTGGCGGCAACGCTGTCGTAGAATTGGAAGAGGAGGAGGGTGTCACGGTGGACGTAGGCGGTGTCGCTGGGCTTGGGCTTGGAGACGGCGGAGTATGTGCCGCCGGTGATGTCCATTTGCAACCACCAAGAGTGGCTGCTGCTCTTGCCGGTGGTGGAGACGAAGTTGACGAAGGACTTGAATTCGGCGAGGGTCAACGCGGGGGCTGCAAGACTGCTGGCGTAGAAGTTGTCATGCTGGGATGAGTTAGTTATGTGTTTGTATCGTCAGATTGAGAAAAGACTTACTGCGTCGTATGAGGCACTGGTAGGGTTGACGTTGACGCCAGCACCGGCGAAGTGAGTAACAAGACCCATCCAGTCAACAGTAGTAGCAGTGACCTGAACACCGCCAAACTTCTGGACCAAAGGCTGCAGAGCCTTCCTCAAGCTGGCCTCATCACCGATATAAGCACCATCGACGCTGTATCCGTTCTTAGAGACACCCATCTGCATGGTGATCTCGGCAGGCATGCCCTTTCCAAACTCCTGGAAGTCATAAAGACCCTGGGGAGCTGTGTTCTGATCCCAGTTGAGGCCGATGTCGAAGTAGGTGATCTTCTCAGGTGCGGCAAATGTCTGGAACTCGAGCTCGACAACGACACCAAAGTTTGCGCCGGCGCCACGGATACCCCAGAAGAGATCGGAGTTCTCGGTCTTGGAGCAGTGGACGACTTTGCCGGTGGGGAGAACGACTGTGGCGCCGATCATAAGATCAAGAGTGAGGCCGTGCTTGCGGGCGACCATTCCGTAGCCTCCGTGAAGGGCGTGACCACCGAGGCCGACTCTGTGATTTGTTAGCAGGCATATCCTTGTTTCGGAGAGATTAGGGGAAACTTACCCAGGGCACGTTCCATGAGCTAGAGCTCGCTTGCCCTGGTTCCAGAGCTCAGTAGCAACATGTCCAAGGCGAGCACCAGGCTGGATTTTGGCGGTGCCGTCCTTGGCCAACTTGACGCTGTACATTCTGTCGAGCTCAATCATGAGATGGCCATCTTCGCCACCGAAGCCTAGAGAGGTATAGCTGTGGCCGCCACTCTTGGCACTAATTGCAACGCCGTGCTTGGCGCCACATTCAACGGCAGCGGAGACTTGAGCGACGGTTGTGGGAACGGCGATGGCAGCTGGTTCGAATGGAAGTCTCAGATTGTAAGCTGTGCCGTCTTCTTTCCACGATTGAGAGCCCTGTGCGTCGGTAGGCACTTTGGCTTGTGTGAGACAGCTGTTAACGGCTTCGCGCTTGGTCGGGACTGCTGATGTGTGGGCGACAAGGCCGACCAGCACACATGTCAAAGTATTGAAATGCATGATGAATGAAGAAAGAAACTGTTGGTTGGTAGAGAGAAAAGGTGATGTGATGTGAATGATAGAAGATTGAATCGAAGGTGATTGTGGTTGTTATTTATTCACTGCACAATAGCTCATCTCTTGGCTCAACTCCACAGATCGGCGCCTCATTACGAGATCTTAGCCTCACGGCAGTCCATAGAATTAAATGGGATACGAGCTATTGTCACAACGTTGCGGCTCTAGCGTGTTCGCTTGGTCCGAGAGCGAGCGAGGTAACCAAACCAACGCCACAACGCAGAGAGAATTTCTACTAATTTTGCGTTCATCTCTCCAAACGGCAAGCGTTTTTTCACGCTACACAAGCTCGACTACGGTATTTGATAGCTGGTAACCACAAAGAAACGGTGGGAAATGCAACGTTGGCTACACAGCTAGGAGGAAACGAGAGTTAGTCCCAAGCCTTTGTATGCCGGAGTGCCGATATTAGCTCGTGCTATAATTAGTGGCATCGAATCACGGCTGCTCCTTGTGATGTCACTGTCTGGATAACTGGAAACGGCTTTACCCCTTTTGGGGCCTTTATGGAGTTGGGCTGCTTTGAGGCGGACCTGAGGAATGATGGCTGATCCACTGCTTCCTCTCGAGAGACATTGATTGGATACCAAAGATCACCACTTATCGATAAGATTACAGTTATATGTAAGGTTCAGGGTAAGTACAGTAAACTTTGTAGGGTTTTGACCAGAGACACATGTAGCTTTCTGCCAACACACGTTGCTGAGTTGTTAATGCCCAAGACCCTTCCTCGTTTAATGATCATATATCCTAAAATAAATTACACGAGACATAAGTATACAACATGTTGTCGTGACACTGACAGCTGTCATCTTAACTTTTTGGTGTGGTATGTTTCGGGTTTGATCTGCCGAAATGAACGGTATGCACACCCATGCGGGCTATCAGATAATCAAAGTTCCAGCAGCCCCGAAAAAGCGGGCAGTTTCTCGAATCCGAGACTCCTCCATTACCGTACTGTATCCTAGCGAGCAAATAGTAGACTGGCATTTGGACCCCTAATTTTACAAGCACGTTACCCTGAACACCGCAACATTTTCAGTCAACAATTTCCAGTTCAGCTGTAAGCGCCAGTAACGAGGCAGGATCGCTAGATTGGCCTATTGCATAATGAAATACAATGCCTCATAGTTAATCCGTTCCGCAAGACATACGATATTCCTACATCCGTATACCTTATTCTCGTTAGTGCTGACTGCCAACAAGATGGCGTTTCCCCCTTTCCTATTTGTAGCTCTCATACTCTGCAACTTAGCATTAATTTAATAACTCTTCTAATGGCTGGAGCGTTGCCGATTTGACTCAATATCGATGTCTACTATAACTACAGCCTCTGGTACGGCTTCGCGCACCAATCTTGGACCGCTCACAACTACATTCACCTACCCCGCAAGCTGTACCGTCGTTGTCCAAGAGTGTGATGCCTGCACAAATGGCTGGCAAGCTCAGACATGCTCCGATAACAGCTTCAACGCTCAAGGCGTCCAGGACGATGCCGAATGCTGGCCTCCACGCAAAGGCTCACAATCAACTGGTGTCGCACTAAATGGCTGGGGATTTTATTCGCCTGGTATTGAATGTCCAGCCGGGTACACTACGAAATGCGTTTCAACAGATGATGTCGATGGAGGATTCACTTTTCAGTTCCCACTAGCGAAGAGTGAGACAGCTATAGGATGTTGTCCAACGTGGGTGCACTTTAATATCGGATTGTAACAACGAAGCTAAATACAGAATCGTTCAGTGGATTCCAGTGCAAATATACTTCAGGCGTTGATAAGGCTCAAACATGCTTTAGCATCGCCACCACTGGTTCTTTCGCTGCTGTTCAATGCTCATCAGGCAAGAGCAACGGCTTTGGATACCTCGACATTCCCAACACAGTCGCAGAAACAAACTCAGGGTCTGAAGAAGCTGTCACCGTTTCAAGTTTCACCGTTTACGCACCGCTCTTCCAACTACACTTTAAGTCTTCGGACCTACCATCGACAAAGACAGGTTCCATCACTATCGATTCTATCACAACGTCTTCATCGGGTTCATCGTCTTCCGCTGAGCCGACGCAAGCATCCTCTTCAGGCGGAGGACTTTCGACAGGCGCAAAGGCGGGTATTGGTGTCGGCGCTGGCTTAGGTTTCATTGCACTCATCGGCGTTGCTCTATTCTTCATGCGTCGGAGGAAACGCCATACTGCGGCACCCGCACTTACAGAGGTGCCCAAATCGGAGCTCACAGCAGGACAGAACCAACATGCAGCGGAGCTACACGCTCAGTCAACACCCCAAGAGCTACCGGGAGACTCTGTTCCTAGATACAAGTAGCTGAGATAGATACTCAGTCATCTAAATCATAGATGCTAATAATTCCTCATCTAGTTGAGAATAGTGCTCATACCCAACTGTGGAGTTGGTCTTTTCTACTTTATCGTGCGATTCCGACAAGACTTGTCTTAATTGGTTGTTTTGGCTGGTGTTGCCTAGACTGAGTGGGTTCAGTCTTAATCGGGAAAGGTTACTATCTGTTGGTTGAGAAGACTCCTTTTCTACCCAGTTTTCTCACAACCAACACTTTTCATCACACTCTTTCCAACTCTTTCATTCAATTATCCCATCATTCCTTTATCGTCTTCCTGTCTATATACAAAAGTCTTTTGTCGCAGAAAAAATCGTTCTCCAAGAACCCAAGAGACAGAACCCGTCCAGCAACTACATCAGGTCACCTTAGGCCAGCTTTTAGGCTTCACCGTTCAAAATGTCTAGTCGTGCTGAAAGACTGCTTCGGCTTGAAATGGCCTTGACCGCCAGTGGTAGACGTAACTACACTGATACTGACGAGGACGGTGAACGCAGCGGCAATGTACGACACAGCGACAATCCTACAGACATCAGTCATCTTGTTCCTCCACAATCTGGTGGAAAGCATAGACTTTGGATAACTGACAGAATTTTGGAACCTCAAACGATTCCCCATTTTATCGAATTTCTTATGCATGGTTGTCTTCCTGGTGATCGCAAGACATCTCGGCCACTACTCACCGTTGAAGAGGCCAGAAACATGGATAAACCATTCCCTGAATGGGCGCCGGCACCATTCAATGTCGAACAAAGATCGACTACTGAATGGATTGGGGTCCGTATCGGCTCACACGAGGATTCGTCGCGCCTTTGGTTGATTGCCAAGGAGCTCCATGCCATGAAATCGAGATTGTGGGAGGGTATACCACCTCTTTCTGAAAGACGATGGAACGAGTTGCAGCTAGACGATCCCAAGAATTTCGCAGCTGCTTGCCAGTACTTTGTCGCTGTTATAGATGTCTTCGCCTATCTCAACCATCCAAGAACAAAGAATGCTCTACGAACAACCTACAATCTGATTTGGGACCATCTAAGAGTCTTTGAGCAGGCTGTTAACGCGAAACGAAGAGATGAAAATGAGGTTTATGAAGAAGTCTCAGTCACTGGTCTTTGGTACCAGTACATCAGGGCGCATTACGATTGCATCTGCGACAGTGCTCACCAATGGGTCATTGAGCATATCAATCGTATCCAAGAACCACTGGTACTTGAGATTGGTAATCATAAATCTACCAACCCTAGTGATGTTGATGCTAGGCAGAAGGAGATAACAGACAAGATAGACGATCTGGGTCAAAACACAATGGATGCGGACTACATGATCTTTATGCCGACAGACGGTTACAAGGGCGACAGTCTTCCAGCCAAAGAGCGTGCGCAGGTGACAGCAGCTCATAGACACCCGTTTCGCAAGGACCCCATAACGTGGTCCGCCAATATTAACTGGCGAGAACGAGATTACAGCGGACGGCTACGGTATCTTCAGACAAAAGAGATGTATAATCACTATGAGCGCGAGGGCCTATTATTTGAACCTACTATCAACGATCCCCGGGTCCTGCTCATCGGGTGCATCAGCGGAATCGATGCGCAGACAACAGCCCGGTATGAAATGAGAGGTCCTTCGGAGCCTACAATGGACCGCTGGATTGAATACGCCCAGCGGCCGGTATTTCGTGTCAACGGCTTTGCCGCCTTTCGTTTGTGCCACAAGCACGATGACAAGAAGTGGAACGAGTTTAAAACTAAGTTCGAAGTCGATATCGCTGATTGGGGACTGGGAAAGAAAGATATCAACGATGTGAGGAAAGGCTGTAAAATTCACTGGATCGATGGAAAGGTGGACAGTATAAAGGATGCGAAAATGTAAGTCATTGCTACGGAGGCGCAAGCCAGAATACGGCATGGCTTTTGTAAACTAACACGAGTATAGGAAATTCAACAGCGTCGTCTCGGATCTTCCTGTCCACCATCGAATGTTCTTAGCCATCGACGAGGCCACTATACAGTCATACCTCAAGCCAAACGCCTCCAAGTTCGTCCTTGCCATTGACGCACAATATCGATCAGTGGAAGAGAGAGAAGAAGAGAACGAGCCTCCCAATGAACAAGAGCATGAGACTCCTGGTTACGATGGAACGATGCGAATTTTGGGCAGCCTCTTATGGGACGAACTGGGTGCAATGCAAACCACTCAGGGTGTATTACTCAAGCATCTTTGGCCTTATGCGATGAGCGATGTTGAAAAGGTCTACAGAGGATATAAGCCTGGGATTGTGTTGAAATTTTCGAGCTATGAGGAAACAATGGCTTGGGAAGTTCTCAATGCTCTTCTGCCTTTTGTTCTCAAGTTGGCGGAGAGAAGGGATAGATCACGACGTACAAACCCACGAACTTCGGCAGCGCGGTAGGAATTTCGCTTGCACTTTTGGAAAGTCGCCGATCATTTAACGAGTAAATACGAATATGGCAAGGCATAATAGTGCAAATAGCTTGGTCTGGACATAGACTCATTCTATAATTCACCAAACTTTAAACCTTTCTTTCTAGTCTATGCAGCTGGAGACGATAATCGTGTTGGGAATGAAGTGGAAGTTTTTAAACTCATATAAATATGAACAGATTCTTTATCCTTTCGTTTATCACCTTTGGTTAACAGCCTCGTAACACAAACCAACTACGCTATCCATAGCCTGATATATCGCATTCTCAACATCTTTTTGCTGCAAATCACCCAGTAGACTTTTGATAAAGGCTTCAGCAGCGGCTAAAAACAGCAACTCCGTCCTAACATGAACGCCTGAAGATACCTTCACGCGATGTTCAACTATAAACAAAGTTTCATGAATAACACTATGTGTCTTCCTCCACGAAGAACTGCAGCTAGTACCAAAACGCCGTCTTCCAGATCAATGATGATATTCATAGATAGTGACATAGCTGCCTGCCGTTGGATACGACCTAAATAGCCCTGTCCATGAATGTGAAGTGACGCACAAGGGTCTGTGTCGTGTACCGCAAGTCTCGGTCTTCGGGGCTAGATATTAGTCTTAGACTGGGTGGCCAAGCGAATACGCGCATAGCAGTCTCCATGACGGCTTTTCGCGAGTAGCAGAATGGTGACTGAGACGTAGCTTGCTCAAAGAAAGCCTTATGAAGTGCGCGGATGAACTCCACAGTATATGTCTGGAGTGATTGAAGTTGGAATCCGGACGGTTTCTTGTTCAAGCCTCGCAGGATATTAGTATTATCTCGGTGTGCGGAGTGAAGTTCAGAAGCGAGATAGTTGCTATATTTGTATGAAATTGACGCTCGTGGCGAATTAGCCAAGTTCAGACATTGGAGACGAAGATGTTGAGTTCGGGAGAGCAGAACAAGACTATTAGAAGCTGTAAGTGTCCCCAGTTTTTAATTCGAATTAATTAATAGAAGACCTGACTCTGACTCCTCCTATATTTAATAACTATCTACCTTTCCTTCTGACCTTCTTTATTATGCCACTTACTTCTTCTCCATTGCCCATAACTGGCTAAACCAGCTTCCTTCAGTCTTGGCCAGATCCCTAGGATCACCAGTTTCGACAACTCGACCTCGATCGAGAACCACTACAGAGTCGAAGTATTCCATAACTATGTTCAACCTGTGGGATACCATCACAATAGTATAGTCTGCAAACTCCTCTTTGATGATCTCCTGCACCAAATTGTCTGTTGCACTGTCGACGCTCGAGCTAACTTCATCTAGGAGTAGAACACCTCCATGGATCGAAAAGAGACGCTGTTTGACTCTGCGGCGTAGAACAGCGCGACCGAGACTAAAGAGCTGTTTCTGCCCGGCACTCAGCTCATCAGCTCTGATACCTGCATGAATCGAGCCATGATCGGTTGCGAATTTAGTCAGTCGGACGTCTTCTAGTACAGCAAGACATTCCTCATCTGACGCCACGTTGAAAGGATCCAGGTTCTCCTTAATACTGCTGCCGTCGGGTAGAAAGACAGGGTCCTGAGGTACTGCGATAAGACGACGGCGAAGGATTGACCGGTTAACCCGGTTGTAGGGAACCCCGTCTATCACAATGTTCTCAGACTGGTTGGAGAGGGGATCCAGAAGACGAAGGAGAAGAAGAATGATAGAGGATTTGCCGCTGAAGCCTGTTAGCACTTGACCTTTTTTAAGTGAGAAGACGATGGAAACATACCTGCCTGTTCGGCCACACAAGGCCACCTTCTGCCCCGGCTTAACTAAGATGGTAAGGTCTTCCAATGCGAGGTTCGGTGATTCTTCGTCGTCCTCTGAAGCAGGAGACTCATCATCATTCCTTGAGGTAGTTAGCCAATGTTTGCTCTCAAGTGCATTGGATGATACTCACTTGTACGAAGCCGAGACACCCCGGATGGCAATATCACCCTGCGTCGGCCACTCCTCAGCCGGTTCGAGATCCTCTTGATCCAAATTCTCAGACGGCACATTCTGTGCAAACGCCTTGAGACGCGACACAGCTCCAATCGAGACTTCGACTTGTGTGTAGTACTGGATGAGGCTGGAGATAGATTCTCCCCATGACATCAATGTCACCAATGACGAGCCAGCAAAGCCTGAGTTGGTTCTAAGCTGGGTCGATATGGCGACAACTCCGACGGCCAGAACCATGACTATAAGATTCAAGAATGTGGCGAGAAATCGTTGCGCCATGGCTAAAAGATAAGCCGGCCTCTGTGAAAGATTCAACAAATCTTGGTTGAAAAGGATCTCCTGGTCTCTCAATTTTTGAGCGCGAACAGTGGCGATACCCCTGATGGTATCAAGAAAGTGTGCACTAATCGTGTTAGAGCTTAAGACATAGGTTGCGGTTACAGTAAATACTTACTACAAGGGACTCTTGGCCTCGAGATCAAGTAGACGTAGTTGCCTCGAGGTTCGTAGGTAGAACATCTGCAGCATATAGATTATAGAGAATACCACTGGGTAGGCAATCGCTAGCCAGGGCGCACCGACCGCGACAACAACTGCCATTGCAAAGACGTCAAAGATTTGGATCACTGTGTTAAGCAAAGATATGGGGAGCTCTCCATCGATAAGCGTCATGTCCTGCGAAAAGAGGTTCGTTACGGCACCAAAGTCAGTCGTCGTGAAGAACCTCAAAGGCGCATTGACAAGCGTATTAAGAATCTCATTGTGAAGGAGCTTACCAGACTGCGTGGTCATAAATATGACTACAGCAGTGGCACACAGAAATAGAGAGATGATTTGGAGACCCCTGAATAAGCCCATGATGCCAATGTAGAACGATGAAGTCCTGTCGAAGGAGTTGGATCCCCACCAGCCCATCCAGATAGAGGGAAAGTTACGACCGACGGCGTACATAATACCGCTGAGCAAACATGTCATGGTAGCCCAGCCATTAACGCTCTGATAGTAGTGGCGATAAACCTTGGCGTCACCTGTTGACCGCGACTCGGCCTCGAGGTGACCTATACTAACCGTAGAAAAGGCCGTGAGAGGAACAGGCATCGTAGCCGCAACAGTCTCCTCGACAGGAATAGACGAGTTAGTACTGGAGGCATCATCGGCATCAGAAAGCCCAAGAGTCGGAATGTATATTCCAGTCTCTGCGAGTTTGTCGAATGAGCCTTGTTCGCCAACGGTACCATCAGTCGCAAGAATAATGATATGATCCGCCAGCGGCAGATATCGAATTGCGTGAGTGCACAAAATCGCTGTTGCGTTACGACGACGCATAAGTCCATTGGGACCGAACACGCGCCGAAAGACGTCGTTCCCTGTGGAGTTGTCCAGGCCGCTCAGGATGTCATCAATAAGGAGGAAGTCGGTCTCAAGGTACAGTGCCCTGGCTAGCGATACGCGTTGCTTCTGTCCACCACTGAGCATGATGCCGTTGCTGCCAATGGTTGTTGCGTCTCCCTCTGGTAGGATATCGAGATCAGTTCGCAACAGGCACGCGTCCAGAACCTCTTCATATCTGGTCTGGTTGTACACAGAATGCCAGATGATGTTGTCTCGAATGGAGCCATTTTTCAAGAAAGGCGTCTGCTCGCAGTAACCAATAGGTGCCTCGGTCGAAGGCACGATGACTTCACCACTACTGAACGGCACCTCGCCTAGAAGAGCCTTGCAGAAGGTGGACTTTCCAGATGCTACTGGGCCAACAACGAGCGTCAGCTTCCCGACAGGAACATCAACCGAGATGCCTGTGAGTGTCATCTTTTCCGATGTCCATCCAAAGCTACCGTCAACGATTGAAATCAAGGATTTTGAAGCACCTTGACCTAAACCTAATGGTTTCTCATCATCCTGCTCAAGCAGACTGCCATCTGCAGGAGAGAGAGGCCGAGAAGACTTTCGGTAGTCGACACGAGGCTCTATCTCGAGGAACTTCTGGATACGCTCCAAGCATACAAACGCAGCAATTACTGCCGGTACAGATTGAAACATCGCTCCCAGCGGATTGGTGAGCAGTGTAATGAATGAAAAGGACACAAAGATCTTGAGAGTATCCAGCTGCTCGTTTGTAAAGGCAAACGCGACGACAGGAGACATGGCAGACGGGACAAAAGCGACAGTAGCAGTCATAATCAGCAACCAGCGAAACTTGTTGCCGATACTCAGCTCTTGCTCTCGCATCTTTTGAACAAGATCACGAACTGGAGCCGTGATGCCTGAGATGCGAAGACTTTTGATGTTGGAGATGATGCTGGACGTGAGTCCTACACGGCTCTCAATCTTAGCCATCCAACGAGACTGCCTCTCCCCAATCGCCCAGGCAATGGCGGTGGTAGCTGCAACACAGAGTAGGATCACTACAATGGGGGAGATAAAGGCTAGGCCTAGTTGTCTTTGCAGAAGAAAGCAGCCGAGTCCGATCTCGATAATGTTGGCCCAAAAGTCATGAAGACCATGGAAGCCGTAGATGATGCGCTCGACATCGGTGCTCATGAGGGTCAAGACGGCTGCATCGCCGATATCTGTCATCTTGCCTTGAGTAGTCGATCTGTAGACATACGAGGCCAAACAACCACGTGCCATGTATAGACACCGTTGGTGAAAATACCAGAACAGGGCATCAGAAATAGCAATACCCGCGTAAATTATTAAAGCAGCGCCAATGAGACCATACCCGTCATTCTTGGGAACATCCTTATGGATGAGGTATTCGAGGAGGGCATGAATGAAGAAAGGCTGAGCGTACTGGAAACCAATCATGGCGATTCGTGGTACCACTGGCAAAATGAGAGGAACGATGAGAGCTCTTCCCAGCGCCTTTGCGAGTCTGAATCGTTTTCCAACGTTGGCTGAGGATTTGGCAAATGAAATGGTCAGCCTGTCTAGAAGGATTTTTGACTGCATCTCGTGGTCGAGAAGATACAGATCGTCTTTAATCGACAGTGTTTTCTTGAATCCATTGCGGAAGATTCCAATGAGCCAGAAGTAAACACCAAGGTTGAAGAGACTGCTCGTTTCCTCGGGGCTATGATCCTCTTTTCGCCATGTCATCCACCTTGCTTTATTCTGAAGCTCAAGCAGCAGGGTGATGACCTTTAAACCAATGGTAGCTGTAAACACGCCAGCATACCTCGTGATTTGAAAGGAAGTAGCCAGGAGCCAGTAGGAACGACACCGTGTTACATCGAGTAAGATTTGAAGCAGCAAGTACAAGGTCAGGATTGACGACGGCCTTGGTGCTCTAGAGTGTTCAGCGAAGGAAAGAGCCAGTGTTACAATCCACTGGCTGAATCCCAAAGCTGAATTCGCCACCGCAAATGTATCCCCATCCACGCTTTCATCATTGGATGTTGAGGATAAGATGAGTAGGACAAGTTGAAGAGCGGCAGTCGCCGCGATGACTGCCTGATATTCCGCCCAGTCAGCGAATACAAGACAATACGAGGCAATAGGACTTCATACCAGTTTAGTAAATTGGAGAACTTTGCCGCCGACGATGCGAGATCTGAAGGCAAGGGTTGCCACACGAGTGAGTGCTAGCAGGATGAAAATGGCTGCCGGGAGGATGCCCAGGATGATGTTCTGGAAACGCAAGGTGAAGTCAAAATCACCACGACAGCCCTGTACTATCGGGCCAAAGGAATTGTCGTTAGTGCAACCTGACACAGCCATAGTTAAATACAGCTTAGTGTGTGTTTTGGGCACTTGTAGATGATATGATGTATCGGATGATTCAAGTATAAAGGGAGTTACTGTTCTATGTTGTAAGGGAGTCTTGCTGTCTTTCACGTAGTATTAAGTTAAGCTGCTGAGACACTTTTGGTGAATCAGGGCGCCCTGGACTTGGGGAGGTGGGACGGGTCTATTCATTAAACAGTAGCCAGTCATCGGTCAAGCATCGGGGAGCGAGAAACCTTATGTCGGCCGCGCGTCTGCACCGTAAAACCCCAGAAACTCAAAATAGGGTACAAACAACTTAGGGGACCAATTAAGTTTTTGAAGGCGTCGGCGCTCACGGACGCGATCCACTCCGCTCGTTACTCCGAGCTGACCTGGCCTGGCTTGGGCAATGCTTCATGGTCAAGATTAGTACAGAGTACAAGGGCTGAGAGTCAGGGTCTGGTTATTCTGGAACTAGCGGACGCCACGTACCCCAACTTTGCTGAAGGCATGTATGGCGCCATGTCTTTTATAGCGACCCTTTACACTGAATGCCTTGTACCCCTCCCTTCACGCAATCTGTGTCGATTCACTCCAGCCCTCCATCCATCCGACAAAGAGTCTCTTTGATAAAATTCGCGACCCTCACGTATCGATGTATGTAACCCAATCAATCATGGACTCGTTGCTTAATTCAATCACTATCGATCCTGCCGAAAGGAGAAAGACCCAAAACCGTCTCGCCAAACGAAAGTCGCGTATACATGCAGGTAACTTATCCATCCACGCTTATCGGAAACTCATCAAGATCCATCAAGATGCTAACTCACACCTAGGTAAACAACAAGGGGCTATGGAAGCGGCCAATGCCCTTGTGGGTCGTCAACCAACATCTGTATTCACATCAACACAACAAACCATCAAAGTACGCCCAACTGTCCTAGGTGGTACCCTCACAGCCTACCGATCTGCATCCATACAAGAGACCTGTTATTTTCTAACGTCACTTCACATGTGTTTCTACAGGGTATTACATCTATGAATGGCTCTGCTGAACCGCCTAATGGGGCTGTAAGGTTGATTCAGACTGCTTCGCCACTGAATGAGGCGGCTGAGGACTATAGCCACACAACGTCAGCGTCTTCATCATCAACGATGGGGACGAGTCTACAAACGTGGCACAGCCATGTTTCGTCAGATGAAATTACATATACTGGCCAAGATATGAACTTGTACCCGTCCTCGATCTTTACAAATTTGAGTCCTGGGAGTTCAAGCAGCTTGAGTATGCAAGATTCGAACGTGATTCTCTGTTCACCAATGACATCGCCAATGACACGACACGTTATGCCATCATGTTCAAAGGACAATTACGGCGTTGTAAGTTTATTGATTTAGTCCCCTCTTCATTTTTGGCCGTCCATACTCGTGTCTTTCTTGCTCTCTTCACTTTGATCTACACGCATCCAAGAGTCGGTGTGAGAAAGCAGTCAACTAACTGACGGATCTCAGCAACGCTCAAAACCTGGGTCACCATTGCACATAGCATCAGCAATGGGCCATTTAAAGGTTGTCAAGACACTCATCACCTACGGTGCCAACGTCAACGAGGTAGATGCGGCGGGATATAGTCCTATACACTACGCCACACGCAACAATCATACAGCCATAGTTGCCTTACTACTCGAGAAAGGGGCCGATGTATATTCCCGGGACCCAGAGGGATGTACACCTCTCTTCAGGGCATCTCAAGAGGGAAACAATGAAATTGTGGAGCGGTTACTGAAACATGGAGCTCAAGTTTGCTGACTTGACATTGATGGAGGGGGACTTTTGGATATCGTTTCGGTCCATATCCATAAGAGGAATTGAGAGGTTGGAATCATAGCAGGCATGATATTTCATAGTGGATAGCAAGCGTTGTTTCGTCTTTACACATTTTATAGTGGTCCTACAATGTGAGATCGATTGATACATCATCTGGCCTTGCTGAGGTCTGTGGGTTTATGTCTGTGCAAAAACGTGCTTTGCTTTATCTGCAAGGCATTGATTCACATTATCGAAACTTAATTATAGTCCTAGCAATTAGACTTCTTACGCTGTCTCTAAGTCAGTTTGAATTTGTTTATTATCATAACGATAAAATATCAGCATGTAGTCCACGGAGAATATAATAGCGCCATTTCAGCCGTCGGAGATATAGATAGCGGTATCTGGATTTCGAGTTGGCTAGTAGGGGGTTGGGCAGCAGACTATTGATTTCTGTCTCTCGGGCCGTGCCGTGACCACAACGCCTCGCGCTCTAGGTGCGGACTAGTTAAGAGCCCGGATGTCCGGCTTGGCCCGCTCACACCAAATGCCGATTTCCGTTGGTGCTAGTCCTATAAAAGGATAAGGTTTGGGCATATTCCGGAATCGCTTATTTGTTCCTAAAACCGTGTCTGAAATCCATCTCCTGCCTGTCGTCTACTGCCTGTCAATGCACAGTCAGCGAATCCTTGCATCGGGGGTGCATTAGTATAAAGCTTATTTCGCCAAGAGAATTCGTATTTTCAATCGACTATATCACGTGGGAAGCATACTATGTGCGATAGGCTGGCCTGAATGATGTAACTACTGTAATGCTGTATTTTTCGTCATTCCAGCTACCCGGGACGGAGGAATAGATTTCGCCGAACAGTCAAATTCGCAATGCTTCTCTGCCTCCGACATCTCTTAAAATAGTTAATAATTTACAATTAATTTCTATTATTAAGAATGCGGTAGTTATGTCAATTTATTCTCATAGGGTCATTTATGGTAACGCAAATGTGACTTTGTTCATTCGTGCAACTGATATCCAAGATTGAACCAAAGTGTTGGAAATGAAAGTGATAAGTGGCGATAAGATAACCGATAAGATAGACGATAAGATATATCACAAAATAAGCTCGGCCCGAGGCTAATCCGAACAGGAATAGCTCTGTTACTCGCGATCCCCTCGCTAAAAGCAGGATCACCCTGTTTTCAAGATAGAAAAACAGGGTTCACTAAAATCCTCATCTACATACTTAATACCGTGCAAATAGCTGGTAATCACACAAAGAGGTTTGAAAGAGAGTGATAGTATTCAAAACGACAAAGAGTCTCTCCTTACAGAACCATCTCCAACGCGACGATAATCTGATCAACTTCCTCCACTGCGACACGATCTGTTAGATACCGAATCAAACTGAATGCAAAGACAAGTACATACCTGTATTATAGTGAACCAAGCTCACTCGCACAACGCCGTCATCGCTGAGACCAAGAATGCTCCCTACGAGTCTCTTGGAAAAGAAATGACCCCATCGAATGCCAGCATGCGAGACTGCTTCCACAGCCTCTACCACGCTTTGCGATGACATCCCCTCAACAGTGAAGCTTACCGTAGGCACACGAACCGCCTTATCGGTAGATGTCTCGCCGTATACCGTGATTTGCGGCTTTGATACAAGGTACTCGATAAGTCGGGTCTGTAGCTTCTGCTCATGCTCTGCGATGGCATCCCACGTCTGCTTGGGATTCTCACCAAAGTACGCTGTGAGGGGTATGATAGCCTGTGTCAACTCGTAGCTAGCTGCTGCCAACTCAAGCTTATCCATCAAGCTACCATCAGGGTTGAAGAAGTGACCTAATGACGAGAGCTGAGCCTGGGCTGCCTTTGAGCCGTACAGTAGGGAGATGTGCGGCCCATAGACCTACAACGTTTATCAATAGTTAGCCAAGTGGCTCAGTAGCATGTCAGAGTCTTGCAAGGTAACTGACCTTGTACCAAGAAAAGGCGTAAAAGTCCGCTCCAAGTTCCTTTACATCGATTGCCCTATGAGGGGCATAAGCGACGCCGTCAACTGCCAATAATGCACCGGGGATCTCATGCACAACATCTGCTATAGCTTTAATGTTATTGATGGTACCGAGGATATTACTGCAATGTGTACAGGCAACTAGGCGTGTCTTGTTGGTCAAGAGGCTTCGTAATTGCTCTGGATCTAGCTTGGGGTTATTGAGATCAGACGGTGTCCACCACTTGATTGTAGCGTTGTTGAGGGCGGCATAGTGAAGCCACGGGTCAATGTTGGACTCGTGGTCTACATTGGTGAGAATCAGTTCGTCTCCGGGTTGTAATTTGAGAGCGGCAGCGAGGTTGCGAAAGACCTGTGTTGTCGAGGCACCGATCACTAAAGATTTTTGTTGGTTCAAAGAGATATCCCGAGTAGAATCGTATTCTGAACCTACCTATCTCATCAATCCCGGCATTGATGTATTTGGCAGCAGCCTTGTACGCATTGTCAAAAATGGCGGTTGATTGTGTTGAAGTCTTGTAACTCGCGCCGAGCTGAACATTAGTCTCGATGAGATACTCAGTGATACTGTTCTCCCAAGTCAGTCAATGAGTGAATCTAGTGGTGGGACGGAACGGGCTTAGCTGCCTTTTTGCGACAGTTCCAAGAACCTGGCTACCACCAGCGTTGTCCCCGAAGATCTGGCGTTTTTCCAGTGCCGGGAATTGTGACCTGACATTCTCAATGGAGAAGCTGGAAGATGACATGTTGATGTTGTGTTGCTGGGGGTTGATTGGCGGTTACGTAGCTGGTGGATATGAGCTGGTGGATATGAACTGGAGTCGAGGTAAGGTATTAAATGGTGCAACAAAGACAGGGAGAATGGGTGACATTAGTAAGAAGCACGGAGCATCCAATTCCTTGCTTAGTGTGTGTTACCAGTCAGTCAGCGGCATATGGACCGGCACACGGAGCGGCATTTGATGCGGTAGCTTGACACACCAAGCCTGAACCCAGCATATGCAAGGTCAGCAATCGTCTACAAGGCGTCATGGTCAGTCTGATCAACCCCTGCTCATGGTGTGGTAGGACAAGATTGTTAGCTGAAAGCTTATTTTCGACCCTCCCGACACGGTTAGTGTTATTGTATTTCCATCAGATGAATTACCTAATTGATATGCCGCTTATGCGATTCAATCGCTTTGGTGTACCTACGTTGCATTTGGCCCTGAGAAGACCGTGAGCACGTTTTCTGACTTATTGGGTCACGCCATGTCGTACCACGCCCCTTTCAACCCCTTGACGGTTGCAGACAGGGAGGGGTTAAGGGTATGGGATGGGTTAGTCTTTGAAGTAACCTTTACTGCGGTAAAAAATGTCAGTTATGTCGCTGTGTAGCAAGCCTGCCAGACACCAAAGATAATCAGATTGCATTTGCATAGCCCTTTGCATAGCCCTATCCAATTGAGAAGTATATAATGGAAGAACTGCCTCCAGATAACTCATATAGCTGCTTCATCATCACCACTCTATCTGATTACAGCCTCACCTGAATCTTGATTGTTTCAAATCATCGCACGACCATGGAAAAAGGTACGCATAAGCTAACAACGCTACATGATTTCGGATTTCAGGATGACTGACTCGTTAAGAAATTCAATACGGAGATCTCCGAATGCAGATAGACCATTCGGGTGACAGTTCAGAGGCCTCTCAGGCCCACGATTCCAAACTCCACCACTCCCACCTTCTGGGTAATATCCCACTCGGGCTACCGGAAGCTCGGCGACGTGTGAAAATTCTAGTATCTGTTGATTTCGACGCCGTGTCAGGCTGGATGGGCACAGGTCAACACTCGCGAAACTGTCTCTCCGACTATTCCGCGGGCATCTTTGCAGGTCGTGTCGGAGTGGGCCGCCTCCTCAAGATCCTAGACCGTGTTGGAATTGCCGAAAAGGTGACGTGGTTTATCCCAGGACATTCAATGGAGACGTTCCCACTTGAAACAAAGGCCATCGTCGATTCCGGAGCCGAGATCGCGCTTCATGGATATTGTCACGAAGACTGTACCCAACTAGACCCGCAACAGCAACAAGACATTCTGGACAAGTGCATCACTCTAGCCGAGTCCTTGACGGGAAAGAGGCCGGTGGGATTTCGAGCTCCGCTTTACCGAATTGACCATGACACCATCAGTCTCTTGGAGCGCAAGGGGTTTCTGTATGACACGTCCTTGAGCGGACATGATGCTCAACTCTACTACCTCGATTCCGGTTTCCCCTTGGATGTAGTTGACTATTCCAAGTCAGCCTCCACGTGGATGAAACCGTCACCCCAACCACGCCAGTTGTCGGTTGTTGAGATACCAGCTAACTGGTACATGGAAGATATGACACCCATGCAATTTCTCCCCAACGTGACCAATTCTCATGGGTTTGTCTCATCTGAAGCCATAGAAAAGATGTGGAAAGACCGCTTTAACTGGCTTTGGAATTGGGGGCCTGATGGAAGCGGGCCAGGGGATTTCGTATTTCCCCTTGTCTTGCATCCTGATACTTCGGGAATGGCTCATGTTGCTGGAACAATCGAGGGGATGCTTCGGTGGTTGAAGGAATGGGGACCCCAGGTAGAGTTTGTAACATACGAGGAGGCAGCGAGGGAGTTTCTACTGGACAAGGAAGTGCCGGCATAGAAATGTATTCAAGACTGCCAGATATAGGATAGGCCGCGTAGAAGACAATGTCTAGAATCATGCCAAGTACAGGCTTGCCGTTGATCCAACGAGATGATTGAGTGGATGCACGTTTTGCCATGACAAACTACAGGGTGGCTAGCCGGCAACGGGACTTGACATGACATCCGCCTACACTTGTGTTAGTGAATTCTAGACCATTAGAGAACCGAGTAATAATGAGTTTAGGCTAGGATGCATTATCACCTGTGAAGAACTATGCAATGTCAGCTACCAAGACGGAACCTTGTGACCACAGCGTTACACGAGTTGAAATTTGAACCATCCCAATAGGGGTAGTAACTCGCGGAAACACCATGTTAGTGGTCAGTATCATGAAGAAAGTATGATGAAGAAATAATCTATAATGAGAGCTATTGTCGCTTTGGCTAACTTCAAATTCAACTCAGAAGTTCCAAAGACATTTTCAATAACTTCCAATCGCCAACATGCCCCTGATTCTGTCAATTACCTCCTCTGGCACTGTTCTTGTGCTACTTACCCTACTTTCTCTTGCGGCTGTAGTCATACTCTCTACATACCGGCTGATCAAGTACCGACATATCCCCGGTCCCTTGCTATGCCGCGTATCGCATCACTACGTTACGCTGTTCGATCTGCTTCGGCAGCGCCCACAAACCGTGGCCAAATGGCACCGGCAGTATGGCCCCTTTGTCCAGATAGCACCGGGACAGGTCTCAATCTCTGATGTTACCGCCATGCGAGAGTTGTACTCGTCATCGGCACGGAATCCAAAGAGTGGCTATTTTGACAACTTTCTCTACCACAATGCACGGGCAATCTTTGCCGAGAAGGAATACCTTGGGCATCGTGAGAAGAGGGGCCTGGTCTCGTCATTCTTCCAGGCCACTTCCGTTTACAAGCCTGATATTCAGCAGCCTCTTCGGGATAGAGTGTTGGCTGCGATGATGCGCATCGAAGAAAACATCATCACCAGTGGCCAAGGGGTTGTGGATGTCATGCCCATCATTAACCACTACGCCTGGGACAATACCACATCATTGGTCTTTGGGCCATGTCACTCCTCTCAGGCACTCCAAGGCGACGAAAATGACCGCAACCTTCTAGCAAGGCTCAAGAACAGTGAGATGTGGGGTGCAGTCAAGAACAACCTCCCTATTGTCTTCAGCGGCATCAAATTAGCCGTGGCGGTCTACACCAGGTCGACCAAGTACTTCTCAGCTGAAGACGACCTCGACAAATGGGCCATGCAGCGTCTTTACAAAACAACATCTGACCCCAAATCTTCACAAGACGAACGTTCTATTGTGCAGCTTATTCAGCACCTCCGTCAAAATGGACGCCCACTCTCAGACAGTTACCTAGAGAGTGAGATTATCGACAACTTGTATGCGGGTCAAGCTACAGTCACGGTGGCTCTGACCTATGCCGTATATCATCTTAGCCGAAACCCATACTGGCAGTCGATGGTACAGAGGGAGCTAGATGGTCTTCCGCGTGACGCGGATGGTCTTCCAAATTGGACTCTTTTGAACAAGGCCCCTATTCTCGAAGCATGCATCCGTGAATCTTATCGACTGAACCCAGTGGCCAGCGGACGAGCTGAACGAGTCCTCGCCAGGGACTCGAGATATGGAGATATCTTCATCCCTCAGAACGTGAGTTATAGATTCTCTTACCCTCCCCTTACCCGAGAAAACCATACGCCATCTCTATATACCCTTCTCTGACTTTATTCCATTTTTATATTAGACCATTGTTTCTGCATCCACCATTGCATTGCATCTTGATCCCCAAGTTTGGCTCAACCCACGTGAATTCAACCCACGACGCTGGCTTGATGCCACACCCGACGAGATTCTGAGATTGGAGCGGTCATTCATCCCTTTTGGTTACGGCGCAAGACTGTGTCTAGGTAAGGCATTTGCGAATCTTCAGATTAAGATGTTTGTGGCCGCTATTTACTCCAAGGACAACACGGGTTTGGAGATACCAGGTCAGACAATGGAGCAGTGGGGGACTCAAGATGCTCTTCCCAAGGGGCTCAAGTGCAGACTTCGTTTTGAAGAGAGGAAATAGTTTATGTCTTTAGTTGTTGAGAAGAACATAAGTAGCAATGAATTTATTTGGGCTAGTATTTTTCGCTGATAGCATTTGTCCTTTCTGTATGTATTTGATGATATCGGGTAAGCGAACTTTACCAAGTCAAAGCGGCTTTGCTTTTGTAGTGTCAGCGTCGTAAGGAATAGGTAACAGTGGTCAACGGTTGTCAAGACATAAAGATGATGTCTTTAAAGGAAATTCACAAATTGCACGCACACTACCCAAGAGACAGCACCGATATTGAAGACAGATGTGATGAAATCAAGATTAACTACGTGGTATAGCATGAAGTTGCTTATCTTTAATTGAAATGCCAAATATCTATTAATACGTATGCTATATGAAATTTATCCTTTAACTATAAAACAGTAACTGTAACCTGAATATCTCTGTTCGCCATTCCCTTTGTCGCATAACTGATGGTCGAAGAGGAACTGAGAAACTCTGCCAGCGACGCAATGGTCGGGTGTCCCAGGATATCTCCAACGTTGATAACAAGCTGGCGGCTTCGTGCCGCAGCTACGACCTTCATGGCCGATAATGAGTCCCCTCCAATCTTGAAAAAGTGGTCATGGATGCCAATAGTAGAAGCCTTCCTCTGCAAAACGGCGGCCCAAGTCGCCTGAATCAGCCGCTCACGCTCGTTGCGAGGCTGCTCCTTCTCATCATCCACCCCATTTATCATCTCCAACTGTACAGTTGTGATGGTTGAAGCCAGTTCTCTGAGCCTCCGTCGGTCAGTCTTACCAGACATGGTGAGAGGGATGCTGTTGACGGGAATGTACATCTCAGGCACCATGTAAACGGGTAACGCTGCCGATAGTGCTGGAGTAGCACCCAGACGTGCAGCCTGAGCTGTTCTGATGGACAGAGAGTCAACACAAACAGACGGTTCAATGTCTGTCTTGTCCTCGGCAGTCGATAACTCGACGAAAGCAGCCAACATTGTGCGGCTACCAATCGTTACAACCTCAGCAACGACACGGGAAGTGGGCAAAGCCGCCTTGAACTGGTGTTCAATCTCACCGAGCTCGATCCGTTGGCCCCGAATCTTGGCCTGAGTGTCCTTGCGGCCGTGTAGCATGATGCTGCCGTCGGGGTTATACGAGCCCAAGTCCCCTGTCAGATAGAAGCGTCCTTGCTCCATGCCGGGGAAAAGCTGATGTCTCCATTCGGGCGCGGGTACGAAGCCGGTTTTGGCGGGCTGATTGCCAATGTACCCACGTGCCAAACAGTGGCTCTCAACCATGACCTCGCCAACGGTGCCGAAGGGCAAAAGGTTGCCAGGGTTGCCAGGATGCACAATCCACATTCGTGGCCCTGTAGACCGACCAATGTTACTTGGCTTGCTCTGGAGAGTCAATCTCTCCGAGGCGGTGTCCCAAAGTCCTGACTCTGTAGAGCCGTAAACGTTGATGAGGTGAACGTCCTCGCACAAGGCCTCGAGAGTGGCTCTACCCAGGGGCTCGCCGCCGAGCATGATGTATTGCAGCGTAGGTACTTCGCTGGGCTTCACCTGGCACGCAACCGAAGGGGTGAGAAAGGCATGTGTGACTCCGAGAGCTCTCATCTGCCCGTTCAAGTCGTTGAGCTTGCCCTGCTCAGAAGGAACACAGATACAACCGCCAGCATAGAGAGTTGCAGCGATTTCAGTGACACTGACATCAAAGCTGGGTGACACGAAGTGCATGGAGCTGGTCCGACTATCCATGTGAAATGGACCTAGAAGGTCAACAATACCAGTGGCAATGGCAGAGTGATCATGGATGGCGCCCTTGGGCTTTCCCGTGCTGCCAGAGGTGAAGAAACAAGTTGCAATTGCGTCAGGACGAGACGGCGGCAGTGGACCAGGCTGCACTTGCTGAACAATCTCAGCAAAATTGTCGACGCAGGCGACAGAGGGGTTAAGCTTGCGTCGCATCTGAGGCCCGAGGTTGGTGAAGTATACCTTGGGCCAGACTTGAAGAAAGATACCGTTGATCCTCGAAGCGGGACACTTGGGGTCGATGGGGACAAAAACAGCGCCGGCCTTGAGCGTTGCAAGGATGACGACGATGGTCCAGTATGACTTTTCCATGATGGATGGGATAAAGTCACCTGGGCCAATACCAGCAGACACTAGCATGGTGGCGATGCGGTCAGCGTGGTCGTTGAGCTGATGGTACGTCAAATTGCCATCCCAGGCCCGCACAGCATGTTGTGTAGGCGCCTGGAGCGCATGTTGTAGAACCACATCGTGAATGCACTCCTGCTGCTGGGCAAGTCTACCGCTATTGACAAGTTCAAGAATGCGAACGTCTTCATAGCTGAGGCCACCGACCTCACATACAGGGCGTTCAGCATTCAAGGGAGATGAGCCGTGGGTTTCCCAAAGGCTATGAAATACGTTGAGGAGAATCCGTGCCTGTCCTTTGTTGTTCGCTCCAGAGAATAGGACTTGAGCTGTAGGCCTACCATCAAATTCCGAGAGTTGCAAGATAAACGATGACTAAGACTTGTCAGATGCCATATATGGAAGTGTTCTGAGAATGGTTAAACTTACACGACCTAGAAGTGTACGAACTGGAAGACGCGAGCCCGTAGTAGCAAAGGCAAAGATGTTGTCTTCATCAGAAGCGTCCTTTGGTGACTCGACGAGCCTCTCGGCGGCGAGAAGCTGACCGATAGTAGTAGCATTTTGAATGCTAACAAGTCGATATGTCATATCCCATCGACCGTGCGCTTCAGCTAAGCAAGTCAAAGTCCACTCATCACGGTGATGGTAACGATCGACAGTGATAGACCAAAGCGCACGGCCGAGTTCATGCACGTCGTTGCAGGCATTGTCAAGGAGCAAGACCTCAGTAGACGTATAAGTGTTAAGAGGAGCCATGGTGAATCCGGTTCATAAGGTACAGATAGAAGAGACACAATCCAGTTGCGATGAATGAAAACTAAATGAATATGGAGCAACTGAATCAAGTTGGAACAGGAGTTTCTCAAGTATATCAATCATTCCGTATCAATAGATACACACAAACCGTATCGGGTATGATATGATGCCGAGAACACCGATCGTTCAACCGTTAATTTTCGTTAGGTTTCGGGGACGGCCAAACTTGGAAATACCTAAAACGGAAAATGGCCAGACAGCAGGGGTGATATGCAATGTCAGCACTCGGTTCGTAGCCCTGCAAAGTAACGTGGGCCCTAGGGGTGTGAGAACTTTTGGGGGCAGAGAACCACATATCAAAGTTTGGCAGTTGGAATACGATGATATTTGTTTCATCCCATGGGAATGGCTAATCCATGTCCATGCGAGAGAGTTACAGTTGTAACCATAGTAGACTGATTCCACATCTATGCAAGTGACTGAATTGTATATCTTGTAGCCGTAGGGTTAACCAATTAGACGCTCTGTATCTTCGGCATCGGCTTGTTGTTGTATATCTTGTAGCCGCAAGATTAACCAATTAAATGTTCTGTATCTTCGGCATCGGCTTATTGGCAACGTTCTCTCCACGTGGGATAAATAAAACTTGGAAAAGGGTAATAAGTGGATGATGTATCGGAACTTGAGGTGGCCTCAAACCGTCATGGGAGTCAGGACACTTTGGGGGCCCGTAACTCCGTCTTTGATGAGTAGAGTCCGCGGAGGTAACAGTCGAGGATACTGAAGCGAAGCGGGGAGTTCAGAGACCACGACACAGTACCTTGCAAGTGCTCATCTTGCTTTGTAATGCCTACTGGTACCATACAAAACGGCCTCCTACGTCTAGGGGTACAGAAATAACAAGTCTAAGAGGTCTGGTCTACATACCATAAGCTGCACTAATAATTTCGTCTCCTATGATACCCTGAGCCAAGCTTGCGGAACATATTACTCTGGCCCAAGAACTACTTTTAAGGCTGATCAGACAAATCTCATCAATTACTTTCCATGAGCGTGCTCTAGTCTATTTCTTGCGTCAAATACATTGAGCATTGCCTATATTCGGATGGATGGATGGCAATTAATATTAGGTTATCTGAATGGCTACAATGTCATGTATCACTTATAGTATTCGACGTGGAATGAACGAATTTATATTTTAACACTATCCTGGGCGTGGCTGACACACATATATATTATTTAATTGAGGCGGATCGCCTCTTCATCTGACTCCATAACTGGACATGCATCCATAATCTGAGGATCCACGGAGTAAAGCAGAGACTTGAGCTGAGAAAAGACACGGTTCTTTAACTCAACTCCTTCAGGATCGGTAACGGCAACTGGAGGACTTGAGTACAGCACGTTAGTTATTTACTGCCCAATGTAGATAGATTGACAGCTTACCTTCCAATAACTCCATCTTTGAAGTATGCGCCATGGGAATGCTCATCATCAGCAGCACCAAGGACGAGGCAGCGACCGCCAACCTCGGCTGTCCGCGCCAGCAACATTTTCATGATCCGATGGATGATGCGTATGAGCAGTGGTATGTCTCTAGTGAGGTCTGTATCGCACAGTCCGGGATCTACAGCCGTAAAGGTGATACTGTCTGGCCACGATTTGTCGACTGTGTCTTTGAGAGCGTAAAAAGCCAGCAGTTGGATGAGTTTGCTGGTGTCATAGCGATCCGTCATGTCAGTCTTATCGGCATCGTTGAGAGCGGCGAAGATATCGTCAGCATCGCGCTCAGCGAATGCAGCGGCTTCGTGGCCTTGACTCGATACCAAGACCATCCTGGGGCGGATGTTATTTCGGAGCCCTGATAGACGCAGCGCTGGCAGCAAACCAATGGCGAGCAGGAATGTACCAGTGACATTTGTCGCAAGTGTCTTTTCCATTCCGTCAATGGCTTGGAATGACATGGTGGCCATACCAGCATTGAGTATGACTGCATCAAGCCGTGCAAGATTCTTGGCTTTGGCGACGAACTGCCTGATTGTTTCGACATTGGTGAGGTCCAGTTCCCAGCACTCGACGGTGGTGTTTGACGAAGGATTGTACTGTCTCACGAATGCTATGCATTCAGGACCTTTTCTAGCATCACGGACCGCCAAGATGATCTTGGAAGCGTTGAGGCGATAAAAGTGACTAGCTGCTTCCAAGCCGAGCCCACGACTTGCTCCGGTGATGAGGATGGTCTGTCCAGTGAAATCATGGTTCGGGAGAGGAATTGGAGTGTACTGAGATTGTACAAATGACTTGAAAGAGATTCCACTCATCTTTGGGTATTACAAGGATAAGTGATGCTTATGTATTTGTTGAGATCTGGCAGTCTATTCTGGGTGGTGTGATGTGTATAAATGAATGTGAATGTGTTTAACGCTAAGTCTAAATAAATACTATATTCAACATGTCCTATAGGGTAAGTTTAATCTTCAACGTAAACATTTACACATTGCTTTTTCCTCACTAGACACTCATGCATCCCTTGTAGCGAATGACGCCAGACACCTTTTTTGCATTGACAGATTAGAGAGCTGAACTAGTAGCTAACCTTGATAAATGCCGACGGCTAACTATCCTAACCACGCAGCCACGGAACCACGGCCAACAAGGGTCATGGACTGCGTCGCTTTCCGCAACCATAAATAGAAGGTGAAACGTCAATCAACATGACAAATCGGGATGTGGGGAATTGAGGTAGCATTCTCAGGCATTCTCAGCTGCGCAGTCAGCAACGGACGGGATCATGCAGGAGAAAAAAGGCTCAGAAACATTATCAATCTCCAGGGTCCCGGAACTAGCGGCCGTCGGAAGTGCCAGGCTAGCGGTATGTACCTGGTCAATGTTAAAGTGAAGGGGGCATGCTAGTATGGCCATACCTGGGGTAAGGATGCCGATCCGTATTAGTGGATAGGCCTGACTAATGTAGATATCCGTGGAGCTAAGCTACCTAGCTCTTGGTTAGAGAGTTTATGGAATCGTCGGAAACTCTATTCAGTAACCGTATTGTATCTATTTCCCCTATAGTCTACTCTACACCCATTGGAATGCTATGTCAGACGTATAGAATCTACTACAGTGTAATTGTAAGAGACAATTTGACAATCACACAACACACACATCATTACCATACTATTGTTATCATCTAATTTTTTATCCTTTCGCTTCATCGTTCATGATGCCGCCACAAGATCATCCTACCGGCACCATGACACAGACGCTCACTATCAGCGTCGACCGTGGCCTCTCTCACGGGGCATTCCAAACCTATGGCTCAGAGAGTATGCCTGTTTCGCGTCTCGATTTGCACAAGCAGCTTGAGTTGAGCGGAGAATTAGAACTGACCGACCCTGGTGTGTCGTCTGTTCCTGCCAGGTTCCTCATCGCCTGGGCAATGGTAGCCAAGTCCTTTGCTGGTACCGACACTGTCGTCGTTATTGGCCCCAAAGCGGCCTCTATTGTCCTTGATGGATCATCATTGGTCGTTGATCAGATCAACTCCATACGTTCCCATCTGGATGGTTCTGCTATTACTCCCGTTGTTGACCAGCCCCATCCCAATCTTCATCCACTTGCTCTGCGCTATGCATACAGCGAGGGCGATGAGATCGCTACCATGCCTACCAATGCCCCCCTTTCCGTCACCTTCTCCAGACGCCAAGGCCGTTGGTCTGCTGACTTGAGTGCTGATTCAAGGGTCATTGACCAAGGCCTGTTGCCACTCTTGTCCAGCACCTTTACAAGAGCTTTCCAACACCTGCGCTCTGTATCATCTCAACTTACACAGCGAGACATTTCTCTTAGTGACAAACAAGACTTGGGAATGTTACAGATGCTCGCTGGCCGTCCTCCGCCGC
Organism: Fusarium graminearum PH-1; assembly: GCF_000240135.3. Classification (NCBI taxonomy): domain Eukaryota; kingdom Fungi; phylum Ascomycota; class Sordariomycetes; order Hypocreales; family Nectriaceae; genus Fusarium; species Fusarium graminearum. The sequence continues at coordinate 6,044,180 of NC_026476.1, forward strand.
CAGTGTCCTCGCTTGTGCATGACATGATTGCCCAGCGTGCTCGCAAGCAGCCTGACGCTGAGGCTAGTATTTCCTGGGACACCACCATGACTTATGCGGATCTGGATGAGCTTTCAGACACTGTGGCGTCGCACTTGGTTTCAATTGGCCTACAGGTCGGATCGACAGTGGTAACTTGCCTTGACAAGTCTGGGTGGGTGCCGGCTATCTACCTCTCTATTCTCAAGGCAGGTGGTGCCTTTGCCCCGGTGAGTCCTGGTCTATCCGCGGATCAGCTCACTTCTGCAATGAGAAGGCTATCTCCGAGCATTGTTATCTCATCCACTCCAAACCTCAGCAAGTTTGTGGGACTTGCGGAGCATGTCCTTGACATCTCTGAGATTCTTAAAACCCCCAAGAACACCAACACCCAACTCCTGTCCAGCTTAACGGTCGCTGTACAGGATCCGGCCTGTGTCCTCTTCACATCCAAGGGCGAGGGGGAGGAGACTCTACTTGTCTTGGATCACGTTGCTGTTTGTACTTCCATCGTCACCAACAGCAACGTTCACGACTTCTCGCCTGCCACTAGAACACTGCAGTTTGCTCCATACGATTCCCGAGCCAGCATCTCAGATGTGCTCTTCACCCTAGCAGCGGGCGGTTGTGTCTGCACCGTGTCGGAAGAGGAGCAAACTGGTAGGATCGCTGACGCATGTACGAGAATGAATCCCTCATTGGTCTGCCTCACGCCCTCTTCAGCAGCTGTTCTCAACCAAGATGACCTACCGGGTATAGATACCATCATCTTAGCCGGAGAGCACTTGGACAAGGATAGCGTTGGGAAATGGGCCACGGTAGCAAATCTCATCAACGCGTACGCTCCCACTGCCGCTCTCGGCTACGCATGCTGTACAGCACCTCTTATCACCATATCATCCCCACGCAACATCGGATGGCCCCGCGGCTGTGCCGCCTGGGTCATGGATCCTCAAGACCCTACCCGTCTCGCACCACCAGGTGCTGTTGGCCAACTACTAGTTGAGAGTCCATTTCTTGGGCAGAGCTACGAGAGTGGTGATGGAGGCTCAGCTTCTGCATTAGTTCCTCGCCCTGAATGTCTGAGTCGCCCAATGTTCTCACTAAAGCCCGCAGGTGATGAACGATGTTTCTTGACTGAGCACCTTGTCCAATTTGACATTGGGGATGGAACATTGCAGGTTGTTGGACACAAGAACTCGAAGGGCCAGTTGTTGCAATTTGACTCTCATCATGCCTCATCATCAGCTTCCTCAGTGGGCGAAACCCCTGGTGTCACAGGGCCAATCTCAACCCCTATGGGTGACAGCGTCTCTGAAACCAGCCTAGACACCACTGCCATCGATGTTAACTTAGAGACAACTGATACTCGTACCACGCTTCTGGGATTGTCGCCGGAGAAACTGTCTCGTCTGGAAGCTCTTCTACAGCCCCTGGGTCAAGTGCAACAGTGCTACCCATGCTGCTCCGTCCAAGAAGGCATCCTTGTCAGCCAGGTGAAGTCCCCAGGAACCTACAACATCTTGGTTGTCTGGGAACTTGTCAACGCTTCTACTGTTTCTCTGGATAGACTCCGAACTGCCTGGGAGAGAGTCGTGAAGCGCCATGCTCCACTACGCTCGACCTTTGTGGAGAGTCTGCGCGATGGCAGCGTCTTTGACCAAGTCGTCTTGACCTCACCATCAGTTGATGTGGTGGAGTTGCCATGGATAGAGGACTTGACAGAAGACGATGATATGCTAAAACTAACATCCGTCACTTGGGACATGGGGCGACCGCATCATCGCCTAGGGCTGTCCAAGGCGGCCGATGGTAGATTGCGCTGCCAGCTCCTTATCAGTCACGCAGTTATCGACGGCCTGTCTGTTCAAGCTCTTGGACATGACCTTGAGAGGTCACTTAATGACCTCCTACCAAACAGTGGGTCCATGGATCTTCAAAGCAGATATTTCCAGCAGCTGCAGCAGATACCCAGCGAGGGTGGTCGTGAGTTCTGGAGACAATATCTCGACGGACTCTCTGGATGCCTGCTACCAAAGCTGACCGACTGGACCGACCAGAGCCCAGCCCGAGTGTACACCAAACGTCGCTTACTTCCCAATATCAAGCAGCTGAGGCAATTCTGCCAGGAACAAGGAACCACCCTATTCTCTTTGACTCAGACAGCGTGGGCCTTGGTCCTCCGGGCTTATACTCTGTCTGACGACGTCTGCTTCGCGTACATGGCCACTGATAGGCATCTTCTTGGTGACGACGCCGACCGAGCGGTTGGCTTCTTTATCAACCTGATGCTCTGCCGTGTAGGCCTTGATGGTTCGACACCTATCGCAGATGTACTCAACAAGCTGCGACAAGACTTTGTTGAAGGCTTTCCGTATCAGCATCACCCACTGGCGGAGATTGCTCACGAGCAAGGCGTCCCTGCTAGCCAGCTTTTCAACACGACCATTACGTTCATGTCAGATGATGAGACAGTAGAGCCTCACTGCGATGGAGTTCAGCTTCACCGAGTTGCTGACCAGGACGTTGCTGAGGTATGTCCCCTTTCTCTATTATACAATAACTAGATGGTTGCTAATTCTGTTTTCCAGTATGACGTCGTTCTCCGAGTATTTGATAGTTATCAAGACAATGTTGCTGTCGAGTTCTCGTACTGGAGCTCATCACTTTCCAGCGCCCAGGCAGAAAATGTCTTTGGCGCGTTCCTGGCCGCCATCACCTCAATTCCACAGTCGACCACCGTCGATGACGTCCAACTCATGGATGAGAGTATGAAGCAGCAGATCCAGCAATGGAACTCGCAGCTGCCAATGCACGTCGATACTTGCACCCACGACCTCATTCTTGACGCGGCACAAGACTATCCTGATGCACCTGCCGTCGAGAGTCACGATGGCAGCTTGTCCTATGGCGAATTCGATGTCATGACTGGAAAGCTTGCCGCTCACCTCAAGAGCCTGGATGTCGGCCATGGGATCCCAGTCGTGTTCCGAATGGAAAAGTCGCTTTGGGCTATTGTCGCCATGGTCGGCATCATGAGAGCCGGGTGTCACTTTGTACCTCTTGATCCTGCCTGGCCCGTCGAGCGTACTCAATTCATCATCGACAATGTGGGAGCTAGCATCTTGCTGACCACAGAGAGTACTCCAGCACTACCAGTTCAACACATTAATCACACCGTGGTACTCTCTCCTGAGCTTCTCAACAAGCTACCAACAGAGAATTCCTTACTACCCCATGTCAAGCCCAGTGATCCTGCGTACATTTTATATACATCGGGTAGTACAGGTCAACCCAAGGGTGTGGTGGTAGAACATCAGACGCTCAGTTCCAGCTCAACGGCTCACGGGAAGGCCATGCTTATGGACAGGCAGACTCGTGCTTTCCAGTTCTCCTCATTCACTTTCGACGTATCTCTGGGCGAGATTATGACAACCTTGGTCCATGGTGGTTGCGTCTGTATCCCATCCTCTGATGATCGACTCAGCAACATCAGCGGTGCCATCTCCAAGCTACGCGCCAATCAACTCTTCATGACCACCACGACGCTAGGCACTTTTAGTCCTGAGGACTGTCCCACCGTCAAGACTGTTGTTTGTGGAGGAGAGTTGTTGTCGCAGGCTATCAAGGATGTTTGGGCTCCTCACGTGAATCTTCTTCACGGGTACGGACCGACGGAAGCATGCATCTACGCTGTTTCTGGCCACGCAAACGATCCAACTCTTCCACCCTCCGTCATCGGCCATGCAATGGACGGCAATCGAGTTTGGGTCTGTCGTCCAGACGACCCACGTATCCTGAGTCCTATAGGAGCATTGGGTGAACTCATCATCGAGGGCCCTATAGTTGCGCGTGAGTATTTCAATGATAGTGACCGTACTAACACTTCCTTCTTAGATCGAATCCCCGAATCGTGGGGTACACCGTCTCCCTATCGCCTGTATCGCACCGGAGACCTTGTTCGCTGGAACATGGACGGAAGTCTGACGTTCTTCGGTCGTCATGATGGACAGTTGAAGGTGCGTGGCCAACGATGCGAGGCAGGCGATATTGAGAACCACCTCACCACTATCGAGCCCGATATCGCCCACTGTGCTGCTCTTGTACCAAAACAAGGTGCTTGTGCCTCTATGCTCGTGGCTGTCCTATCGTTCAAGACGACTCATCCAGTCTTGAGCACGACCACGGGTGAAGTGCAGCTCCTTGACACCCAACAAGTTTCTGGCATCATAGCCAAGCTTCAAGAGAGCCTTGCCCAGCAGGTCCCTGGCTACATGGTGCCTCAGGTCTGGCTTCCAGTAGTATCTCTCCCTTCAACAACAGCCTGCAAGACTGATCGTCGCCGTGTTTCTCGATGGGTTGACCAGCTCGACAAAGCTACTTTGGACAACGTACTCAATCTTGCAACCACGCACTCTGCCACGCCTTTGGCAGACAGGAGTCCAGTGCACATGATGCTCGCAACGGCATGGGGCGAGGTTCTTGGTACTCCTGTTGAGTTCATTCCTGATGATCGATCCTTCTTTAGCCTTGGTGGTGATTCCATCCTGGCTATTCTGGTTGTCAATAGGTGCCGCGCTCAAGGTATTGAGCTTTCTGTCAGCGACATTCTTCGAGGCCGTACCATCAATGACATGGCCAACAACATCGCCATCTCAGAGCAGCATTCCACATCCGACTCTTCCACGCAGGGCCATGTCACCGCTGCCCATAGCCTTGCCCTTGGAAGTGGCTATGACTTGGAATCGCCTGTACTTAGCCAATCTCGTACAGCGCAGCTTCAACTCGCCAGCTCCATCGATCAACACACCCTCGAAGATGCTGTCAGACAATTGATCCATCTTCACCCAGCCCTTCGAACCACATATGTGAAGGAAGACGATGCTTGGTTCGCACGAGAGAGTACAGATGTGAGCAAGGTGCTCTTGTTTGTCTCCCATGACGGCACCGAAGCAAAGTCTTCAGCTTTGCTTGATGCCACTGAGGGGCCCCTACTAGCTGTTGATTACTTCCCAGGCCACAACAGAGTCGCGGTATCCGCCCTTCACATCACGCTCGACTTGGCATCTTGGAACCTCGTGCTCAGAGACCTTGACTGTATCCTATCGGGATCTCCTGTCATTCCCCACGCCCGTCCAGCGATGGACACTCGTGCCTCACCCAGTCATACCGATGAACCCTCGGTAGTTGCTAATCTGGACTACTGGGAACTTGACCCTGAGGAAACCTACCTACCTCACGAGTCGAAGTATGAGCTTCGAATTGACGCAGACGCTTCTCAACTTCTCTTTGAGTCTTGTTCTCGCTCCATGCTGACGGTAGTGGACGTTGTGGTTGCGGCAGCTGCGGAATCATTCTCACGAAGCTTCACGGATCGTACCGTGCCCGTGATTCACGCTGCAGACACTCCACGTACCCATGTTGGATATGGCGATTCGGTGTATCCAGTCCAACTCACCAATGACTTGGTATCATCTGGCACTGCTGTAGTAGCAGCGACGGCAAAGAACGCTCGTCTCGCTTCCTCTAAGGAAATCTCTTCTTATATGGCTGAGTCTTATACGCCCAAGGTTCTTGCCGCTCGTTTGCCTGAGATTCTCGTCAGATGCCTCGACAATGCCAGATTTCAGGGCAATCTGTTACAGCAGCAAGGAGACGATCTTGATACCGCCACCCTTATTCCCTCCTGTATCAGCATCACAGTCAGCCCCAATGACGACAAGTCTCTCGGTGTTGTAGTGGCGCACAGTTGGGACCTTGGTCAGCAGAAGAAGGTTCGCAAATGGGTTCGGGTACTTCAGACAGCTCTTTTGGACACGATTCGAGCGGTTGCCAGGGCCAACTTTGTGTCTCCTGCCGATTTCCCTCTTGTCAAGGTCTCCGATGACAAGGCATGGGAACAACTGCGAAGTACCATTAACGAAGCCGTCGGTCCTTCCGGCCCGACTGTGGAGGATGTGTACCCTTGCTCTCCTGTACAGCAGGGAATGCTCATCAGTCAAGCCAAGTCCACTTCGTCCTACACAGTAGACGTTGTATGGAAGATACATGCCCCATCTGGCTCCCCCGCAGTCTCCATTGCAAAATTGGAGAATGCCTGGGCCAAGGTAGTCCAGCGACACTCTGCCCTGAGAACAATCTTTGTTGATGGAAGTGCCGCCAACGAAGCGTTTCTTGCCACCGTCTTACGCAACCCGTCGGCTCGTGTCATACACCAGACAGTCGTGGGTGAAGACGCTGTCGAATCTCTTTTGGCATTTGATCCAGAACTCCCCGTCGCTTCTCACGAGCCACCTCACGTTTTGACCATTGCGGATGCACAGGACAAGATTTTGGTCCATCTGCGCATCAACCATGCCGTGGTAGACGGTATCTCACTTGACGTGCTACAGCGTGATCTACATCGCGCCTACGTCGACGAGGTCGGCTCTGAATGGTCCGTCTCGGACCATTCATTCCGTGATTATGTCGCCTATGTCAAGGCACAAGACTCAGACAAGTCTCTTGACTTTTGGAAGAACCGTCTCAACACAGTCTCGGCCTGTCGCTTCCCACAACTCCAAGTACCCGATGTTGCTATCGCAAACGAGAAGCGTATCTTCAAGACCCAGATCGACGATATCGCACCTCTTCTCAAGTTATGCCAGACTAACGGCGTCTCTATCTCGAATCTGGCTCAGCTTGCTTGGGCATTGGTGTTGCGCGGCTATACCAACAATCACCACGTGTGCTTTGGCTACATGACCTCTGGTCGTGATGCACCTGTCAGTGGCATCGAGAGCGCTGCTGGAGTCTTTATCAACCTCGTCATCAGTGACCTTGCGCTGGACGACGCCATGACCGTTAAGGAAGCCTTGGAGTCCTCTCGCGCGGGCCTTGCCGACAGCATGGATCATCAGTATTGCCCTCTTAGCAAGGTCCAGAAAGCCTTGGATATGGGCGGTGAGCCCTTCTTCAACACTGTCTTGTCATGTTACCGCGAAGACGATGTCACTCCATCCAAGACAGGAGTTGCTGTTGACTTGGTTCATCTGGACGATACGAGCGAATTTGCCATCGCAGCAAAGATTGCTTATACTCGTTCCACCATGGAGCTCAGTCTGACATACAGAACTGAGGTCATCTGTCCTGAAGCAGCGGATGTGATAGGCGACGTCTGGCTCCGAACACTTCAGTCTCTGCCGTCTCTGTCTGATACCAAGATATCCGACATCAGCTTGATGGACCCTCTCAGTAGCAAGCTAGTCAAGAGATGGAATGAGCATGTACCTGGTCCCGTAGACGCTTGTCTACACGACATCATTACAGATGTCGCTCGTATTGAGCCTGACAAAATGGCTCTTTACTCTTCCGCGGGAACCCTTACATACGCTGAACTGGACGAATTTTCGACCCGGCTTGGTCATCATTTGGTCTCTATGGGTGTAGGCCCCGAAGTCATTGTGCCTCTACTCTTTGAGAAGTCCATCTGGGCCGTTGTAGCCATGCTCGGTGTTCTCAAGGCTGGAGGCGCCTTTGTGGCTCTAGATCCAGCTCACCCTGCTGAACGCTTGGCACTCATCATTTCGGATACTGGAAGTCCAGTGATGGTCATGTCCGCCAACCAGGCTACTACTCCTCTCGTCACTGGGGACCTGTCTAATTTGGAAGTGGCCATGTTCACCGTAACGCATGAGTCTATTCTCGAGTTGCCAGCTCTCAGCGACAAGCCTTGTCCAACTGTGACTCCTGACAACGCTGCGTATGTCATTTTCACCTCGGGTAGCACAGGCAGACCAAAGGGCGTAGTCATTGAGCATCGTGCTGTGAGCACCGGTACCAAAGAGCACGGTTCTCAAATGAACTACACCAGCACCTCCCGAGTACTACAGTTTGCTTCATATGCCTTTGACGCCACCATTGGCGAGGTCTTCACAACGCTCGTCTATAACGGCACCGTCTGTATCGCCACAGAAACAGAGCGCATCGAAGATCTTACTGGCTTCATAAACCGAGCTAATGTCGATTGGGCCTTTTTGACACCTGCAGTCGCCAGAATGATGACTCCAAGCGACGTTCCAACGCTAGAGACTTTGATCTGTGGTGGTGAGCCAATTGGTGATTTGACCCCTCGCATCTGGAGTGAAATCAAGTTCATTCAAGCGTACGGTCCGACAGAGACGTGTGTCTTTGCATCCATCAGTGATCGCCAACATCGAGAGGTGCGTCCAGCTATCATCGGCCACATGATGGGCAGCGCCGCTTGGGTAGTCAGCCCCAGCAATTCGGACCTCCTCGTTCCCGTAGGTTCAGTCGGTGAGATGCTCATCGAAGGCCCCATCCTCGGCCGTGGATATCGAAACGACCCCGACAAGACAGATGCCAGCTTTATACGGGATCCCGAGTGGTCGGTGCATTACCCAAGGCATTCCAATGGGCGCCGTCTCTACAAGACTGGTGACCTGGTGAGGTATAACCTCGATGGTTCAATGGACTTTGTTCAGCGCAAGGACACACAGATCAAGATCCGAGGTCAGCGAGTTGAGGCTGGTGAGATCGAAAGTCACGTCACCAGTGCCCACAAGGACGTACAGCATGTCTACGTGACCTTTGTCAAGAACGGTAGACTGAGCTCGCGTCTTGTGGCTATCATCTCGTTGAAGGGCTTCGGCTCGACAGAGTCGTCAAGCTCAGGCTCGCTCCAAGTCTTGAAGGGCGACGACTACGACAGAGCCAAAGAGCTGTTGCGTACAGTCACGGAATACCTTTCCTCGAAGTTGCCGAGACACATGGTCCCCGCCGTCTGGGCAGTCGTTGAAGGATCCTCAGTTCCTCTAACGACTTCTGGCAAGATTGATCGTCGCCTGATGACAAACTGGCTGGAGAAAGCGGACGAGGACCTTGTAAGGCAGATTCTTGCTCTTGGTCAAGAAGAATCTGTCTCGGATGATTCCTTGACTTCAACAGAGGTTACTATACGCTCCGTCTGGGCTCTAGTTCTGAACCTGGACCCCCAAAAGATCAACAGCGAACATCGCTTCTTCAGCCTGGGCGGCGACTCGATTACCGCCATGCAAGTTGTGTCTCATTGCAGGAGTCAAGGCATTGCGCTCACTGTGAAGGACATCTTCAAACACCAAACAATTGCGTCCCTCGCCGCGTTTGTCGACTATGATTCAGCAGGGAAGATCGGCGCACCCGCCACGGGTAACGAGTTTGACCTTTCGGACCCAGTCGAAGAGAGTTTTGCTCTGTCGCCAATTCAGAAAATGTTTTTTGACATTTATCCTGATGGCGTTAACCATTTCAACCAGAGTTTCTTGGTGCAGATCGCGTCGGGGAACAAGGTCGCGTCGCCTACCCTACACGCGGCACTCAACCAGCTTGTCAGTCGTCACTCAATGCTTCGTGCCCGGTACACCAGAAGTCAAGGTCAATGGGTCCAGCGCGTTACAGATGACGTGAATGGATCGTTGCAGTACCAGGAGCACAAGAACACTAGTCTTGGCCAGATAAGCAACCTTATTGATTTGGCCCAACAATCATTGGATATCCAACATGGTCCCCTTGTTTCTGCGAAGCTCATTCAATTGCCTAGTCGTCAGATTCTAGCCCTCGTGGCTCACCATTTGGTAGTTGACATGGTTTCCTGGCGCGTCTTGCTTGAGGAACTTGAAGCTATATTGACCGGTAAACCTCTTGCTCCGGCATCCGTACAGCCCGTGCCATTTCAGGCGTGGGTTCGAGTTCAATCAACTCTCGCCGAGGAATTATCCGCACACAATGTCCTCCCATATCCCGTTCCCGAACCACGCCAGGACTACTGGGGTATTGATCTAGCCAAGTCCAATGGCTGGGCCTCTACACGCGAGATAAGCTTCGAGCTTAACGAAGCCATGACCAAGGCTATTCTGGGACCTTGCAACGAGCCTCTGCAGACAGACCCTCAGGACTTATTCCTTGCTGCAGCGTTCCGATCTTTCGCCCAGGCTTTCCCCGACCGGCCCCTCCCAGCCATTTTCACAGAAGGTCACGGCCGTGACGCTGATGTTGATGTCGATCTCTCTCGCACAGTTGGATGGTTCACTTGCATCGTTCCCGTTGCGCTCGCCCAGGATGTGCCGGAGGACTTGCTTGAGACTACCATGAGGATCAAGGATTCTCGCAGATCGGTCCCTGGCCACGGCGTACCCTACTTCTCGTATCGGTACATGTCTGGAGATGGAGTAACTGGGAATGAGTTTCGACAACACGACCAGATGGAGATCTTGTTCAACTACCACGGTCAGTATCAGCAGCTAGAGCGAGACGGTGCTCTCCTCCAGACAATCCCCGAGGGGGAATTTGCACAGCGCGATGTTGACAATTCAGCACGCCGTTTGGCTGTCTTTGACATTTCAGTTGCTGTCGTTTCGGGACGAGCTAGAGTATCCATGCTGATGCCCCAAAGCTTGGCACCAACTCTCGCGCAGCAAGTTGAAGTCTGGAGCGATTCCTTCCAAGACAAACTTGCCGATGTGGTCTACAAGACGAGTACCATGAAGTCAGAATTTACCTTGAACGACACACCGCTGATCAAGGATATGTCCTACCCCAATCTTGCCGAGATGAAGACTCTTTGTCTTGAGCACACTGGTAAATGGGGACCTGGAAGCATCGAGGAGATTTTCCCCTGCTCGCCCATGCAGGAAGGCATTTTACTCAGCCAAATGCGGACTCCCGATCTTTACGACGTTCGTTTTGCCTTCGAGGTCTCCTCCCACGACAGCAGCCCTCAAGTGAGCCGTCTGCACGAAGCCTGGGAACAAGTTGTCAAGCGTCAGCCCATGCTTCGCACCGTGTTTCTGCCGAATCTTCGTGGCAGTGGATCATTTGACCAGGCCATTCTGCGAAAGACTCTTGCTACAGTTCATCACATTGAACTGGAGGAACTTGCAGAACCATCTAGCCATCTCGTCAAGAGGGTCCTCGAGACTATGGAAAAGGCACCAGCCAGCAGCTTCGAGTATGGCAAGGTTCCTCACGAGTTGAGCATTTACACTGTTGGCGATCGCATGTTTATCCTACTTCGATTGAGCCATGCCTTGGTCGATGGAGCATCTCTGCCATATATCATCAAGGACCTTCAACAAGCATACATGCACAAGCTCCCAGCTGCTCCTGGTCTCGGTTACAGGGAGCTGGTTTCCTTCATCCAGAAACAACCCATGGATGAGGCCCTCGAATACTGGAGTGGATACCTTGATGGTGCTGGCCCATGTCGCCTACCACTTCTTCTTGATGATGCTGTGATCCCATCTCCTGGCAAGTTGGAAGCACGAGATATTCCTGTTCCTGTTCCTGATGCAAAAGCCCTGCGATCACTTTGCGCCAAGTACGGTGTTACAATGGCCAGTATCTTCCATGCAGCCTGGGCTCTCATCCTGCGTGCATACATTGGCGACGATGAGGTGCACTTTGGCTACCTCGCCTCAGGTCGCGATGCTCCCATCCAAGGCATCACCAGCCTCATTGGTCCACTGATAAATATGCTCATCTCCCGTGTCAACTTCGATCGTTCCAAGACGGTTGCTCAGCTTCTTCAGGATATCTGTGAAGATTTCGCTTCTAGCATGTCGAACCAGTACGCATCGCTCGCCCAAGTTCAGCACAGTCTTGGCCTAGGCTCTGAACCGCTCTTCACTACCGTTGTATCATTCCAGCGACACGACCCCACCAGTGCCGGTGCAGACGGTGGTAGTGATGGTATCAAGCTGACGGGAATTGACTCTCGCGACCCTACCGAGTATGACGTCTCTCTCAACGTTGTCGATTCGGATCAAGAGCTTTCCTTCACTTTCACCTACTGGACTTCCAAGATCTCCTCTGCTCATGCAACACACATGATTCGAGCCTTACTATCCGCCCTGACCAGTTTCGCTGAGAATGTTGATCAACCTATTGTCAATGTCAACCTTGTCAGCCCCGAGACTCGCTGCGAGTTGGACTCTTGGAACGCCATTGGTATGCAGGAACTTCATACGGAATGTGCACACACTCTGTTTGAGCAGCAGGTTGAGAAGATTCCTGACCAGCAAGCTATTTGCGCCTGGGACGGCAATTTTACCTACCGTGAGCTTAACGAGGCTTCCAATGCCTTTGCCCATCATCTGTATTCTCTCGGCGAGGCCACACCCAAGCCTGACGAATTTGTTATCACATGCTTCGACAAGTCGGCTTGGGCGACTGTGTCTCAGATGGCTATCCTAAAGGCTGGTGCGGCTTTTGCTGCTGTTGATCCAACTTATCCTATTGTTCGCGTCAAGACCATTGTGAACGACTTGAGAGCTTCTGTCCTGTTCACAGAGACAAAGTACAAAGATCGTTTCCAGGGTATTTTTTCAAAGGTTATCGTTGTGGATCAAGAGATGTTGGATTCTATCGGCGGCCCTCAACTTGATGCCCCTTCAACCCCGGTGAACGGAAACAATCTGTCATACTCCATCTTCACCTCCGGTAGCACGGGTCAACCCAAGGGCATCTTGATCGAGCACCAGTCTTTATCGACTGTAGCAAAACACTTTGCCAAGCCCTATCAAATCGACCAGAACACCCGAACATTGCAGTTTGCCGCCTACACATTCGACTTGTCTGTCGGAGAAACGTTCATGACCCTTCTCAACGGAGGTTGTCTCTGCATAACGTCTGAACGTCGTCGACTAGAGGATCTGACTGGAGCGATCAACGATTTCCAAGTCAACTGGGCCTTCTTGACACCAACTATGGCAGACATTCTGGATCCAGCCCAGGTTCCCAGTATGAAATCGCTCGCCTTGGCTGGAGAGGCTGCTACGTCGGAAAACATCCGCAAGTGGCATGACAAGGTTCATTTCGTCATTGCATACGGTCCTGCTGAAACGACTATTTGCTGTAACGCCACAGATGGCGTCAAAGCAACTAGTGACCCTGCAAACTTTGGTCCTGCTAGGGGTGCAGGCATCTGGGTGGCGGATATGGATGATCCCTCTATTCTGTTACCAGTCGGTGCGGTAGGAGAACTCCTTGTCGAGGGTCCCATTGTCGGGCGAGGCTACGTTGACCCCATCAAGACGGCAGAGGTCTTTATTGACCCTCCTACGTGGCTTACAACACAGTATCCAAGAGTCTACCGATCTGGAGATATTGTGCGGTATAACCCTGACGGTACTTGCTCCTTCGTTCGTCGGCGAGATAACCAGGTCAAGGTCCGTGGCCAGCGTATCGAGCTGAATGAGGTCGAGGTCCATGTATCCCAAGCTGATGCAGACCTACAACACACGGTTGTCCTGCTTCCCAAGACAGGTGCTTGCCAAGGACGTCTGACCACAGTGCTTTCTCGTCACCAACAGCAAGAGAAAGTTGAAGCACAGCGAGTGTTGTGCCCTGTGACCAGCGAGGAGGACAGGAGTCGCAACTCCACCCTCCGAAACAAGTTATCGTCAACGTTGCCTGGGTATATGATACCCAAGATTTGGATCACGGTGGAGCAGCTACCTCTTACCACCAACGGTAAGATGGATCGTCGAAAGATCCAGGACTGGGTGCATGCCCTTACGGAGCAAGAACTAGCAGCAATCGTTTCATCGACAGAAACGACAGTTACAGGAACGCAAGATACAAGGAAACTTACGCCCATGGAACAGCAGCTTGTCAAAGCCTGGAGCCAGGTCCTCAACTTGCCCGCCAGTTCATTACCGCTAGACCAATCCTTTACCAGTCTTGGAGGCGACTCCATTTCCGCGATGCAGATTGTTTCCAAGGCCAGAGAGTGCGGCGTCACTGTCTCAGTTGACAAGGTTCTTCGCAGCGAATCTCTTTCAGAGCTTGCCAACCATGCGCGTTTCAAGGCTCTCGCCCCCAACAGCAACGGGATACAATCCCTGGTCGTGGAGAAGACAGAGCCGTTCCCTCTGTTGCCAATCCAGCGCATGTTCTTCGAGATGAATCCTTCTGGCAACAACCATTTCAACCAGACTTTCACGGTCAGACTCTCCAAGACTTTATCTGCTGAGCGAATCGAGTCTGCCATTACCACCGTGGTGAAGCATCATCCCATGCTTCGTGCGCGCTTCCTCAAAGATCACAACAGTGACTGGACTCAACAGATTGTACCTGATGCTGAGAGCAGCTTGGGATTCCGACAACAAAGCTTCGCGTCTCTGTCCGATGCGGTACCTGTTCTTGATGAGTTGCAGACTAGCCTTGACATTCATAATGGACCACTGGTGGCATCCTGTCTTATCAACCTTCCTGATGCTCAGGTACTCTCCCTCGCAGCTCACCATCTGGTCGTCGACCTTGTATCCTGGCGTGTCATACTGTCTGACCTCGAGATTTTGTTATCATCCGAATCTAAATCTCTTCCATCACTTGCTCCCGCAGCTGTCACGATGCCCGCTTGGACAGATGCCCTCCTCTCGCGAGCAAAGGACTACAATGTCGAATCAGTCCTTCCATTCACTGTGCCATCAGCCAACTTTGGCTTTTGGGATATGGACAATGGCCGGGAGAACGTCATGGCGGATACAGTTGTCATCCAGTCACGTTTAGACGCGTCTAGCACAGCAGCACTGCTAGGACGCGCCAACATTGCCTTTAGAACAGATCCAGATGACTTGATGTTAGCGGCCCTGGTGTTTTCCTTCCTCCGCGTCTTCCCTGAGCGATCGGTCCCGACCATATACGCTGAGGGTCACGGTCGCAATGCATGGGATGATAGTATCGACTTATCACGCACCGTTGGTTGGTTCACAACTATGTACCCCCTTGTTGCCTCCGCGACTACTCGCGATCTTGTTGAGACAGTTCGTCAAGTCAAGGACATAAGGCATAGCATTCGCGACAAGGGATTCCCGTACTTTGCAAGTAGATATCTTACCGCGCAAGGCCGAGATGCCTTCAAAGAGCATACCAACATGGAGGTTCTCTTCAATTACCTAGGCCAATACCAGCAACTACAGCAGTCTGATACCGTTCTCCGAGAGCTTCAAGAGCCACTCGAGATTCAAGATGCTGCGCCAAGTACACCTCGAATGGCACTTATCGACATCCTCGCCGCTGTCGAAGGCTCCGAGATGGTCCTGTCAATAGGCTACAACGGAAGAATGGGCCATCGAGATCGTCTACAACTCTGGCTCAACGAGTACACCGCCGCCCTACGATCTCTGTCAACAGAACTCCCCACGATGTCTCCCTCCTTCACTCCAGGAGACTTCCCCCTCCTTGGCATTGATGATGCTGGGCTCAAGTCCCTAGCCGCGACGTGCAAAGCCAAGGTTGGATCTTTGGACCCAACAATGGTCGAATCAATCTACCCGTGCTCGCCGTTACAGCAGGGTATTCTTGTCAGCCAGGCTCAGGATGCCAAATCCTACATCGTCTACGCAGCATGGAAGATCCGCCCTGCACGTGGAACGTCGTTCAATGTCAACCAACTGAAGGATGCCTGGCGGCGACTTGTGCGCTACCACCCCGTGCTCCGTACTGTCTTCTGCGAGAACGGGACATCCGACGGAGGTCACGCCCAAGTCTTGTTGAGGGCTGATACTGCTGCTGCCGAGCCCACCATAAAGGAGATTCAGTGTCAGAGATCTGACGTTGCCGAGTTCCTAAGATCCTCAGCTTCATCCCTACCAACAGACAAGCCACCCCACATCTTGTCCATCTGCACCACCGATGACGACACTTATGTATCTCTTCAAGTCAGCCACGCCTTGATTGATGGTACTTCTATGAACCTGGTGATGGATGATCTCGTGCGTTCTTACAACGGTAATCTGCAAGGATCCGGCCCATCATACAACGACTACATCTCCCATATTTGCAGCGAACCTATTGCTAGATCGCTCTCCTATTGGACGGAAACTCTTGCCGACACTCAACCTTGTCTCTTCCCCGTCCTCTCTACTGAAGGTACTAAGAGAGTGTTGAACAAGATCACACTTGATGTTCCCAGCAGTACCACCGATGCTATGCGCCAACTTGGCCGCGCGCATGCTATCTCAGTCTCCAACATCTTTCAGTTGGCCTGGTCACTCGTGCTCCGGGCTTTCACAGGCTCAGATAGTGTTTGTTTTGGCTATTTGACATCTGGCCGCGATGTACCAGTGGACAGAATCGAGGCAATGGTCGGCCCATTGATCAGTATGCTCGTCTCCAGCACCCAATTTGGGTCTAGCGATGACGAGGCACAGTCCGCCCTGGATCTACTCAAGTCGATCAATCGCAGCTATATTGACAGTCTACCTCACCAGCATTGCTCACTTGGAAGCATTCAAAATGCTCTGGGTGTTAGCAACACAGGTCTCTTCAATACAGTTATGTCTCTGCAAAAGATAAACGAAGAGGCCGAGACACCAGAAGAGTTTGGTTTCGACCTTTTGGATTCGCACGACCCCAGCGAGTACAACATGACTCTCAACATCCTCGATTTCAACAACATTGTTGAGTTGCATTTCACATATTGGACAGACAAGCTATCAGATAGCTATGCTTCGACGGTTGTGGACGCTACACTCCGCGCAGTAGAAGCTATTGTCAAGGACCCAAGCCGCAAAATGCCCGTTGTCGATCTCGTGGGCGATTCCGAACGCCAAGGCCTCGTATCCCGAATCAACCAAGATCACCCAACCTTGCAGACGACCGTACACGCTCTTATCGAAGCCCAAGTGAAGGCAATCCCAGACAATTGTGCCGTCACCTCATGGGAGGGCGATCTATCATACACAGAGCTCGACCATCACGCCACCCGCCTTGCCGTACACTTACGTAGTCTCGGCGTTGGGCCTGAAGTCACAGTTCCATTGTGCTTCAAGAAGAGCATCTGGACTGTTGTTGCCATATTGGCCGTGATGAAGGCCGGAGGTGTCTTTGTACCTCTGGATCCTGCTCATCCGGCTGATCGTATAAAGGGAATTGTGGAACAGCTCCCATCTCGTATTGTTGCACTCACATCACCTCAATGCGTCCTCACAGTCGCCCATCTTGTCGACAACACCATTTCCGTCGATGCATCCTCTATTGCGCAACTGGAGAACGTTTCGAGTGCTGAGTCTCTGTCTCCTGGAGCCACACCGTCCAATGCGGTGTACATCATCTTTACTTCTGGTTCAACCGGTCAGCCTAAGGGAGTTGTTCTTGAGCATAGTGCCGCCGCTTCAGGAACAACAGCCCATGGACACGATATGTCTTACAGCCGAGACTCAAGAGTCCTTCAATTTTCTTCGTATTCTTTTGATGCCTCTATTCTGGAGATTCTTACAACACTCGTGTACGGCGGCTGTATCTGTGTCCTATCTGAGGAGGAGCGCATTAACGACCTTGTTGGGGGTATCAATCGACTTCGCGTCAATTGGGCATTCCTTACTCCGGCCGTTGCCATGATGGTCGAGCCATCGCAAGTCCCTACTCTTCGTCTTCTTGCCCTTGGAGGCGCACCTCTATGGCTTGCAGTCTTGCAGAAATGGACTGCAGTAGGCACAATTCGGGTTGTTAATGGCTATGGACCTACAGAATGCTGCGCACTCTCCACGCATAACTACTATAGCCGATCCTATATGAGACCCGAAGTCATCGGTAAGGCCATGGGCTGTAACACATGGGTAGTTGATCCCCGGGATCCCAACATCCTCATGCCCATCGGCGCGGTGGGTGAACTTCTTATCGAAGGACCTATTGTGGCCCGAGGCTACCTCAATGACCTTGTCAAAACTCAAGATGCCTTCTTGAATGGTGTATCGTGGCTTCCTAGCGGTCGATTATACCGCACAGGTGATATCGTCTCCTATGCTACCGAAGGGAATGGGGACAAGATCTCTTACATCCGCCGGAAGGATACCCAGGTCAAGGTCCGCGGTCAACGCATCGAACTCGGAGAGATCAGCTACCAGATTGGCGCTTCACATGGCAGTATAGTCGCTCATCTTGTTGTACTTGGATCTCGAGGCAAGTTCTCTGGACAAATCGTTGCCATCTTTGCCTTGGACGGCTTTCCCACGCATCAACAAGGAAACGACGAACCCCTACAGCTTCTGGATAGTCCTCAAGACCTTGCCAAGGTTAGGGCTATCATTTCGGAAGTGAGCGAGTTTATCAGTGATAAGTTGCCCTCTTCTATGCAGCCTTCCGCTATGGTTCCTGTCAACCGCATGCCAATCAACACATCTGGAAAGATCGAAGCCCGTCGCGTCAGCGCTTGGGTAGACGGCCTCGACGATGCAACATACGCCCGCATCATGCGTATCGCTGATGAGCCCGATGATGAGCCCGATAACGAGCCCGAGGCCAACGTCATTCAGAAGAGCGAGGCTGAAGACATTATACGGGCCGTGGTTGCCGAGGTGGTCAACGTACCGCTGGAGCAGATCCCTCTACGCCGCTCCTTCTTCGCAATTGGTGGCGACTCCATCTCTGCCATGGCCGTCGTTTCTCGCTGTCGCAGTCGTGGTATCACGTTTACCGTCTCGGATATCTTCAAACACAAGACCATCACTGCCCTCGCGCAATTCGTCAGCCAGTCCACTCAACAGATCACCAAAAAAGATGGCGATGGCATCGATAGGTCCGATAAGGTCAATGTGGATTTCTCTCTGTCTCCTATTCAACAGATGTTCTTTGATATGTACCCAGATGGTGTCAATCACTTCAACCAGAGCTTCTTGGTCCAGCTTCCGAGCACAGAGGCTTTGACCTCGACGGTTGTACATGAAGCCATCCGTCAGCTCGTAGATCGACACTCGATGCTGCGTGCTCGGTTCAGTGACGAAGACGGCGATTGGGTGCAACGAGTCACTCCTTCTGGGGATGCCAAGTCACTCAAATACCAAGTGCACAATGGGGTCAACGTTGACCAGGTGGTCAAGTTGATTGATGTTGCACAGACCTCGTTGGATATTCGCACAGGTCCCGTCATGGCGGCTTCTCTTTTGAACCTAACCGACAAGCGACGTATCCTAGTCTTGGTCGCCCACCATCTTGTCATCGATATGGTCTCATGGCGTGTTCTTCTGGAAGAGCTCGAAGTCATCCTGTCTGGCAACGGGCACTCGCTACAGAATATGCCGACGTCACTACCTTTCCAAGCTTGGGTCCGCACTCAGCCCCGTAGAGTGTCGAAGTGGAGTCCATCGCGTGTGCTCCCTTACGATATTCCGAAGCCCCGAATGGACTACTGGCTAAAGCGAGGAGAGGACAATACGTGCGGTGACACTCGCGAATTAGGTTTTACCTTGGACGCGGATGCAACAAAAGCACTCCTGGGTTCTTGCAATGAAGCTTTCCAGACCGACCCCCAGGATCTCTTCCTCGCAGCTGCCTTTCAATCTTTTGCGGATGCCTTCCCCGATCGTGGTCCCCCGGCCATCTTTGTTGAAGGCCACGGGCGTGGTGACGGTGCTTCTGAAGGCCTAGATCTCTCTCGAACAGTTGGATGGTTCACCTCCATTGTTCCAGTTGCCTTACCAGACGGTGTCGTTGCTACCAACGTTGTCGATACCCTGATGAGGATCAAAGATGTCCGCAGGTCGGTTCCAGGCCAAGGCGTGCCTTACTTCTCCTACCGGTACCTCTCCGCAGCTGGCGTGAGAAAGTTCCGGAACCATGACAAGATGGAGATTTTGTTCAATTACTTTGGCCAGTATCAGCAGCTCGAACGCGATGATGCTCTTCTGAGACCTGTTGTTGGAGACGAGTTCCCTCAGTACGATGCCGATGCCTCCGTTGAACGCCTCGCCATCTTCGACGTGGCTGGCGCTGTAACCTCAGGTCGGGCTTCAGTAACTATCACTATGCCTGGAACCTTGGCTAAAGCTCGCGTTGACGGCGTTAGTCTTTGGCTTGATCGTCTTAAGCACCACCTGACAAGTCTCGTTCAAGTCACGAGCGACATGTCAACAGCCTTCACTCTCCATGACCTGCCTCTGATCAAGAACATGTCTTACGACGAGCTGTCTGACATGCGGGAAGTATGCCTCGAACATACCGGCCTTTGGGGTCCCGGTGCTATCGAGGAGATATTCCCATGTTCTCCCATACAGCAGGGTATCTTGCTAAGCCAGGCTCACAGGCCCGACCTGTACGATGTGCGAGTCGCTCTTGAGGTGAGCTCGCGCAATGGTTCACTCAGCGCCCAAAGCCTGGGAGATGCCTGGAGACATGTCGTTCAGCGGCAGCCAATGTTGCGTACCGTCTTCCTACCAAACATGCGTGGCAATGGCTCGTTTGACCAGGCTGTCCTACGGGATCCCGTACCGTCGATTCGACATGTAGATCTAGGAGACGCTACGGACGACGAAATGGCTTTACAGACAGTCAAACAGTCGATAGCCGAGACCAAGGGCGACATATTTTCCTATGGAAAGCTACCACACGAGTTTACAACTTATACGATCGGCAATAAGACATTCGTGTTTATTCGCCTCAGTCACGCCTTGGTAGATGGTTTCTCATTGCCGATAGTGCTGAATGATCTTCGGGAGGCCTTTGCCCATCGCCTCAGTACCACTCCCGGTCTCTCCTACCGAGAGTTGGTATCATTCATCAACGAACAGCCAGCTGATCAGGCTATCGGACACTGGGTGGACTTTCTCAAAGGCTCAACTCCCTGTCGCCTCCCTCCTCTCCTCGACGACGCCAGTGTGCCTTCGTCGCCCGAGCTACTAGCGATAGAGGTAGAAGTGCCTTGTTCCAATGCGCTGAGAGCACTCTGTGCTGAACATGGCGTCACTATGGCCATTGTCTTTCAGCTCGCTTGGGCACTCGTCCTGCGTGCCTATACTGGTGAAGACGATGTCATGTTTGGGTACCTTACATCCGGTCGAGACGCGCCTATCGAAGGTGTAAGCACACTTGTCGGACCTCTTATCAACATGCTCACCTGTCGCGCCATCTTCAACGATCGCAGCAAGACTGTCCTGCAGCTACTTTCGCAATTGCAGGACGACTTTATCAACGGAATCTCTAACCAACACGTATCGTTGGCTGAGATCCAACACCATCTTGGCATCGGCTCAGAGGGTCTCTTCACATCCATCATCTCATTCCAGCGTCACGATGCTGCTGCAGGCGCCGCAAACGATGACGACGGCCTACTCAAGATGACACCGATAGATGGACGTGACCCTACTGAGTATGATCTTTCGGTCAACGTGCTCGATGAGGCTGACAAGGATATACAAATTCACTTCACCCACTGGACGTCCAAAGCCTCTCCTTCCCACGCAAAGCATATGATGCAAGCGCTTTCAGCTGCCCTGGTTGCTATCTCTACCAAGCCCAATCAACCTTTGGTCAAGGTCGACTTGGTTGGTGCCGAAACACGACGTGAAATGGATTCCTGGAACGCCACTGGGATCCAGTTCGTATCCGATGAGTGTATACATAACATCATCGAGAGAAATTCTCAAGCTATGCCGGATCGTCAGGCCATCTGTGGCTGGGACCGGACATTTACGTACGGCGAGCTTGATCAGGCTGCCAATGCCTTCGCCCACCATATACACTCCCTGGTTGACCTCAAGCCCGATACCTTTGTCGCAACCTGCTTTGGCAAATCAGCCTGGACTATCGTCGCACAGCTAGCTATCCTCAAGAGCGGCGGCGCATTTGTTGCCATCGATCCTACGCATCCCGCTGATCGCGTCGAGACCATTTTGTCCGAGTTGGGATCACCCCCAATCTTGCTGACCGAGTCGAAACATCAAGATCGTTTCAAGACGTTGTTCCCGAACATCGTCACTGTCAATGAGGACACTCTCAGCTCTCTGAGTGTTCCCAATGGTCCTCCTTCGACTCGTGTACGCCACAGCAATACGGCTTATGCCATTTTTACTTCTGGTAGTACTGGTCGACCCAAGGGCATTGTCATTGAGCATGGATCCCTATCCACAGCTGCACTGACACATGCTGGCCCGTATCAGATCACGAGTGATACCCGGGCTTTACAATTTGCTGCGTACACATTCGACGTATCAATCGGAGAGACTTTCTACCCGCTATCTCAGGGAGGCTGTGTTTGTGTCCCTTCAGATGCCGCTCGACTTGAGGACCTAGCAGGCGCAATCAATGGCCTATCTGCCGATTGGGCATTCCTAACCCCGACTGTTGCTGATCTCCTGGACCCATCACTTGTCCCTGGCCTCAAGACGCTAGTCTTGGGCGGCGAAGCACCCACATCTGTCAACATTCGTCGCTGGCATGATAAAGTATTCCTCATTAGTGGCTATGGCCCTGCAGAGACTACTATCTGGTGTAACGCCACAGGTCGTCTGAATGGAAGCAGTGATCCTGCTAATCTTGGCCCGCCAATGGGTGCCCGCGTCTGGGTAACTGATGCTGACGACCCGTCCGTGCTGCTCCCTGTTGGAGCCGTCGGAGAGCTCCTTATTGAAGGGCCTCTGGTTAGTCGTGGCTATACTGACCCCGAAAAGACCGCGGCGGCTTTCATTAGTCCACCCGGATGGATGACCACAGCCTATCCAGGAAAGCTCATCTACAGAAGTGGAGATATCGGTCGTTCTCGTCCTGATGGTACCTTCTCGTTTGTACGCAGACGGGATAACCAGGTCAAGGTTCGCGGTCAGCGTGTTGAGCTCAACGAGGTCGAGGTGCATATATCACAGGCGGAAACTAGCATTCGTCACGCTGTCGTGCTCTACCCGAAGAGCGGTGCTTGTCAGGGTCGTCTCACTGCAGTACTATCTCATCATTCTCTGGGAGGTGAGGAACTGGAACAAAAGCAGACAGTGCCTGGCTCGGGGGGTATCATTGCTGTGCAGAGTGATGAGGCCATATCCGCCAGCGACTTGATCCAGGACAGACTTTTGTCGACGCTACCTCCATACATGATTCCCAAGATTTGGATCACTGTTGAACACCTGCCATCTACAACCAACGGCAAGATGGATCGTCGTCAGATCTTAACCTGGGTGGAATCGCTAACCGATGACAACTTGGCCAGCATCGTCCAACGCAAGTCTAACATGACTGGATCAGTTGAGTCACCGACAAAGCCCAAGACCAAGATGGAAGAGCATTTCCTCCAAATTTGGTCTAACGCTCTCAATCTGCCCATTGATGCAATTCCCCACAACCAGCCCTTCACCAGCCTCGGCGGAGACTCCATCACCGCTATGCAAGTCCTCGCGAGGGCGAGAGAACGCGGCATCACTACGACTGTCCACGATATCCTCCGGAGCCGATCTATCGCTGACTTAGCTGGCCGCTCTCGTTTTAAGAACATTCAATTAAACGGATCTGAGGATTCGAAGGCTTTGACTGTCATTACCGATCAGCCGTTTGCCTTGTTACCTATCCAACGACTGTTCTTCAGAACTCAGACCTCGGTCAACCACCACTTTAATCAGTCGTTTATCGTCTGCCTTTCGAGACCTTTCACGGCTGATCAGGTCCGTATGGCTATCAGAGCTATTGTTGAGCACCATCCGATGCTTCGTGCAAGGTTCCTTGCCGATGGCAATGAATGGAAACAGAAGATCTCTCCAGATATCGCTGGAAGCTTCAAGTTCCAACAACACCATTGTTCCAGCCTACCTGACTCTGTCGAGACTCTTGATGATCTACAGGCCAGCTTGAATATCAGTCAAGGACCATTGCTTGTATCCTGTCTTCTCGAGCTCTCAGATGGCCAAGCGCTCTTCCTTGCCGCCCATCATCTCGTCGTCGACCTTGTTTCCTGGCGTGTCATCCTGGCCGATCTGGAGAAGCTTCTGGCGGCCACTTCGGGCACAACAAGTCTCCCATCGCTCGAGCAAGAGGGTATCTCAATGCCAGCATGGACAGAGGCGTTGATACAAAAGTCTACTGAGTATGACATCAACTCTGTGCTTCCTTTTACGGTTCCTGCTGCCGACTTCTCATTCTGGGACATGGATCCTACCAAGGAAACGAACATCATGGCAGATACCGCCTCACTCCAGGTGCGCGTTGATGGTGTCAGTACTGCAGCGCTTCTCGGTCCTGCCAATGCAGCCTTCGGCACAGACCCAGACGATTTGATGATTGCAGCCCTTATCTTCTCTTTCCGAAGTATCTTCCACGAGCGTTCATCAATCCCAGCTGTATATACAGAGTCCCACGGCCGCAATGCATGGGATGATGGCATCGACCTATCGCGCACTGTTGGCTGGTTGACTACCATCTACCCTGTAGCTGTGTCTGACATTGACAATGCAGAACGTGACCTTCTGCGTGTAGTCCGGCAGGTTAAGGATATTCGTCGAAGCATTCCCGGAAAAGGACTGCCCTACTTTGCATACCGATACCTAACTGAAGAGGGCCGGGCTGCATTTGAGCACCACGATGAGATGGAGATTCTCTTCAACTATCTGGGACAGTACCAGCAACTGCAGAAAACCGACACGATCATCCAGCAAATCGGAGAAACCACTTTAAGCACACAGGACGCTTCCGATTCCACAAACCGATTGGCTCTCATGGATGTGGTGGCAGCAGTCGAAGGTTCTGAACTGGTTCTGTCTCTTGGATACAACACAAAGATGCAGCACAAGCATCGCTTCCAAGCGTGGCTGGACAGCTTCAAGTATATGCTGGAGACCCTTGCGTCCCAGCTCCCTGTCATCCCAGCGACATTCACTCCCAGCGATCTTCCTCTATTGTCTCTAGGAGAAGATGGCCTCTCTACACTCGCAGCTGCTTGTCACGCCAAGGTGGGTAGCTGGGGCCCCGATGTCGTCGAAGCCTCCTACCCTTGCTCCCCGTTACAACAAGGCATTCTTCTCAGCCAAGCCAAGGACGAGTCAGCATATGTGGTATCTGGCATCTGGAAGGTATCTCCTGCAAAGGGAGGATCGCCAGTCAATCTGGATCAACTACAAAACGCCTGGCGCCGTCTTGTCCAATATCATCAGATCCTGCGTACAGTGTTCTGTGAAAGTGGCAGAAATGACGGTATTTACGCCCAAGTTGTCCTTAGAGAGAACACCACAGAATCTCAGCCTACGATTGAGGTTCGAAAATGCGATGGACCTGATCCTCTCGCATTCCTCCACTCATCGACCCCAGCGCTACCATCAGACAAGCCCCCCCACGCGCTGCTCATCTGTGATGCTGGCACTGATGTATATCTTTCATTCAACATCAGCCATGCATTGATGGACGGAACCTCCTTGGGTCTTATGATGGACGATCTACTTCGCGGGTACCATGGAACGTTG
Source organism: Fusarium graminearum PH-1 (assembly GCF_000240135.3). Lineage (NCBI taxonomy): Eukaryota > Fungi > Ascomycota > Sordariomycetes > Hypocreales > Nectriaceae > Fusarium > Fusarium graminearum. The sequence goes on from NC_026476.1 coordinate 6,069,385, forward strand.
GAAGGAGTTGGACCTTCCTATGAACCCTACATTGCTCACGTCTACAACAAGCCCGCATCCGAGTCCCTCTCTTACTGGTCTGACACACTGGCCAACGCTCGCCCTTGCCATTTCCCAGTTCTTGTGGACGCAGAGGGAGATGACACGGTGAGGTCGCTGAACAAGATCATGCGCCCCGTCCCAGGCGTCGAGGCCATGCGCCAGCTCGGCCGAACCCACGGCGTGTCCATTGCCAACTTCTTCCAAGTGGCCTGGGCATTAGTCTTGCGTGCCTTTACGGGCTCTGACGATATCTGCTTCGGTTATCTTACTTCAGGACGCGATGTTCCTGTAGACCGTATCGAAGAGATTGTCGGTCCTCTTATCAGCATGCTTGTTTCAAGTGCCGACTTCAGCATGAGTGATGGTGCCCCCTCCGCAATTGAGCTGCTACAGACAATGAATAGCGCCTACGTTGACAGCCTTCCCCATCAACATTGCTCATTGGCCGACATACAGCGCGTGTTGCGTATCGGCAACAAGGGTCTTTTCAATACCGCTTTGTCGCTGCAAAGGGTGACTACAGGAGACGAGACTCAAGACCAGATTGAGATCAACGTTGTCGAGGGAGATGACCCTAGCGAGGTAAGTGAACTTGAATCTACCCTCACAGGTAATACGTTTGACTAACACGATGAATAGTATAACATCACTGTGAATGTAGTTGATTATGGTGAGACTATTGATCTGCATTTCACGTACTGGTCCGATAAGATATCCGATAGCCACGCATCGGATGTTGTCGAGGCTTTAATACGTGCACTAGATGCAATCGTCCAGGACCCCAACCGCACTCTACCAGCCGTCGACATGCTGGGAGACAGCGGTCGCAAGCGCATCATGGAATGGAATGGAGATGGACAAGCGCCAGCCGCTCTCAACTCTACCGTCCATGCTCTCATCGAAGCCCACGTCAAGGAGTCACCAAACCGATGCGCCGTCACCTCGTCGTGGGAGGGCGAACTCTCCTATGCCGAACTTGATAACCACGCCACCCGGCTCTCGGTCTACTTGCGAAGCCTTGGTGTTGGACCCGAGGTGACTGTACCGCTCATCTTCACAAAGAGCATCTGGATGGTTGTGTCTATGCTTGCCGTTATGAAAGCAGGCGGCGTGTTCGTGCCTCTAGACCCAGCCCATCCACCTGAGCGAATTGCCATGATCGTCGAGCAACTTCCCAACAGGGCTGTTGCGCTGGCATCACCTGACCGTACCGGCCTTATCTCCGGTCTCGTTGATAATGTCGTGGCGTTGGACGCTGATGAAGCTGCCTGTATCGCCAAGGACGCCGACGGAGATAACAAGCTACCGTCAGATGAAGCTACGCCAGATAACGCTGTCTACATTATCTTCACATCGGGGTCGACCGGCCAGCCCAAGGGCGTTGTTCTGGACCACCGTGCTACTGCAACAGGTACGACAGCTCACGGTCGTGCTATGTGCTACACCAAGGACGTGAGAACACTTCAATTCTCCTCTTATGCCTTTGACGCCTGCATCACAGAGATCGTCACTACCCTCGTTTATGGAGGCTGTGTTTGCGTTCTGTCAGAGGACGAGCGAATAAACGACCTTGCCGCAGCTATCAACCGGCTACAGGCCACCTGGATGCTGCTAACGCCTGCGGTAGCTAGTACACTCGACCCGTCTGAGGTACCCTGCATCCGGTACATCGCTCTAGGAGGAGAGTCTTCAAGCCATGCTACCAACAAGAAATGGAGCAAGGGCTGTAAGGTCCTCCACGCCTATGGACCAACTGAATGCTGTGTCATGTGCGCTTATGACGATAGGACGGGACTTCTTACACGTCCTGAGGTCATTGGTGGCTCCGTAGGTTGCAACAATTGGGTAGTTGATCCTCGCGACCCAAGTGTTCTGATGCCCATCGGCGCCGTGGGCGAGCTCCTTGTCCAAGGCCCGATTATGGCCCGCGGATATCTCAACAACCCTGACAAGACGCAAGAATCCTTCCTGGACACTGGCCTTCCATCGGTTTCTGGACTCTCCCGTGCATACAAGACTGGAGACCTTGTCTCCTACTGCTCTGAGGGCAAGGGTAACAAACTCACTTTCGTGCGACGCAAGGACACTCAGGTCAAGGTGCGAGGCCAACGTATCGAGCTGGGCGAGATCAGCCACCAGATCAGTGCCTCCAACGATAAGGTAGCGACCCAAATGGTAACCCTAGGGTCCCGCGGTACCTTGAACGGAAAAATTGTCGCCGTCCTGACCCTTCGTGGCTTACAGACCACAGAGGATGGTGGTGATACTGAGCCTCTGCAGATTCTGGATAACCCCAAAGACATCCAAATCGCCAGGGACATCGTGGCAGAAGTCCAGAACTATATTGCTGATAAGCTACCTGGATACATGCATCCTTCAGTCATGATTGTCGTCAATCGTATGCCCATCAATTCATCTGGAAAACTCGAGACCCGACGTGTGGCTCAGTGGGTTGACGAAGTGACGGACGAGATGTACGAGCGCATCATCAAGAACCTGGCTGACAACGAGCCAGAGGCTGGATCTGAGAGCGCCCAAACCGCTGTTGTACAGATCATCAGCGAAGCAGTGGCTGAGGTCATCAACCTGCCAGGCAAGGTCTCCTTGCGTCGCTCATTTATCAGCATGGGAGGCGACTCCATCACCGCTATGCAAGTCATGGCCCTCTGCCGACGACGAGGTGTCTCTCTACCTGTTCAGGACATACTCAAGAGCAACAACATTATAGCTATGGCGGCCAAGGCACAACAGATTGGGGGTTCCTCCGTTGACTCAGCCAAGGATGAGGACGAGTTTGCACCCTTCCCGCTCTCACCCATCCAGAAGCTTCATCTCACACAATTCCGTGATGGCGAGAACCACTACAATCAAAGCATGCTTCTCAAGCTGCGACGCCCTATTTCTGAGACTGTACTTCACGAGGCTCTTTTGCAATTAGTTCGTCGTCATCCAATGCTCCGCGCCCGTTTCGATAACGACTCAACACGTGGGCAATGGACGCAGAGGGTGACCAACGACATCCAAGGCTCTCTCTCCTACGCTGTTACCGAGTTTAACACTTTGGAAGAGGCCATGGGTACCATGATCGAAGCCGAGCGTGGCCTTGACATTACTGCTGGTCCGCTGGTGGCAGCCCGGGTAGTACGAGTTCATGACTCTATGTCTATCTTCCTGGTCGCGCACCATCTTGTCATAGATCTCGTTTCCTGGCGAATAGTATTGCAAGATCTAGAGCAACTTATCGCGGGAACTTCGTTACCTGGAACACAGATGTCGTGGTCATACCAGCGATGGGCCCACAGTCTTATGAAGTATGCCGAGACAAACGCATCGACTGCTCTCGCGCTTCCGTTTACTCCAACAGAGCCAGATCTTGACTTCTGGGGAGTGAAGAAGACTTCTAATGACTTCAACAATTTGGTGCAGGGCGACTTCACTCTCGATCCTTCCCTGACCTCCGCCCTTCTTGATTCTGCAGACAAGAACCTCAAGGCCGAAGTCCTCGACGTCCTACTAGCCATGGCTGCACACACCTTCTCCTCCGTGTTCTCTGACAGAGCAGCACCCACGTTCCATACTGAGACTCATGGTCGAGACCACCCGCAAGACACGACAGCTTCAGTGCATGAAACAATCGGTTGGTTCACTGCCATTGCTCCACTTGTGCTTGACACCCCGAGCGATGAGTACATTGACTCTGTCATTCGCGTCAAGGACATGCGTCGTGCTATACCAGGCCTGGGAATTCCCTACTTCACAGCCAAGACCCTTCAGGGGTCTCAGACTCTACCGGTAGAGATCCTGTTCAACTATCTCGGCCGATTCCAACAGCTTGAGCGCGACGATGGGCTTTTTGAGTCTCTTCCAAAGTCCATGGGCCCCGTCGATGTCAATCTTTCAGCTGCCCGCTTATCAGTCATTGATATCTCTGCAGTCGTGGAGAAGGATGCCCTGACCGTGTCATGGAACTACAGTGCACAGATTCAGCATCAGGACAAGTTGTCCAAGTGGTTTGCCCTGTATGAGCAAGCATTGCATGAGGTCGTCTCTGCACTACAGAAGACATCCTTGCAACTCACAAAGAGCGATGTGCCCCTTCTGCCCATCTCCCACCAACAACTCAAGCCACTCAACAAGGCACTGGCAGCTGTGTCGCGCAATGGTGTTGAGGCAGTAGAGGACGTTTATCCCACGTCACCCATGCAGCGCGGTATCCTTCTCAGTCAGTCCAAGGATGCCTCGCAGTACGACGTCCACGCGGTCTGGGAGATTACCCCTGCCAACCGCCACGACTCAGTTGACGTTTCTCGTCTCCAGCGTGCCTGGTACCGCGTCATTCAGCGACATTCTATGCTACGCACCGTATTCATTGACAGTGTTGTGGATAACTCTCCATTCGACCAGGTTGTCCTCAACAAGTTCCGTCCCTCTATCAAGTTACTTACGTACGATGATGATGAGGAGGATCATGACTCTATGATGGAAGAGCTTTGGGAGTCAGCTAATGGGAGCTTCGCACAAAATGCTCCTCCACACCGCCTTGCACTTTGTTCCGATACTCAAGGAAAGGTCTACGCACACTTCCAGGTCAGCCACGCCTTGATCGATGCGGGTTCCTTGCGGACTATCATCAAGGACTGGTCTCTCGCCTATGCCAGCCCTAACCTCACCATGACCCCTGGTACGCCCTACTCAGCCTATATCGCCCATATCCAAAAGACGTCCCTCGATGCATCCCTACGCTTCTGGTCGGCCCAGCTCGAGGGTGCAACGGCATGCCGTCTTCCCCGACTCACTGATGGTCTTGCACCCACAGACCAAAGCGAGATCCGTCATCTTCATACCGACGTCGACTCAGGAACCCGCCTCAAGGCCCTAGCAAAGGAGCTCAACATTTCCATGGCCAGCATCTTCCAACTCGCATGGGCGTTAGTGCTCCGTTCCTACACCAATCTCCAGGACATTTGTTTTGGTTATGTTTCCTCAGGCCGAGATGTCGAGCTTGATGGCATTGTAGACGCAGTAGGACCGTTCATCAACATCCTCGTCTCCCGCATCGTCTTTGGTAAAGGAGACACTGCTGCCGCAATGCTTAAACAGCTATTTTCCACTTATCTGGACAGTCTACCACACCAGCATGCGTCGTTGGCTGACATCACGCACGCACTCAAGATGCCTGGTGGAAAGCTATTCAACACAGCCTTTTCATTCCAGAAGATTTCCCAGTCTAACGGCGGTGGCAAGGCTCAGGACCTTCCACTCTCGTTTAGCACCATTGGGGGAGCTGATCCCACAGAGGTACGTTGACCATTGCTGACAACAAGAACCCTTTCAGAGGTAATAGAAAGCTAACACATGATAGTTTGACGTAACAATCACCGTGATCGAGAACGACTCGAGCATTGAGTTTTCCATTCAATACTCGACCTCATTCCTTTCCGAACCCCAAGCCAACAATCTCTCTCAGAGTCTCATTCAGGCTCTAGATGCTATTGAAGCCACTCCATCAGAGGCCATCGAAACTCTCGATCTTGTGCCCGCAAAGCACATGGAGCAGCTCAAGACGTGGGGCGATCGTCTCCCTCCCACCGTCGACAGACATGTTCACGATCTATTTGACGACATGGTTCGCAGCACACCAACAGCACCTGCTATTCATGCGTGGGACGGAGAGTTCACATACGCCGAGCTAGACAGGGAATCATCACGTCTGGCTGGTCTCCTTCTCAAGCAAGGTGTCAAGCCCGATACTTTCGTTGCTCTCTGCTTTGAGAAATCAGCCTGGGTCGCCGTTGCTTATCTCGCCATCCTCAAAGCGGGCGCTGCCTTTATGCTCTTGGACCCAGAAGCGCCCATAGAGCGTATCCAGTACATGATGGAACAGACCAAGACATCTATGGTCCTTTGCTCGCCCACATACAAGGACATGGTTGATGACTGGGACGCTACTGCCATCGTGATTAGCAAAGAGGTCATGGGTACACTACCTGATTTCGCTGGTCCATTCCCGAACATTTCAACTTCCAGTGCCGCATACATCATCTTCACGTCTGGTACGACTGGCAAGCCCAAGGGCGCTGTTATTGAACACGGTGCATACAGCAGCAGTGCCATTGCGCAGAAGAAGGCCCTGTATATCGGACCCGGATCTCGATTCTTGCAGTTCGCTTCTTTCATGTTTGATGCCACCATGATTGAAATGGTCACGCCTCTTCTTTCAGGTGGATGTGTCTGCATACCGCGACGACAGGATATCATCAGCGACTTACCTCGCGTGGTGAGAGAAATGAACATCAACATGGCAATTCTCACCTCTTCCTTTATACGAACCATGAGCCCAGAGGAGGTGCCTACTATCAAGAGGTTGATCCAAGGTGGAGAGCCTTTATCCCAGAAGGACATTGATATCTGGGCTGACAAAGTCATACTGGGCAACGCCTATGGTCCCAGTGAATGCTCAGTCATGGCATCTTGCCTATCTGATGTATTGAGAACATCTGAGCCGTCCAACATCGGCTACCCCGCGGCATGTGCCCACTGGGTGACAGAGCCAGCCAACATGCATCGTCTTGTTCCTATCGGTGCCATCGGCGAGCTCCTCCTTCAAGGCCCAACACTTTCACGAGGCTATATCAACAATCCTGACAAGACCGCCGAGGCGTTTGTCACAGGACTCAACTGGGCCACGCAAGTAGGCCGAGACCCTGACACGCGTTTCTACGCCACTGGTGATCTGGTGCGCCTTAACTCTGATGGTTCGGTTACTTTTGTCGGCCGCAAAGATACACAGATCAAGATCCATGGTCAACGAATGGAGTTGGGCGAGATCCAGCATCATTTGACAACCATTGATGAGATCCGACACTCGGTCGTCTTGAGCCCGTCCGAAGGTCCCCTCCAGAAGCGACTTGTAGCTGTCCTTGAGCTCGCAAACCTTTCCTCTACAGCTGCCTCATCCGAAGAGATAAAGCTTATCGAGCCATCTCTCCGCTCAAAGGCCACAGAGAGTATCCAGCGCATTCGCGACATTATCACCCAGCGTCTCCCATCCTACATGATTCCATCTACCTGGATCGTCGTGCAAAGCATGCCAACCATGATATCTGGAAAGCTCAATCTTCCAGCCGTTCAATTCTGGGTCCAGAACATCAACGACGAGACTTATCAGGAGCTTCATGCAGCAGAGGCAGTCAGTGAGCTAGACTCGAGCGACTATGTCGCTATGCAAGTCAGTCGTAAACTGAGCTCGCTTCTTGTCGATGCCCCTGGTAGCACTGGTAAGCTGGAAGACTTTGTGGGCAAGGATATCGTACCGATGCAGTGTGGCCTGGACTCTATCACAGCCATTACATTCTCGACATGGTTGCGCAAGACTTTTGGTGTGACCATCTCGCTCGCCACCTTGCTCTCTCTTGACACTAGCATTCAGACACTTGCCGTGACCATCAAGGCTGATATGGCCAAGGTCGGATCCTCAGGCCCATCCAATGTCGAATCTGTCACAGAATCAACATCCACAACAAAGGCGGCCATCGACCTACACTCAGAGTTTCAACACTATGACCAGGCATTGTCCCAGCTACCAGTATCAGAGATCCCTAATACTGGTGTTGCCAAAATCCCATCCAACTTCCTTGTTACAGGCTCAACTGGTTTCCTCGGCAGTCAAATCGTCAGGCAACTCATCCTCCGGCCTAACATTAACAAGGTATTCTGTCTTGTCCGCGCCGAAGATGACATCCAGGCTCAAGAGCGAATGATGGAGGTCGCCCGCAAGGGACAATGGTGGCAACCCGAACTTTCTGAGCGTATCGAAGCATGGAGCGGCGACCTGGCCAAACCGCATCTTGGACTCGATGACACACGCTGGGCGTCTGTAGTCGGCGGTTCCATCGATGCTATCATCCACAACGGCGCTATGGTCCACTGGCATCTCGGCTATCGTGACCTCAAGGACGCCAATGTAGGCAGCACGTTTGACCTCCTGTCAGCCTTGTCCAAAGCCCCGTCGCCCCCTCGCTTCGCCTACGTGACGGGCGGTTACTTCCCCGATGAGGAGAGAACGGACAATGAGGTCTTGGACCTATTGCAAGGTGGCGATGGTTACTCGCAGACAAAGTTCCTCTCCGAAGCGCTCGTCCGCTCTCATGGGCAGCGACTATGTCGACATTCGGCAACATTCCCTATGCCCGTCGTCATTCAACCAGGCCTCGTTATTGGTGACGCAGACCATGGAGTTTCCAACCTTGATGATTTCCTGTGGCGAGTTGTAGCTTCTGCTCTTCGCATTGGTGCGTACAACGTCGACGAGTTTAATGACCCCAACGCCTGGCTGCTGGTCGCCGGCAGTGACCAGATCGCTACGTCTACCATAGATGCTTGCATGACAACAGTCTCTGCCTCTGCAACAACAACAATCCCGCCATCTATTCGTTTCGTTGATGGTGTCCCTGTCAAAGAACTCTGGAACCTACTCATCGATGAATTCGACTTCTCTCTTCGCCCCATGTCTGGTCCAGAATGGCTTCAAGCTCTTGAGAATGATATGGATAGCCAAGGTCCTAGTCATCCGCTCTTCCCTGTCTTTGAGTTTCTCCAACTGAAACAAGGAGCTGTCGGCACGCTCAAGCCCACGAACGGGGACTCTATTTGCCCCCAGGTTGAGACGCTATATCGTCTCAGGCAAAGTGTTGACTACCTCAACAACATTGGATTCTTTGCTTCATCAGATTCAGTTTCTCCCTTTGCCTCTAAGGCTGCTTTCAGACGTACTGGCTTGAGACCTGCTAAAACGGCTCATTTTTAAGAATTGTTAGTGTATAGTTAGCTGTAGTGTTTTCTTTTTTATATTATCAATTTTAGTTTAGAGAATAGGATATCTACTTCCACCCTTCTTCCTTCGCACATCGACCGTGTTCGCATTTATCTCTAAGTCTAAACAGTAAAGTCTAACATCTCCAATGTAAAGGGTATGAAGATGGCAGACGCAGTTGAGCGCGTGGCCATGTTTTATGTCAATAAGATCCCACCCTCTTAACTAGCAGAGTTCATCTGGCATCACCAGCGCATGTTTGAGGCATCTGCAGAATACATTCGTGTTGTTGCGGCTGGGGAGCACCCCATCATTACACCCGACTGGCTCAACGACGATTTCTCTGTTCTGTCTACAATCGACGCTGAGTACGCAGAGGATATTGACATCAAGCTACTCCACGCCATCGGAGGTCATCTCACCTTCAGGTACCCGCGCACCAAGGTTCTTGAGATCGGCGATAGTACTGGTGGTACATCTTGGAGTATCCTCAATAATTGAGGATGCCTACGACTCCTACACCTACACGGATATCTCGCCCGGTTTCTTTCCTAACGTCGCCATAGTGTCTGGGGTCAGACCTTCTATCCTCTTCTACAATGCCGATGAAATATTTGCCCACGTCGTCACGTCGGAGTTGGAAGCGATACAACTCCAGCATCAATTTGCTACATCATTGACCGGTGCACCTGCAGAATGGATCAAAGTACATCTTCTTGCTTCACATCGCGCCATGCAACGAGCAATTCCTCACGACACAACAGTCTTCGTAGACTGCTCTGACATTACAGACTCCCTGGCTGCTGCCTTCGTCGCTTCCATTCCAGCTATCTGCACAACGTATCGGGTGGGCTCTGGGCTTATGTCTACTGCTCTTGAGACGGCCAAGTTTTCTGGTGTTTGTAATGCCGCCATAGTTCTCAAGGACGGATTCTTCATCGACATGGACGCCGACCAGCTCAACAATACCCTGGCAGCCGAGGTCTTGGGTACGGAACAACTCGACAGTATCTTCCACGACACCAATCTCGACTTCTTCATCTGTCTTGTCTCCGTAGCTTCAGTGATTGGCAATGTCGGTCAGTCAAACTACCACGCAGCCAATCTCTTCATGGACAGTCTCATCAACTAACGTCGTACCCGCGGTCGAGCAGCTTCCATCATTCACATCGCCTATGTCACAGATGTCGGCTACGTCACACGTGAGCAGCGCGGTCGCCAACTTGACTCTCACTTTCGTAAGGTTCGTCTCATGCCTACTTCCAAGATGGACGTGCATCATGCGTTCATGGAGGCTCTCTCCACCACAGCATATCCCCACGAGGCCCTACGCACTTGCTTCTTTACGCGTGCTGGTGACAGGCAGCCCTGGCAGGGTGTCCTGGCTTCGCCTCGCGTCGAGCTCAATCATGTCTCTGTTGAGGAGAATGCGACCGTTGGCGCTGATGTGAAGCGCCTTTTTAGTCGGTCTTGGGATCTGGAAAGAGGAGACACATTTGAACTTGGTTTGATGAATCGCGACTCGGAGAACCATGAGCTATTCATTTCGTATCATCACATTCTCATGGATCTTGTTGGTCCGGGTATCATCATGCGCGACTTCAATACTTCCTACCAGATGAAGCTCCTTGATCGCAGCGTCGATAGTGTCGCTGTACATGACGAGACTCAAGTCGCTGATGCTATTGAAGTGGGATGTGGACCTGTGGTTAAGTATGGACAAGAGACCCTTCTTCAACGAAGCTCTCTTGGCTTCGATTTGTCTCTCATCCAGATATTTTGCGCCCTCGCCAACGGCGGTCGTCTCATCATCTGGCCAGCCCCAACCTCTTGGTCACGTTGGTGAGATCTACATCGGCGGCGCTGGTGTCGCTATAGGGTATCTTGACCTCCCCGCTGAGACGCGTCGCAAGTTTGTAACCGACGCTGAAGGACAACAATTTTATCGAACTGGAGACCAGGGTCGCCTCTTACCGGATGGTACACTTCTATTTCTCGGCTGTCTAGAAGGCGACACACAGATCAAGCTTCGCGGTCTGCGGATTGAGCCTATTGGCATGGGCAACGGTAATAACTGATCAGATAAACGCCTTGATTGACTAAATGCCCCGACGACTTGACGCCTGCATTCGCGCAAGAGGTTAGTATACAACATATCAAAGAGAAAAATTAGGGCTTCATAATGATATAGAAATGCATTTAATTAACTTTAATTTAATACGACATTTAATTGATTGAAGTTCTCACGGTTAAAGTGGTTGAGTTGCTGTAGGGTGGGGTGTCCACAGACTTTTGATCAGTAATTTTACCTCTCCTCCAGCCGCGTGGTTCTTACAGGAGGTTGAAGACATTGGACATATCGTCATGATTTCTGGTATACGTTGTATCTTGCAACTTTAGTTTTCAATTTGTTCCTACATATTATAATATTCGAAGTCAAATTACAGCCAATTTACCCACCATACTTCGATATCTCGCTTTAGACGCAGCCTCCTTACATGGCCCTTGAATCAACCGCATCCATGAGCATTTCATAAGCGGCATCGTCTCTCATGACAGTATCTTCTTCCGGTGCCCAACACTCGTAGGGCTCCCCTGGATGAACCCATGGCCAATATGCATTATAGCGCTCTCTCTCAATGTTGTATTTGATATACTTCATCTGGAAATCTCGATTTTGATTAAATTTGACACTCGTCATTTGCCCTTCTAAGTTCGATGCGTGTTCCAGACGTGAGTGAGCCACAGGTCCTGAAGGACACGGGCTTGCCAGCTCTTCTAGAAGATCATACCAGATTCGTTGACGCAGTGGTTTGTCTTGGACATCTTGGTGCGTCTTCGTAAAGGTATCTTGTAGACTGTTCTGGTATGTACTTCTTCCCATGTGAAAGACCTTGAGTTTATTCAATGATCTAGCCCACTGTGAGAATATAGCATGCCATCGAATTGGATATTTGTGAGTTTCACGCTCTCCGACAATGCCCAGCACTGACTTCAGAAGAGGATAGCCGGGATCAAATGTGTCGAAAGGGCCGATATGGGTAGCTTCGTAAAGAATAGGACAATCATGAAGATAAAGCTCTTCTAATCCTCCACTGCCATTTTGTTTCCCAATTGATGCGAACCAGTCAATTTGCCACTGATGGCTGAAGACATATCGTCCAAGAGATAGAACTTTCAACTGGGGTAATTCAATGCGGCGAAGATCCATCTTGGGAAACCATCCCCAGAAGTCTTTACAATGCAGAGTTAGAGTCTGCAGGTTTTTGGCGATATCTGGAGCGAGCCACGAGACATACAAGTTGTTGAAAAACTTGTACTTCCCTGGACTGAATGGCGAAGAACCGTCGGGTGCACGAACGGGGTGATGTAGATCTCTTTGTGCCTCAACATGGATTCTGAGATCCCTAAGACTAGCCATTGACATAAGTTTCAAGAAAGATTCTGAAGTATGAAGTCGGTCATCATGGTTATCTGGTAAATTGGTGATGGTGAGTTGTTGGAGAGGTATAGCTGGCTGGGAAAAGTCCGCCAGATCAGTAATAGACGATTTGCCTTCCGAATACTCCTGGATCTTGTCACCGTGAAACACAGCATCTGGGTCGATTATCTGTCGAGTATCCTTATTCCCCGTCCCCGCAATCCAATAAAGTATAGTATCCAGCATATCGTGCCGATGCTGCATAGTGAGATAGCCATCTTGATTTCGTCTGTACGTCTGGGAGTATGTACGGAACCGGACACGAAGAGAGATTAATCTGCTGAAGAAACGGATACATGGAAGTGTGTTGACAAAGCTTTGACGGCTGTGATGATTTTTGAACCCCCCGGAGTAATCTGCGTTGTCATACAGTATCAATTCCCGAACTTGTTGGCAAAGTTTGCGTGATTTGGCGATTTCGCAAAATCTTCTAGGCGAGGATTCCTGATGCACCTCTATATATATGGTCTTGTAGCATTCTGGTAGTGCAATAATGGCAAGATTGGAGCAGACAAGTCTCAAACTGACGAGGTCTGATTTGGGGAGAAATGAGCATATCCGATACCATACTTCAGGTGGAAGGTGTATATTATCTGAAATACTTGCTTCTTTCCTTGATGTTGAAGACATGGTGATCTATAATGGAGAGTCGAAGTCTAGAGTCGTTTTCCAATCCTCGCAACGCGATTTACGTAGGTAACAATATGGAAGCCTAACGAGGTAGAATAAGCAGAAGAGAGTCAGATCATGATTATCTCATCCTGTGCAACGGATCCACTCGTGATACTACTTGGCAAGTCAGTTATATCCTAGCTGTATATAAACAACTGTTATATAGTGAGATTTTAGTGAAGTTTAAATTCTGTGCCTTTGGTCTGGAACACAATTGAATGGTCCCTGAGATATGATTGCATCGGTAATTCATGCACCTTGAATATCCGGCGGGGTTGGACAACATGGGTGATGCAGGGACTAGAATTTTGCTGCAAGGGGTTAACAGGTATAAAATGGCAAGTGAAAGGCGTCACGATCTATTCTCTAGGATTCAATCATCAGTTGAATCATACTGCTGGGACCTTTTGCATCCATCATGCAAATCTACGCTTGGTTTATATCAGTCTTGGTGACAGCTGCTTCTGCTACCGAGACCTATGACTATGTAAGTATCTTCCTACAATACTTTACGACTGCTAATCTCGATACAGATCATTGTTGGAGGTGGTACTGCAGGAGGAGCCCTCGCAACCCGCCTGAGTCTCGGTCTTCCCAAGTCCAAGATCCTTCTTCTAGAAGCAGGCCCCTCAGCCCTCGACGATGTACGAATCAACGTACCGGGAATGCGCGGTTCAATTTTGGGATCACCACTTGATTGGAACTTTAGCTCTATCGCCCAACCTGGTCTCAATGGGCGATCCATCAGTGTGAACCGCGGTAAAGTTCTCGGAGGCTCATCCGCCATGAACTTCTTGTGCTATGACCGTGCCGCGTCTGCCGAGTACGATGCATGGAGCGAGCTTGGAAGTCCAGGTTGGAACTGGCAAACTATGATCCATGGGATGAAAAAGTCTGAGAACTTTACGGGTAACGACGGGGACATCCATGGCCGCTCTGGCCCCATCAGCTCTACCTACAATCGTATTGTCCCCGATGTTTTGAAACCGTGGCAGTCTACCGTCAACAAATTGGGCGTCCCGATCAATGACGGAGGCTCATTGGGAGGAAAGCCTAATGGTGTCATGTTTCAGCCCACCAATATTGACGTGACCAACTACACCCGGTCCTACAGCGCCAATAGCTACCTGCCAAAGGCTGGGTCTAACCTCAAGGTCAAGACCAACGTCCACGTTGCCAAGGTTCTCTTTTCTTCTGACAAGAGTAAGGGCTTGACTGCCACGGGCATCGCTCTTCAAGATGGCTCTACGATCAAGGCCCGAAAAGAGGTTATTCTCTCGGCAGGCTCTATCCAGAGTCCAGGTCTAATCGAGATGTCCGGCATTGGCCAAGCATCTGTCCTCGCCAATGCTGGAATAAAAAAGATTCTCGATCTCCCAGGTGTCGGCGAAAACTACCAGGACCATCTCCGAACTTCAAACACATATATACTCAAGGAAGGCTATGAGTCCTTTGATCCATTCATTTTCGATGCACAAGGCACCAAGGCCACGGAGCAGTTCAACCTATGGCTTGAGAACAAGAAATCGTGGTATGACTATACCAGCAGTGCCTACGCTTTTCTTAACTGGGCCCAAGTTAGCGATAAAGTGCACAAGGATATCACTAAACTTGCAAAAGACGGGTTTGCTAAGAATGGCACTGTCGTGGACAAGAAGAAGCTTGAGTACCTGAAGGAGCCTTCTATTCCCCAACTGGAGCTTCTTCTTGAAGCCAACTACGTGGGCGCTCAAGGCTATCCCGCTGCTGGAGGCAGTTTCATCACCATCTTCTCTACAGTAATGCATCCCATGAGCCGTGGTAGTGTTCACATCAACGAAAAAGATCCAAAGGGCAAGCCAATCATCGATCTCAACTACCTCAACAATGAGTACGATATACAAGCACTCGTTGAAGGTGCCAAGTATGCCCGCAAAGTTGCCTTCACAGAGCCTCTGCGATCTGTATGGGCTGCTGAATTTGAACCAGGTCTGGGGACGAGGACGGATAAACAGTTACGTGACTGGGTCGTCAAGACAGTCAACAGCTTCTATCACCCTATCGGTACCTGCGCGATGCTTCCTAAGAAGGACGGTGGTGTCGTTGATTCCAATTTGAAGGTTTATGGCACCAAGAACTTGCGTGTCGTGGATGCTAGTATTATCCCGGTTCAGCTTTCAGGACACATTCAGACGGCTGTGTATGGAATCGCCGAGACAGCTGCGCAAAAGATTATTGATGCGGAAAAGAAGTTTGATAGGAGTTTGTAAGATAAACGACTTGACTAGCTCAAGCCTAAGTATTAAACAACAATCCCACTAAGTCAGTGGGCTAATCTTGGTTGGCACTTATACCGTAATTCTTAAACTTGCCACAAGGTCCGTTGCTGAATATGATATCAAATCCCGAGTCCAGTTCTTGATATGTCATATAGCCTCCGATCTCGTCTTGACCACCATTGAGGCACATATCACTGTCCTTGGGAACAAAAATCTTGCATACACCATCCTCAATATATGAGCCGACACAAAGAGGGTTGGACGCACATGCTATACAGCATGGTTTTCCAGTATAGCCAACCCCTATCTGGATGGGGTTAAAATCACCTGAATATGGCAATCTAATGTATCCAGGCCTGATACCCCCGTTCGCGGTAACTAGAATGTTATCATCGGAGCACATGTCATAGGCTGTAGCTGTAGGAATGAGGCTCTCGACAGTGGCTTTGGTAAGAGATTGTCAGTACTAGTCGCAGATAAATCGAATTAAGAACAAAGCTTACCAGTTTCGGGAATGGTGCTAGTTGAGGTGACATCTCGAACGATTGTTGTCACAGAGCGATATGAAATCTCGGTTGCCGTTATCCTGGCATTTGGGTAGTCTGTGACTGTGATAGTTGTAGGAACAGTAGAGGTTTTCGTCTTGGTGGCAGCCTTGAGTGTAATCCTGGGCCCTTTGACCGTTGTGACAACCGTCTTGGTAGAGTATTTGGGTATCTCTCTAACACAACGAACGCTTTGTGGAAGTTGATTATTTGTTAATGCTTCGACATTAACAAATCCATCGTTCTTTTCGGCACGTTTTCTAGGCCTCCAATCAGGATCTCCCTTGATAGCTATCCACGAAGGTGGTCGAGTGATGGTCGTGGTGATGAATTTAGTTGTGATAGAACTGGTGGTTGATGTCTCCATCTTCCAAGAGGTTCTGACGTCGATGAAGGTGGATAGGTCAACTGAAGCATGGGAAATTAACTCAAGGTCGAACCAGATGGCATAATGTGACTTACCTGTCGAGGTTGTAGTAGATGTGCGCCCCAAGTTCGTAGTGGTTGATTTGACAGTTGAGGTCTCGACGGTAGTTGTAGTCTTAGCGGGCGGGACAACAATGACATTGACCTTGCGAATAACCTTCTTGACGATAGTGATATTCCTTTTCACTGTGCCTGTAGATGTTGGGACGTTCTTTACTGTTTTTGACCCAAGAATGGTAGAACAGGTGGATTCTGGCTTGTCTGGCCCAGCGAGCGTCTGTGCGCCTAACGCAAGGAACAAGAGACAGAACTTGAGAGCGACCATGATGACGTCGGGTTGACCAAGGAAGAGCGGCTGATTATCAGAGACCTTGTATGCAGGCGATATGGATTTAAATAATTCATAAGGTCGGTGAAAAGAAAAGAAAAGAGCCTTGTCGCCAAGGGAATCTAGATTCTAACCATATCGATAGATCCATTATGTATTTGGGAGTTATTGAACCGACTTGGCCTAATAGGGTTACCCAAGTGGATCATGTCAGGGATCAAGAGGCTGAACCAACATGCCTATGCAGAAAAGCCATGGGCTGATAGTCTTGGACTGTCCGTGGCTTGACAGTTTCAGCTCAGCTACTGATTCAGGAGGTCAATTTATTATTATTAGCTTGGTCTAGATTTCTGACTGCAAGGTGTAGTCTTTGTGGTGGAGTCGGCTATGTCGTATATCAAGAACAAAATATATAAAGTCGACCTCATCTATCATAGTTCAGCATCACTCGAGTCGTCGAAAACAGGAAAACCAAGACTGGAGCTGCCATTGTGACCACTCAAGTACGGCTTGAGCTTATTCAAAGACTCGACTCTAGTACAAAATTCGACACCCACTGGCTCAAAAAGGGACCGCAAGCTAGATACCGTAGTCGAACGTTTTCTCAAGTTACATGCTACGTGTTTGAGAAAAGGGAAGTGATCCGGACTCCGGGATTTTGAATCTGCCAATGCAAATAGCGCTTCTTTAACTCGGCACCGTCTTCTGAAATTCTCTCTATGGATCACTAAAGAGACGATTGAACGGGGGAGAAGTCGAATCAAAACTTCATGCTCAATCTCAATGTTCTCTTCTGAGCCTAAAAGTTGGAATGCGTTGATAAAAACGTGTTGAAGAGTACTGAAGTCTTTGAGGTTCACGTCCAATGGAATCTTCTTCGTGCGATATTCGCGGTTTGTGAGATCAAGGTGCAGTATCCGTAGAGTGTTCTTGTGTTTCTGTAGGATCTTAATGACGTCGGACGGTTGGAAGTGAGAATCGCGAAGCATATGTGGAGGAGCAGGAGTGTAGTTTTCGTAGTCTTCGAACTGTATACTATTAGCATCATTAACACCAGGCAGGATTCTTGCAGTACTCACCCCACAACGGGGAGATTCAGCAACCCTCTTGTAAGCCTCAAACTCAAAGGCAACTAACCCTCCCGTACATGCGTCTAGAAGTCGACGAAGAGTATTGGCCGATAAGTAATCATTCGTGATTCTCAATGTTTTGAGGTTCGGGAGTTCTGTATCCCATGCGCTCAAGTCTCCCGAATAATCATGGAGGTTTAGAGTTCGAAGAGTTGGAGCAAGCTCGATAAGAGAATTGGCAGCAATACCAAGATCGAGCGTTTTCAGTGGGAGATTGACGACTCCTAAAGACCGGAGAGAAGACTCAGGAAGTCCATTTGTTGGCCATGTGCGATTGCCTTGAATGCTGAAGTATTGTACGGCATGCGTTTGGGCAATTAACATGGCCATGAGCTCGGAATTCAGCCAGCGCCAAGCAGGTGCAGGACTTTGGTCCATTGCCCGTCGTAGACGCCGCTCCTGCTTTTCTGTCCAATCCCGACTTTCGTCAAGATATGTGCTCAGAAAGATGGAATAGACCTCAGGCCAATCCTCAGCTTCACTTGCCAGTATGTTTGACGCTCTTTGTTTCCAAACGGCCGGAAGGTCGATTTTTAGAGCCCGAGCCGCTTCGAGCAGAGTAGCTCGCTTTCCCTCGTCATTGGACGTGAAAAGACGGGTATTGATGTAGACGACCTTAACTTGACGGCAAAGTTCAGGACGCCGAGCCAAGGTTTGCATAAATGAAATAAGGCGGCCTCCCCAGTCATACAGGTCAGATTTCCAGGAATCGCCGTAACCCAAGACGAATTCGTGATATAAAATCGGTTGAGCAATATCTCTAAGACCCTTTGAAGCTAAGCAAGCGGCGAAGAGTGTATTTCTTTCGATGGAATACCACGATTTTGCATTAGGCTGTTGCTCTTCACGACAAGGTTTGATTGCGCGTAGTGGTCGCTCATCCCAGTCCTGGTTATAGTGGTCTTGGCAATGGAGGCAGAAATGACTGAGAATATTGAACAGTATCTCATTGGGAAGACGCGTTGTTGATGAAGTTTCCATGGTGTCTTTCGTGTCTTGTCCTGGACACAAGTGTAAACAAAGGAGAGAGTTTGTTTTGTTCCAGCTGTTGGTTGGCACACCACGTGAGAGACAAAAGCTACTACACGTAATACCAGCTTTAAGCTAAGCATGACACGGCTGTTTTAAATGCTTTGCGTTTTATTAAAAAAGGGTCATACTGAGTATCACGGTCCATCCAGAACCTCTTCCCAACCACCTACCCTCTGCATATCAGTCATCGTTCCAGACCAGAGAACTTGGTCAAATGTCGCAGATACCAAGCCTAATCGACCGTTTACTAATTCTTCCTTAATACCTCTAAAAAGTAAAACACTCACATCATCCATGTGAACATTCAAAGCCGTGACCCCAACCTATCGATATCGAACGATCCACGGTGTTTCGACTTTGTGATGATGGAAAGTGGCGTTTCTGTCATCAACATCATGGTCCAGAATTACCAATGATGCAAGATGCGAGTTGACAGCGGCTGGTCTTACAATATCAACCATGTCTGTATCTTCTTAATCATTATGTTGAGTTCTTCAGATCAGAATGGAAGGTCATTTGGATCCAAGCATAGAGTCTTCTGAGTTTACTAGCTTCACCTTGATGAGGATTTCCTACCGTTTGGTGGTGTCCTCGCCGTTGCCCTGCGCAAATGATGGTACAGACCGAGGCTGGATATATGCTATATGGTATGGACCAGACGTTCAACCGCATTGAGTGTCGGGATGATTAGCGGTGTACGCCTGTCATGTGTATTGGACCTTCGAACAAGAACGGTGTCAAGATTGCGCTTCATAAATGGATGAGGGACCAAACAGTACACAAATTGATCCTGAACAACGATTTTGTAACCATAAGATTGATTATGATAACTACAATAAGATAATAGCTCATTAAATCCTTTTTTGTTGTAATTATTTTTTAACAAAATCCAAGTATCTATGTCTACGCTTCTTATGCTTTCATCAACTATTAAACTCCATGATAAACCTTTGTAACAATTCCAAGCTCCATATCATTTGGCGTCTTGTCTCCTTCCAAGCTACTATGTGAAACAGTCTCTCTTAAAAACTCCGGTCGTCCCCCCGGCGGTGAAGACGTCCTCTGATCGTCCTTATCCTTGACCTCCTCAGTGGTGATATTAATCGTAACCTCATTCTTCTGATAAATCTTCAAAGGGATCCCATTTCCATTGATCTCCTCTTGGCTATCGTTCAAGCTCATACCGGGCTCGACGTAGGTAGGTCGCTTGGGTCTTCGATCCATGCTGCTGAGGTTTCCGTATGTAGATCGGAACCGAGATGTTCCGCCTTCTCCGGTGCGCTGGTTGGATGACTTGCCGTAGCGTGCACTGAATGATCCGAGTCGGAAGACGCGTTGGAGAAGAGTCCATGTGAGAGGTAGATTGGCTGCTATAACAGCAGTTGAAACTTCGCGGATGTACCAGTATGACCAATCTATACCGTAAGGGTCACCGAGACTGTAGATTTTGGACATGGTAGCTGCCAGGATCTATATTGTGTTAGAATTGATAAGTGACAGTTTAGATGGTAATTATACTGACAGTGAAGATACCCAAGGCGAAGACACCGCAGAGGATGACCTTTCGCTTTAGTGGTAGTTGAGACTGCAAAAAGACTGGCATTGGAAGGATGATGATCATGACATCGGAGGAGATGTTGACAACAGCGTTGGTAATCATATGATTCGTTTCGGCTGAGCAGTTCACTGTACTCATGTTAGTCCCATCCTCTACATCTTTCGTCGGATACTTACAGTCATCTGGAGGAACCTGCCAGTAGTGGTTGAAAGGTCGGCACCAAGCAGCAAACCACAAGATCTGCATCACCACAAATCCGACGATGACATATCCAGCAACAATCTTGACCAAGAAGTTTTGTTTCAAACTCAGCCTGATGATGGTTAGCCCCTGTAGTTTGGCAACCTTGATGGAGAAACTCACGTAAGTCGACTGTACATGAAAAGCAAACATCCCTTGACACCCCAGAGGGTAATCATCTGCATGTGTTCGGTGACTAGAACCAATTTCGATCCGTATTCGCGCAGTTTGATGTCCTCGGGTGTGAGTTTTATGTTAAGGGCTGGGTCGATCAGATTGGTTGGTGTGTGACCGAGGACGCTGACGACTGCGAGGAGGGCGGTATACGTGATCTACGACAATCAGAATTTGTTGAGCTGTGAGAGGAGAGAAGAACTTACCATTGTCAGTGCCATTAGATAGTCATCTGCCAGTAACCCTTTGAATGATCCCAACAACATGCGACGCGAAGTCCTATGACGAATTAGTACCTGATCATCCTCGAGCTTGACGTGAACATACATTCTGAAAATGACCACGACGAGCGTTATGGAATACCAAATCCACATCTCGGTATCGAGTTTCGCCATGGTTGCGACTTTCGGTATATGAGATACTCAGCGATAGAACGGGTCTTGACCCAATCAAGCAAAAAACAAGCTCATAAACAACAGAAACCAAAAAAAGAAAGAAAAGGAAAGTAGAGAGAGATCTGCAGGTCCAGGTCAGGGATGGTGGGCAGAACACCTGCATTAAGTGTCGCTCAGTGATGCACACAAGCAGGGTCTACCACGTGGGAAAAACGGAAAACTGGGACTCTGAACCAGCCCTCTCAGCCCGGTCCAATGTCGGAACAGTAAAGTCTTGGCTGGTCCCCGATGCTATTGACCATATGGTCGTTGCGACATAAGGTTTGCTAGCGGCATGCCGAGTCAGAGCTTACCGAAGTGTCAGAGAGCTTCTCTGCCCAACGACATTCGAAAGACGGTTGACTAGGAGGATTAGCCGAGGAGTCCGGTATCACTGGGCAAGCCACATTTACCAGGAGTCAACGTTCGGTTCTGTCTAGGTCTAGACCTGCGGACCAGATGCCTGATTGAGAAGATTTCTGATAAAGATAGGTGTCTAGTGCAATTAGAAGAGCTTCAATATTTACATGGTTAGAGTACTCAGGTGATGGATAATTGTCGTGATATTAGAGAACGGGGCCATGCTTAAGGTTACTGTACCCAGCTGAAGATCCAAAGACTTGACTCTCGTTGCGACGCCGGAAGACGATTACCGGGGAACAACAAAGTTTTGATCCACCATGATGTGTCAATTGGTGCTAAGAATAATAATTAAGACACGTAGTTATTGGTCAAGACAGGTTCATCGGAACGATACCAGACACTAGTTTTTTTCCACTGTCTGTCACCTTCGAGAAAAGGGGGTTGACTATTGTTACTGTGGCTTATCGGCGACCTACCTATTCGAGGCACATCAAACAATCGTTGGCGTTTTTAATGTTACAAGTTGTGCGATAATGCATGCGAACAAAGACAGAAAAGCCATGTGATGGTCAACCCCTGATGTCCCGGCCATGTGGTTCAGATCTGGACGATGAACCGTCGCTATTGCGCCCGCGAAGAAATCTAGAAGGGCCTGACGATCGGTTTTTATCTAGGAATTATTTCCGTTCTCTTTGTTTCATATGCACATGATTCTATTGAGACATCTTGTTCATCAGCCCCCTTTTTCCTTTCTTCAGCCCCAGACAAGGGGGTAAAGAGAATAGGCAAAGCTTTTCCGGTTTGTATCCGTAAGATTGCAAATCTGAGCGGATACAATTGTCGAAGCTGGTTAGTAACCGATTGGTTAACTAATAAGACTGCGTCATTTTCTTTCTAATCGGCAAGGAAAAAAAAACTTGTCAAATCTTAGGATGCGACATCGGACGACGAGCTAATGCACGCGAGAGTAACCTCGATCCATGGCGTGATCCATCGCGTACACGAGTCATGTTGATTTCCGTGCAATATCCAATTCAGGGATAAAGAACAAGTTTGCTGCACAAGACGACAGGATGAAACAGTCATAAGAAATAATCAGCAGTGGTCTGCTTACTCTGCATATGTATCAAGTGAGCAAGGGTTGTGAACTGGTCGGATTCGGTTAACAAACCAGGCTCATGATAAGAATACCACGCACCACAGAGCTGAGACCTCGGCATCCTATTATCAATCAGGTACCGACGCAAACAACGGAAATGGCGGCACCTACGACTGGAGATCGGAGACAGATACAACTCCTTACCGTGCTGTGAGAATACAAGATACTATATATAGCTGGCATGCATAGAAGCTGCAGGTCAGATCGTTTCATAGTACATCAACAACGATAAGCTATCAAGACACACCAGCCCAAGCCTCTCCCGTTCGCCAAGATATTAGATAGCACACCTGCATGATCTATCTAGTCTGTAATTCACCTGTCAAACTTTGAAGCATCTTCAAAAAAAACCAAAAGCACATGGTTCAAAAAGCACAAGTCATTCCAGTACAAATTGTCAAAATATAACGTCGTTATTATTATATACAACTCTAATTAAAATCCCCCATCTAAGCAACAATCTCAATACGTCTCTTGTTCCACTGGTGAGTCAAAGCCTTGGCCTTGGGCTGTCTCTTCACCTCATCGTACAACCTCGCGGTAAGATACTTGTAGATCCAGACCGAAGCACCGTTGTACACAATACTATGGTCACTGTCCGTGAAAGCAAACATCTTCATCTTCTCAGGCGACACACCAGATCCCACGAGGAGATCAATCATGGCAGCAGCGTGCTGGTAGTGCACGTTGTCGTCACCGGTGCCGTGAAGAACACTGAATTGGCCGGCGATGTTCTTGAAGCCAGATACATCGTGCACGGCCGTCTCGAGGTATCCCTTCTCGTTCTTGTCCAATGTCTTCATGTAACGCTCAGTGTACATGGAGTCATAGAATCGCCAGTCCGACACAGGGGCGGTGATGAGACCGAAGCTAAAGACACCAGAGTCCGCTTCAATGGTCTTGGCTGTAAGGTAACCGCCGTAAGACCATCCCCACATACCGATCTTCTCGGCGTTGACATAATCAAACATGGAAGTAAGCTGCTCAGCAGCCCAGATCTGATCGAGAGGCTCAAGCTTGCCAAGCTGAGAAGTCACCATGGAACGGTACTTGCGACCACGCATAGCAGTTCCACGGTTGTCAACAGTGTAGACAACGTACTGGAGCTCAGGGTCGGATGAGATGTACTGCTTCCAGCCAAGAGCCTGGAAAGACTTGGCAACGCGCTGAGAGTTGGGACCGCCGTAGGGTGTGAAGAGAACGGGGTACTTGTGGGATGCGTTGAAGTTGGGAGGCAGCTGCTGCATGACGTTCAAGGTGTAGCCATCAGGGTGCTCAAGCTCAAAGTAGGTAATGTTGGGGAGATTGTACTGGGTGATGTTCTTGTAGAACTGCTTGTTGTCGACGAGAGTGCGGACTGGCTTGCTGGTCGAGTTGGAAGTGTAAAGCTCTTGGTAAGGAACATCGGGACCCTGGTAGTGGAGGATGTAGTAACCACCGCTGGAGGAGAAAGAAGCGCTCCAGTAACCGGGGACGGAGTCATCAACCAGAGGAGTCAGCTTCTTGGTCTCCCATGAGACCTTGTATACATGTCGCTCAGTAGAGTGTCTCTTGGAAGCTTGGAAGTAGACAAGCTTCTCGGCAGTGTCGATGTTAAGAATGGTGGAAACCTCCCACTCGCCGGATGTAAGCTGGATAGCCTCTCCGCCATTGACGGGGTACAGGTAGATGTGGTTCCAGCCGTCCTGATCGTTCACATCAACATAGTAAGATCCATTTCCTGAAGAACCCAAAGGTCCAACGAAGGAGATGGACAAGGTATGCTCGAGCCATCCGTCGCTGCCATCACGCTCACGAACAGTGTTGGACTTGAGAGTCTCGGGGTTGACAACGACATGAGCATCCTGGTCCTGAACACGGTTGAAAGCGCGGAAGATAAGAGCGCTGTGGTCCTTGGTGACCCAAGCAACCTCGCCAATGATGAGCTCCTCAGGCTCAAAGGCCTCAACAGGAACAGGCTTGTACTCGCCCTCAGACACATCCAGGATGTTGAGCTCCACAGTTGGGTTCTTGGAACCAACCTTGGGGTAACGAAGATCTAGCTCGCGAGGGTATGTAGGAGCGACCTTTTCGTTGTCCATATAGTAAGGGATGGTGAATGTGCCAACACCAGTCTCGTTGAAGCTGAGGAAAGCGATAAACTTTGAATCAGGTGACCACCACAAGGCAGAGCGACCACCGTAGATTTCTTCTTCGTAGACCCAGTCGGGGACACCGTGGAACATATCAGGACCACCGTCAGAAGTGATCTGATCGACCTTGCCATCGCTGCGGCGGATGAAAAGGTCATTGTCGCGCACAAAAGCAACAGCATCCCCATTGGGCGCAAACTGAGCGTACTGAATATCGCCAACCTGGTTGTCAACAAGCGGCTCACTCTCGCCAGACTCAACATCGAGAACGAAGTAATCGGCAAAGTACGAGTAGCGGTACTGCTTGGTGTAGTTGGAAGCAACCAGGACCTTTTTCGCGTCACCGCTAATCCAGTACTCGTGCAGATCCTTGGGGAGCTTATCGGCCGTGACAAACTTGGTGGTCTTCTCAGAGAGGATATCCTCCAGAACGAGATCGCCGTCGTCACTGAGGACGATGTAGTTTCCGTCACCGCCGGCAGAAGACCAGTCAACGCTTATAGAGGACGGTCTCAATTTGGCGCTCGGGCTCGTCTCGTTAAAGGTGAGGAGACGATCTCCCTCGCCTGTGGGTTGATGGGGCTTGCGAGGAGGATCGACAGCCAGACCCAGAGGGGCCAAAGCCAAAAGAGTGGCCAGAACGACTTTGGCAGCCATTTTTGAACGATTGACAAGAGACTGTTGGGGAGAGTGATAGAAAGAAAGATGAAGGTGCGTGTCGAGTCTAAATAAATAAGTTTTCTCGTCGCCCGTCAACGATAAACTTAAGCTTATACCAGGATCTTCGCGATCGACAAGGCCCTAGCTTGCTATCGCCTTCCCAGGACAGTTTAGATGTAAAAGCAGAGCCGGGGTAATAGTGAACAAGACCTGCCCGTTTCGGACCATTTGGAAAAAGTCCCCCGTGTTATGTTGCAACTGCCAAGAGAATATGTCTTGGGCGAGCGACAAAAGTTCGTGACGACATTTGACACGACAAGACATAGTCAATTGGCCAATTGAGTCAACACCAAGATATTCAATTTGAACCCCTCTTTGGAGTATCGTCATTGATGTCTTACTGGACAAACCGTAAAATACACAATCTCCATATCTGTCTCTATCATCACCAATGCTATTATAACTTTGACTTGGAACTACTCTTCCATTCAGGCTTCCTCTTTCCCAAAAATGCTTCAATCCCCTCCTTCGCATCCTCACTCTTCGCATGCAACGCCATAACTCTCCCCGCCCATCGCGCCGCACTTTCATACCCATCACCACCATCCTCACTACTCGACCCAATACCAAGCTGCGTCCAACAAGCCCATTTACCCACAGCCTGCTGCTGCGGTGATTTTGCTGCCAACTGTTCCACCACGGTCGCTACACGACTTTCAAAAGCATCTTCCGGCTTTGCGCCTTGTGACACTTTAACCACGTCAACTGCACCAGGATACTCTGAAGCCGCGATGGGTTCAGCAGTGGCAAGTAATCTGTACGTCGCACCAGGCGGCAAACGTCGAGAAACAGCAGTCGACGGACTCGTGCATGGTAAACCAATCTTTGCTCCGGGCAGTGAAAACTGTGTATCAGGCAACGCGATTGGAAAATCCGTCGTCATGGCGAGTTGAAATCCAGCAGCCGTAGCAAGACCTTGTATAGGACAAACCACCAGCACAGGACTCCTCCGGATCAAACTCATGACTTCTGCGCAGAGACTAAACAACAACTTGACATCATCATGGCCAAGTTGCGAAAGCTCTTTCAAGTCATGTCCCGATGAAAACACAGGTCCTTCGCTGCGAAGCACCAAAACATCTGGTAGACCATCGCGTTCCTTCTTCCACTCGGCAGCGCTGACAAGCCAGCCGTATTTATTCCAGACTTCTGGGGCGGTATCCTTTTTCCGCAACGCTTCTTCCAGATCAGAGAGGATGTGTTCTTTGAACGGTGGGAGGATACGAAGTTGGCCTGATGTGCGCGACGTAAGTGCTGTGGTAAGTTGAGCTTTGAGGTCTCGTAGAATTGGAAGACTCAGAGCGTTGCGTTTGGCAGGATTAGAGAGGCGAATATACGCGGCGCTTGGGGGGAGCTTGGGGAGATGCATTGTTCTTCTCTTTATTGATAGCTGTGTAAGAGACAAATAGGTGTTGTGAAGCCATCACGCAATACCCCGCACTTTCGGCTCATAGCTAACCTCGGACAAGTTGAAGCCGATATAGCAACAAAGTAGTTCATCATATTACTTAACTGGAACATTGATTTGAAAAGAAGTCAATTTTCATTCTCGTCGTTAGGGCGGGAGTGGCCAAATAAGCAAGCATAACTATCAAAATGGAGATTCAATTTTATTAATTATATCCATCACATACCTATTTCTATATCTTAGACCGATTATATATCATACCTGTCCGAATCATCATGAACAGGTCGATAAACAAAATAATCAAACTTGGCCTCCAGCGCAAGTCCATTGACATCCGAAGCCGCCATTCCCACAAAGGCACCAGTAAAACTTCCATCATTAGGATGTCCACCACACTCATCCGACAACAGCGAAGCATCATACACGGGTCCAATCTTGGTCAGCTCCTTTCCTTCTAGGGCGTAGAAGAACTGCAGCTTGTTTCCCCGAATCGTCAAAGCGAGCTTGACCTTGCCCTCATTGGGAATCTTGACAGACTCCGCCAAGGGTTTGTTAAGTCGGCCTAGCGGGAAGGTTTCTTCCGAGCTGAGGATGAGGAGTTCTCGTTGACCATCAGCATGAGCTGTCACGGTGAGATAGAAAAAGTTGAAGCGGCAGTAGTACGCCGTCAAACCAGCAAATTGGCGCTCGTCTTCAGGGGAGAAATCAATGACTGTTTCGGCGTCGTATGAAAAATGCGTTTGACGACGAGCGACTAGAGCTTGCTCAAACCAGGATCCGATAGACTCGCGACCGATGAGGGTGAGCTGACCATCTTTGATGTTGAAAATTCGCTCGGGCTCGGGGGTTCGAAGCCACTGGAAATCGCTATGCAGAGTGTCCTTGAAGGTGTATCGCTTCTCTTCCCAGTATACTGTGTCGTCACGCTCGGCGGGGAGGTCAACGTATAAGCTTGGGACGGGGCCATTCTTGATGTATAACCAATCATCGTCGCCCCAGTAAGCTTCCTGGATAGCAGTCTCTCGACCCAACACCGAGCGTCGTTTCTGTGTAGTTGGACGACCTGTAAGGTGCACGACGTAGGTCTTGCCATCTGGTGTCTCGACAATCTGGCCATGGCCAGCTCTTTGAAGGGCAGCGTGCGGCGTATCCTTTGAAGTAAGGATATACTTTTGGGGGTGCACCTCATAAGGACCCCAGATGTTGCGAGATCGAGCAAGGGTTATGGCGTGAGTGTACCCCGTGCCACCCTCTGCAGTCGAAAGATAATACCATCCATTGCGTTTGTAAATGTGAGATCCCTCAACAAAGGCCAAATCCGTTCCTTCGAAGATGTTCTTCCTGGGACCAACCAGCTTGTTGGCCTTTGGGTCAAATTCTTGAAGGAAGATGCCTTCAAACGTTCTTGGGCGAGAGCGGTGATCCCAGGTCATGTTGTTGAACCACTTCTTTCCGTCGTCATCATGGAAGAGGGAGGGATCGAAGCCAGAAGAGTTGGCATAAACGGGATCCGACCATGGTCCTTCAATAGATGTTGCAGTGACGATATAATTATGAGCATCCTTGAAAGAACCGTCCTTGCGCTTGACATCCGTGTAAACTAGCCAAAACTTCTCGCCGTCGTGGCTCAAACAAGGTGCCCAAACACCACAGCTATCAGGCTCGCCACGCATGTCAAGTTGGTTCTTGCGCGTCAGCGGACGCACAACCAGCTTCCAATTGGCAAGGTCTCTCGAGTGGTGGATCTGAACACCAGGAAACCACTCAAATGTGGACGTGGCGATGTAGTAGTCATCTCCAACCCGGACGATAGAAGGGTCCGGGTTGAATCCTGGAAGAATTGGGTTCCTGACTTGAGGCATCTCGATTATAAATGTTGAAGTGAGTTGAGTTGAGTCTGAATTAGATACAAGGAGTGACAAGCATGCGCGGTTTGCATGGTCTTATATCTCGTCATGAAAGTCGTAGCATTTAGGCTAAATGCAATCCGTGGAGAAGCGCGGGGGTTCGATCGTCCATTCCACCTGTCCTGTCACATCATGGAACCTGGTAATTCCCGGCTTGGCGGGGAAAGGAATGCCGCTAGAGAAACGAAAATGTAGAGAGAAAAGAAGAGAAAGTCGATAGGTCTAGTGATCAAAGTTCATATCGGCTTGAATGTCCATGCTTCCTGGGAAACTCTCCCAGAAGCCCTGCGTAGCATCGGCAAACGTGGCATACATATTACTGCCGAATGCAAAGTCTGTATCAAACAGGTCAATGTCGGCGGGTGCAATAAAATTCATAGATTCGGGGTTGAAATCCGCGCTTGTGCTGGTTGTCGCTTGATCATTTTCACCGTCTGTTGCACTCTAGGGAGATTGTCAGTCTATGTATCTCATTATCATTCATCTTTGCTTACTTGTTCATCGGTGCTTTCGGTGTCAGGCTGGCGTACGGGATCAGGTTGAAGAGCGCCATAGTCGATAATGGCATTACGCATTTCCCGTCTCTCGCTTGGCGTCACTGCTAGATCGCCGTCGGTTTTGATATTGCTGTAGAATATTTGCATTGCCTTGATCTTCTCGCGCTGTTACCAGTTAGCTTCGTGTCATCAGTTGAAATCGTAGAAAACTTACCCATGTATCAGCCATTGGCCACGCTTGTCGCATATCCTTGAGAAACAAGAGACCCTCAACAATGTGTTCCCGTCGCTTGTCGATGTCGTTAGGGGTGTCTCCGATATTGGGAAAGTGGTAAAAGTAGAGCATTGTTCCAACAGCTGTGTAAATGGTGAAACCAATCCATGGGACAAGCCCGCGAAGAAAATATAGACCAAAAGCGCGTATCTCTTGTAGCATATCGCACACTTGTTTGGCAACTTGAACAAGCTCTTTGCTCGACCACGTTGACCATTGATCCCAGTCTTTATCACCTATTCTGGCTCTTTGCATCTCGACTTCGGGTAGATAAGATCGATAGAGGAAGATCACGCTCATAAAGTAGATGCAATGCATGTAACAGTACGCCTGACCCTGGTTTGACACGCTGTGTGCTCTCAGAAGGAAAAGCTCGTAACGAAGACGCTCTGGCAATGAACTCTTCCATATTTCGAGTCGACCAAGAAGCATCTGGAAGTCAGATTGAGGTTGCCACGGAGGAACGTTGTTGTCGTGTCGCGTGCAGGCCCATTTGGCCACAGCTCCCCAGACATCGGCCACGCGCATACTGTAAGCTACGATGCCCAGACTGCCTTTGACACGTATACTCATTGCTGTGCCTGCTCCATCCACGACCGGGCCATCTAACCTCTCGCAGACGACGAGTTGGCCAAAATTGAAACTTTCAGAGTCGCAAGGAAGTTGTATACGCATATTGTCAGCTGAGAGCATCCTGTCGCGCCCTTTTCCTCCACTCAAGAGACTGTCCATGAGAAAACATGTCCAAGCTGTGCGCCGTCTTTCTTCAGCTTCGATAAACTCATCGCGAGTTGTTGAAGGAGGGAGTTCTTCGAATAGTCCAAGGACTTGAGCCATACGAACGGCCATGCCGAGGTAAACCCAAGCGCGTCTACCTTCGCCGGCACCCCATGAATGACCCGTCAGCATAAGTAGGACCTGAGCTCGATGGACCGTGGGCTGATCGACTAGAGACAAGACCTGAGTTCTGGCATGTGCAGCAAACGTGTTACTTGCTTCAACCTGGGTTGAGTATCCTGGTGGTGCTGCCTGTGAGAACCTACAGGATGGTGAGCCTAACAAGTGAACAAATCGTCGTAGTGCACATACCGGACTGTGATTGCCAACATGGCCCATATAAGCAATGGATCCAACCTTCTTTCTCTAATGGCGATGAGAAGATTAGGGATATGATGAAACGACCACTTATACGAGCATCTCAGATAACTATTTTTCACCTCATCGGTCAAGAACCCAAATGGATCAGTGGTAGCCAGATTCGCGGCACGCGTAATAGTCGGGTCAGCACGAAGGCCATCATTTTCTCTATTATCAGCTGTGAGGCGTTCTAAGCGACTGCGCCTGAAGATGAACGATGTGCCTTTTGGAGGAAAGATACATTCATCACCTCGGTCGCGACAACGCGTGCAGGGCGGGCCGCCAGAGTGAATACACTACAGTTTGATCAGCAAAAGATCGAAGTATGATAACAAGTTCCGCGTGGGTGTATTTTACTTTGCGCTTAGATGAGCGACATGCGCCGCATGCTATTGACTTCTTCATGGCTGGTATGGGGATGAGAAGCGGTTTTCTGTTCCTGAGGTTCAGTGTCTAGACAGTGATAAGATAGTGGTGATAAGATAAGATATCACTCGTCGCGACATCAACAGCCAATCAGGAACACACTTCTATAATGACTCAATTAGACGTAGGGAAGAATCCTGGAATTATTCAAGAAGTGATAATTGATATTTAAACCAAGGTCTGTTTTTTCTGATAGACATCGACAGTCAGTACACCTTGCAACTGGAATCCCGCCAAAGGCTGCTGCGAATGGTATATGGTGACAGCTCGTGGAGTTATGTTCGAAGTTTCAGTATTCGCACATTCTTGTTGATATTCAATCTGTCAGGGTTGCAGATATATCGTACTAGCCAGATTCCAGGTCATTATTTTAATTTAGTCTAACGAACGAAAAATGATACTCTATACGAGTGATTTACCGCTATAAAGTGAAAGTATCTTGCTAGCCAAAACCTGGCTAAACGAGCAAAACTCCTCTATATGTCCATCTAGGTCCCAAAACATTTCTAATCTATTCTTCAAAATGCACTTTTTCAAGCAGCCTGCGCCACCGCAAATTCCACAGTTTTGACATCCTCCGTCTTTCCCTCATGCCTCAACCTCTCCTTCATCTCAGCCTGTCTATTCAAAAAACTCAGATACGTTTGCCACCCAACGGCCACAACACCATGAAACAAAGGCCGCCAGTCGATGCTCAGAAACGTAAAGCTAAAAGCCGTGACCATAGGCCATAACTTGCACGAGTTGAGGATACTCGTTGGCACCGTATCCTTGACACGCTCGATAGTGCCCCAAATGTTTTCTCCAGACAATAAAGCCTGGGCACCGAAGAAATATGTGTTGAAAATTGGTGTAAAGACGATTTGACCCACGGCGACTTTTGTAGCGATGGAGAGAATTCGAGAAGAGTAATTAAAGTTGTGAGAAAGGAAAATAAACCTAGAAAGTTAATCTTTGAGACTCAATCTCATATTCTTTCAACTCACCATTTAAAGTTTGGTATCGCAGCAACACCTCCAATAACAGCATTCCTCAGAGTCCTCTTAGGATCATATTCATTATCGCTAACATATTGCGCGCTTAAATCCGCAGCGATATAAATCGTTATCGCAGTAACAACTTGAGTTCGTAACGGGTTCTTGGACTGAGCCCGCGCATACGCTCTCGCAGCGGTCGTGAGCGGTCCCAGACGTTGCCACAGTGGTAACGGCGCAACAGTGCTGGGAACAGGGATAGCCTCTTCTACTTTTTTGGAAGATTGGAAACGTCGTTGTAAGTGAGAGAAGTTGACGTTGATTGGCCTCTTGAAGGCATTTCGTAGGATATGTATCGTCATGTTGTATATAGTGTGTAATAATATGTGATAATAAAAGGAGATGGAATTGTGAAACTGCGAAATTAAAGATGCAATTCAAATCTAGGGACCGGGTTTTAGCGGCGGCCGAACTCGGACGGCGAGGCCGAGGCAGAGATCTACGCCCTTTCGGGTAAGGGAGATGGATAAGATAGGGAACAAAGATCGGCATCTATCGGCTATCAGAGTTGGGACTGGGGAAAACAGGCAAGTTTCCACGATCAATTAATTGAACAATAATTAAAGACAAAGAAAATATTAAAAGAATGTTTTAATAACGCCATCCCATGCATTCCTCCCCTAACAACTCAAAAACACTCCTCCTCATCTTCATCCAACAATCCCATCCCGCTATCCCGTCCCCGACACAGTCTCTTTCTACTCGACCTTCTCGCACCGCCATCTACAGAGACAAAAGCCGGTCTCTTTGCACTCACTGTCGAAGAAGACGATGACCCAGACCCTGGCTCTGACTCAGACTCGACACCCTTCAGCGCTTTGTTCTTCGGCGTCAAAAACTCTTGACTCATCTGCACGACCCGCTGAAGCTCCTCCTTCATTGAGTCAATCACCGTCTTGGCTTTCATCCTCTCCTCCTCCATCTGATTTTTCAACCCGCCATTCTCAACTCGTAGACTACATATCGTCGCATGCGCCGCGCGAAGCGAAGCATTCACTCTATCAATCTCCCCACGATACTTGACCACGCTCGCGTCACCCGCTGCGAGTGCCGCGCCGTGTCGCTTGTTCAGCGCTGCAACGTCACGAATCTTGGTTTCTTGGGCCTCCTTCACCTCGCGCTGAAGATCCGCCGATCGCTGAAGCGCTTCAGATAATCTCGTCTCCAACTCCGCGATGCTGTCCTCCTTGCGACTAAGTACCTTGCGCTTGACCTCCAATTGCACGTGGTACTCATCCTCCGCGTCATGCGCTTCGCGCTCCATTCGCTCAACGAGGTTCTCAAGCTCCGAAATGTCGCGCACGTAGTCATCGACCGCGCCCTTGAGCCTAGTGTTGGCTACTTCAAGCTCGCGAATCCGCGCAATCTTATCGCTCATGAGTTTATCAGCCTTGGACATTTCTGCCTTGAGGCCATCCATGACAGTGACGCGCGCGTCGAGTTGCTTTCGTAGTGACTGCTCAATCTCGTGATACTCATCAATAGCACCTTCGTCCTCCTTGGCGCGCTTGGCCATGTCGCGCAGACGCGTGAGCATGAGATCCAGCACTTCTGCGCCATGAGATGACAATGGGAGGGTGATCTCGCCAGGAGTCAGATACTCCAGCTCCAAGCGGGCGGCACGGAAGCCAGAGGAGAGGGATGTGATCATGTCGCTTGCGTCAGAACCGTGGAAGCCTAGTTTCGTGATGTTTGTGGTGAGTTGTTGAAGTGCGCAGGCTCTGTCAGACATTGTGCGTAACATAGCGTCGATCTGAGCCTCCAGTTGATGATGCGATGATGTTGACTCTGACTCGACAGCTGGCATGAACTCAGTGAGCTTGTCGGATAAGCGACCACTGAGAGACTTGTATGATTCGAGTGTGTTGGTGAGCTTTGTGACCTCTAGCTGTAGCGAAGAGACCTCTTCTTCCAATTGCTGTTGTTGAGGATCCGGGAAACAAGCCTGGACACCAGCACTCAATGTCGAAGAGATGGGATTCCATGACATGGGGGTGCAAGGAATCGTTGGGCTTGTAGCAGGAGGTGTCATGTCCATGAAAGAAGTGCTCGCGTCTGGTCTCGCCCTCGCTCTCGAAGGCGTACTGCAGACCAACTGCGCAATAGTCTCCTCACCAAACGCGGTATCGTCCATGTCCATGTACTCTGGTGAAAACTTCTCTCTCGCTGGTAGAGTCCAATTGTAGCCTCTCTTCTCACTCATAGAGCGTCCAGATCTCTTAGCCAGTTCCTCCTGCAGGTCCTCAATCTGCTTCTCAAGGTCCCAAATGCGATTCGTGTCAATGACGATAGTCGCATTCTGCAGCTCGTAAATCTCGCGATCACGCGCCTTGAGCTGATCTCTCAATTTCTCGATTTCCTCCTTGGTCTCAATTGAGCGCCGTCTCTTCTCCTGCTGAATGACGTTCATCTCTTCACTCAATCCATTGCGGCGAATGCGCCTTTGGACGCGACCGTCAAGAACTTGTCGTAGAGGAAGAAATGTGACATCGCCACTTTCTGGTAACGCGGAAGTTGGGCGATTGGTGCTTGGTTTATTTGCTACGGGGGCAGAAGAATGGCGACGCCGCTTTGGTGTTGCGACAGAAAAGCGACCAACCATTGGGGTCAGACCGCTTGAGAGGCCTGGCTCTGAGAAGCGGACTTTTCTTCTGGAGACTGTTCTGGGTGTTTTGGCAGGAATTGGCATGGGGGAAGAAGGAATGTCTGATGGTTCTGGTTTGATGCTGCTGCGACGCGAACGTCTAAGAGCAATTGGTAGGTTGAGGTCCTCCATGATAGACAAAAGAATTCACAAGGTTCAATCACAACAATGAACAAGTTAGTAGTAAGTTAGGAGAACAACAAAAGATATTCAAGATACAGGGAGGCAATGAATTATAAAAACAATATCTTCCAATAACAACATCCACCTGAACTGAGCTACACAAATAAACACGATCAACCATCCCTTGTCTCATGCCAGGCATCATGTTTACCTATTCCCCGATTCGACCTAGCGCGTGTTGTTACAGAAAACAAGAGCCAACCAATTCTTCAAGATGCAGGGTCTTGCAAAACGAGCCGGGCCTCTTGGGGATGGGAAGTGGAGGCAGCTTGCTTTTTGGTGTGACCGTGAATTTGGGGTAGATAAATGGTCTGGAGAATTCACGGTACTTTGTTTGGATCCACACAAGGCTTGGGGATTAGCGATATTGAAGGGGCAACGGTAGGGAGGTCATAATAGTGTGATTTGTTGATGTTGATTTCAATGTTGTTATTGTGATGTCGAGCAGGAAAACATTTGTTCATATGTCCGTCAAATGTCCTGCATTCGATTTGACTTGGGTGGCATTGACTTGATACAATACTCCACGGGCCATCCATCATCCATCCAGCGTCTCGTCACTGCCGTGAATTGTCAATGTGTACCCGGCACAATGGATCATTGTCAGCTAGACCCCAGTAGTTCAAGAGCCGAAATGCGATTAACAGGGGAATTCAAGTCATCAATTGTCTAGTTCCATTGCATGGTGATATGCACATAATACTCGTCAACTGGTATACTCCATCACAGCACCTACCCTATGACGCACCACACCAACAGCACATCGCCGTGTCACACAATAATACTTGCACATATAGATGACTTTTCCGATTACAATACAACCTAACAGACTGACCTTAATCATTGCGATGGATCTATCATGGTGTTGACTACCAAACCAGACCAGACCAAAACCCCCAAATGTTGGCTGACTAATACCCCTCCATTCTTCACCGAGACGCGTCTTCCCTTCACCTTGAAATTCCATCCAATGCTTGCTGTCTAATCCCATCTCCACCCACCTCACTCTCATTGACTCACTTATTCATATCCTCACATCCTCACTCATGGCATGAACAAACTAAATACATTTCTTTTCATTCCCTTTCCGTCCTAAATATGCCCACGACTTCCGCCTCCTCAAAGCACGTCAAATTCGTTGCATCTGATCCTTCTCGCGGGGGTCTCCCAGTAAAGCGTAAGCAAGTCCAGCACGCATGCGCTTCATGCCGCAAGAAAAAAGTCTGTCGCTTCCTGTCATCGCCGGATATAAAGCTGACCACTTATTAGAGGCGATGTGTTCACGCCGAAAATGCTGTTGAGGAAACCACCGTCTCGCCTCCAGAACTTCAAGCTCATAATGAGACACGCCAACAATCCCGGTCTGCGTAAGTGGAACCTAGGTCGATCTTGGTTGGCATCAGATTAACAGCATATAATTCAGATCTCTTCCCCTGAATGTACCTCTTTCAACACGCACAGCACTACCAGATCTTAACCACAATGCATCTCCATCTGCGCGACAGCCATCTCTTCATCTTCAATATGGCACTGTCCCGACGCCCCCGAGGCGTGAATCAGGAGGAACACCTAAAGCTCAGTCATCGTCATCCCGCTTCGTAGGAGATCTCAACCCAGAGGGCATGTTTATGGAAGCAACTGGTTCAGCATCTATCCGAGAAACTTCACAAAAGGGCGACGTGGGCATATGGCTCTCATCGACCACCACCACTAACAGCGGATCCCAGGGCCAGGCCGGCTCATCGTCACAGTTCATCACGTCAAGACCGCCGCCTATAATGGACCAGTTTTTACTCCCGTTTGTTAGGGAACACTGTCTGCCCTGTTTACCGCCCGAGCACGACTTTCGCAAGTTGAGACGTTTGTATCTTGACAGGATTCACCCCATTCTACCCATCATTCCTGAATCAAGCTTGGACGTCGTCGCACCCTTAGATGACGACCCTACCACCATTGTTCTGCGCCAACTGGTCTGTCTGGCTGCTTCCACAGACCCATCCATGTCGTCGCATCTTCGTCTACAAAACCGCGGCGACGAGCTCTTGACATGCCAGGAGTTCATCCAGTCCCTCTCATCCGCTGTGCGCGCCATTCTAGAAACGAGCATCATCACCGACAGGGTTCTTCACATAAGAGCGCTTGTCATGCTCTCGCTGTACACCCAGCCCAGCAGTTCCGAAGAAGCTGATCTCCCAGCTCAACTTGGTGGTCGCGCAATCCACCACATTCAGACCCTCGGTCTTCACCTTCTCAAGTATGATGCGCCTAACTGTGAAGAACTAGAGACTTTGTTTTGTGCGGTTTGGGCAGTTGATCGGATTAATGCTGCTGCTTATGGACGACCCTGCTTGATGCACGAGAGAGACATTGGCGCCAATCTTGACGGATGCATCAAGAAAAGGCCACCCTGTTTCCGACTTTTTCTTTCTGTGATACAGTGGCTTGATCAAGTGATTGAGCTGTATCGCCCTGGGCCAAGTGCTGAAGCTTCAGGTCTTGATAAGATTGCGTACATCGACCTCCCCGTCCTAGAAGCCATGATCGTCAACGCCGACGCCCTCAAAGTCCCAAGCCCACTAATCGGTTCGTAATGAACCCATCCACTCTAAACTCATTCTAACACCAACAGCAACAATCGAGACCTTTTACCACGCCGTAATCATCCTATCCTGTCGTCTCCCTCGCCCAGGCACACTAACAGCAGCATCAACACTCCCACCCCCCTCCGCCAACGCCCGTCGCTCCCTCGCAGCCGAGCGAATCGCCTGCGCCGTCCTTCGCGACCATCTAAGTCCCATGCCCATCGTCCCCTACGCAGTATGTCTCGCGCTAAGCGTAGAATACCGCAAGATGCGTCACAGTCGACTACCCATGTTCCGCGCCCGCGCCATGCACGCTTTCCGTCGCAACTGTGAAATGCTCCGTAAATTCGGCGACTACTTCTGGAGCGCCAACGTGGTGGCTGGTCTAGGCGAGCGAGTGTTGAAGGAGATGGAACGCGCTGCCAATACTCTAACCCGTGAATCAACACCGCCTACTCACGAGGGAACACCCAATTCCGTACCCTCATCTTTCTCACAGCCTATTCCTCGACCACCCGAGTTTCCTGTCTCTGTACCGGTCGCTAATCCAACGATGGTCAACTCTGTCCCTAGCGTGGAACAGCCTGTCGACTTTTCGCTTATCGATGCTATCTCAGGTGCTGATGTCTTTGGGGCTATAGACCCTAGCTTCAACCTGAACGCAGTGGAGGATGCACTCGAGGCCAATCTGGACATTGGTCTTCCGATGAACTGGGTAGACTGGGGACAATATGCGACGTTGCCTTGAGCCAGCTATTCACGATGAACTAGTCTAGCAGTATCTCGTCAGCCGCCGATCTCTGATGATTGGCCTCTGTGCCGTGTATAATCTTGTCTGAGACTTACTATATACCAGTCATTTACCAAGATGGGTGGTAAAACAATATTTTATCCAACGAGATATGTCATCGCGGCTATTTTGAGTTTTCTGACCACCCCAGATGGCAGTGAGTAAGATGCCAACAAAGCTTACAGCCAGTAAGCATGATATCACCAGAAACCCAACTATAAAACAGCCGCGATTTCTGCAGGAGTATTGCATCTCTTCATGATTGCCTACAACACGATGTCGAAATACTCGGCCTCCAAACCCACTAATAGCGAGACCGTCGCCCTTCTTGATGATAAGCCGGGCGAGGCGACCGATATACATGATCGCCCGGCAAAACGTCCCCGCCAAATGAGACTTCCCAGAGTGAATATGGAAAGATTGGGAGAACTATGTGGTCTGGTTAGTAGGGATATGAGGTTGTTGGGTTGTGCAGCTTATAGCGGAAGCTAAGATCTGGTACACGATCCGACTACAATGCGATGACAACTGTTGGAAGTGCTGTTGCTGCAATGGAATTGGACAGCAAAGCGAAGCGGCCGACGGGGTTGATCTGGTCAATGGAAAAAGCAAATCGATGCATTATGAAGAAAGACTTGTAATGTAATGTATAATACAAGGCCAGCTGAAGCTCTCGACGGCAATAGTTGCTTGTAAGTCGAGCAACAGAACTTTGGTACCCTTTTTCGGGGCACCTGGTCTCGCCATAGCATCTAATCAATCGAGACTGTTCTAAATGTCATATTTCGTGGTTCTCTTTGACCAACACACGAAGCTTCCATGTTAGTGACCCTATACGGCTTCCGGTGCGCTTTGATCCCTCTCGCTGACATCAACCTTGGCTACACTATCGCAATGCCCGCAATGCCGGGGCGTACTGTAATATTGAGCTTGTTGTGCGGTATGTTCACCAAATGTATCATGTTCGCCTCTAACCTGTCGACCAGCCAATAGTATAGTTATCGTGAAGGTCACCAATATAACCAAGCGCATCGCTTCCCTGTATGTAGCGCTCTGTTGTATTCATGCTTCCATGGCCCCAAAGACAAGTGGTCATGCCGCTTCTTGCTAACATGTCATGTTCCATCTTTTCCAGCCCTACGTATAGGCTATACTCAGTTTTCCGCAGTTTTCCGTTTCGTAATTCTTGATCAAAAGAGGAGTATTCGGTCGGTAATCGAGGGGGGTATCATAACATCATAATCCAATCAATCCATCCTTGTCGCATCGCATCGCATCGCATCACTTTCTGGTCTTGTCGCCCGGAAACTCGGTCGGCTTTCCTCTGAATTGGTTCTTGATCTCGTCGATAAAGTGCTTCGCGAACTGTTCGTTTCTGGTAGCAGAATTTGGATCCGCTGTTGGTCAAATCAGCCTACGTTCGCGTGCCTCAAACTTGGCGTAGCCAACGTACCAGTCGCTTCGCCAGGGGCCAACGGTTCGTGGGGGTTTCTTCCGTATTGCTTCTCGTGTATTGTCTTGTGTATGCGGCCAACTGCGCGGTGGAAGCCGGGTTGACGGAGGATCTAGACGGGTGTCAGCGAGTGTGGTTCGGCGCGAAAGAAGGGCTGTTTGCGTACGGATGCGACAATGTGGTCCTGTAATAGCGGGTGTTAGTGCTTGCGATAAAGTGAAAGAGCGAGGAAGGACGCGTACCTCGAGGGACTGTACTGCGCGAAGAAGCCACCAGTGCGCAGCCATTTTGGTGGCGATAGAAGATGCTGATGGAGAGTTTGTGTGGTAGAGATAAGATGCAGCTGTAATTGATGGAGGGGCAAAGTTTATTACAAAGACCCTTGGTCCAGTTGATTGGTGGTTACCCTAGATCATTACAAAGTGTCATGACTGCATACAACACAACAAGTCATTTAATTATTACTATTCACGCTTGCAAGGAACTATTATTTAGTTCAACCATAAATCATTTCTTTTATTTATCCCATAGTCCCTAATTTACTGGAGGTACTGGCCAATGAAAGGACCAAGGAAGTCCTGCTTGCCAATCTCAACACCCTCCTTTCGCAGAATAGCGTAGGCAGTGGTGAGGTGGAAGAAAATGTTGGGAATAGCGAAACCCTGAACAAAGTCGCGGGACTTCATGTCAGCGCTCTTTCCGGGTCCGAGACCAATGGTGACGATCTCGTCGGCGCGCTTGTCAACGGTGGCCTTGTCAGCCTTTTCGACAATCTCGAGGACCTGGGCGATGCGGGCCTGGTACTGCTCAAAGTTGGTGCAGTCGTCGCGGGAGAGGGTGAGGGGCTCGACGCCGGTGGTGCGGGCAACGAGCTTCTGGGAGAGGTCGGTCATGAAGAAGACTTGGAAGTTCAGGTCGAGCATGTCGGGGGCCAGCTTGGCCTCGGGGAAAGAAGAGGCATTGGCGTGGGTAGAGGCCTTCTTGAGGATGGCAGAGAGGGACTGGAGAGCCTCCTTGGTGTGGAGGATGGCGGCGTCGTAGAGAGTGTAGCTCATGATGGGCGATTTGGGTTTGTGTGGTATGAATTGGGAATGGTAGAGAATTGCGTGCTTGAGTTGGAGTATTAGTCTATGTATCGGTGGTTGATATACATGTATATATAGTTATAGACAGACTCATACAAGACCCTCTTCTTCATGATTCTCTCCTCCCACATCATGCCCCTCCTCCTCCTCTTCTGCCACGTCCATCCTCTCCACTATCCCCTTCACCGCTCACTGTTTCTAGTAAACCCGAACTTGCTAGATGCTTCGCTTCGATTCATGCTAAATCAGATTAGTAATGTATTATCCGAACGTGGATACGACTGAATCGAAACTGAGACGCTACGTGATGCGTGTCAAATTGAATTGAGTGGATTCCGGGCCATCGGTAACCGACATCCGGCCCGAAGCGAGTGGGATACTCAATAATTCCATCACTGAGTTAACAAGAGGCATAACGATATATTGCCTTACGTGGTATGATTACGATGGAATTCATCATGCGCAACTGCCGACATGGTACACGACAGTCTCACTTACCGGTGAAACACCAACAATTCTCTCAGGTAACAGTCTGACATGTCAACAAAATAGCTTACAAATTAACTTCTCAAAGTCCGCCAGTCCGCAATTCGAGTCATGAACCACTCCTTTTGCTTACCAACCGCCGCAGACCCTGTAGCATTCTCCACTGCCCATTACTCCTCAATGTTGATCATGTTGATATCTGTACTTATGCATAATATAGGATTCACTTCGGCAGCCTGAAAAATATCTCATTTGTCATGTTAGAAAGAAGAATTTACCCGTGATTTAGTACACGCGGCTAGACAGAGATGAATCTCTCACTCACTGAGACACTTTATTCGGTGATTGTCCATGATTTTTAAGTCTAATACTGACTTCATTCCTCATTCTGTAGCCACCAGTCATGTCAGGTAAAGTTTAAAGAAGTAACCTTGATCTCATACGTATAAAAGCGACACGTGCTCAACAGCTAGCTACCACTTCTCCCTTTAGCAGAACCAAAGGAAATGCCACCTTCCAATCAACCGTCGATTGTTTGATCAAGATACGGAGCTTCTATGTTGGTTGATCTGCCCAGGCTGTAAGAGACACTATATAGGCCTTTTTGGAATTCAAACTGCTACGGTGTCCCAGATTCATGTCCCTTCTCACGACTTCCCGCTTTGAACCAACCCCATCTCCTCCTAGTACCATTTCCTCCCTGTGTCTGGTCACGCTTTCGAAGGAAAGGAGACAATGTTTGCTTGAAAAAGTCAATGCTGTCTTCATCTTTTGCCAAAACCCACGCCAGCAAGACCAATGTCATAGGCACCGAAATCGTCCAGTATACAAAGAAAA
Source organism: Fusarium graminearum PH-1 (assembly GCF_000240135.3). Taxonomy (NCBI): domain Eukaryota; kingdom Fungi; phylum Ascomycota; class Sordariomycetes; order Hypocreales; family Nectriaceae; genus Fusarium; species Fusarium graminearum. The sequence goes on from NC_026476.1 coordinate 6,111,634, forward strand.
GAGACTCCCCAGCCTCAAACTTGCCTCCCATGGAAAAGATGGATGCTACGAATGAGCATGGCACAATGACCGTAGCGATCTTGGTCAGCTGTCCAGAGCTTCGTGCCATCCTGTTGGCGGCTTCGGCTTGTACCAATGCTGAACGCTGTGCAAACATCTCGAGGTGGTTGCCCAACGTCGTCTCTGCAGCTTCCAGCCTTTCTTCCAGAAACGCCCACGCCTGATGTTCACGTTGTGCCATTACTTCGTTCTCTTTTTCCTCAGGTGTAGCAGACTCGGAGCCATCCTTTCTCCCCTCTGGCCTTATTTTGCATTGGAAATTCCACATGATGTTCTGCAAATCCCTTTTCTTCTCTCGAATTTTCTGCCGCTTCACCATAAGGCCATGGTACTTCTCGTAACTCGGCGCATCGTGGTAATCCCGGGATGATTTCGACCCTCGCTTTTTGTATTGATTTTGCTCATCATTGATCTGGACGTCGTGAACATCTGTGATTTGCCGATAGACAAACTCCTCCCAAATCGAACGGACTATGTTACGAACGAAAATGGTAGATGAAAAGGGATCTTTGGTGGTATTAACTTTGTGATTATCGTAGGCGTCGACAGTGGCGTCATAAATCCGTTGTTTATGCGACTGTACGATCTTATCGAATGAAGATCCCAACCTGAATTCGCGCGTTATGTCTCGAAGACCATTACAGTCTACGAGGTCGAGACTTATCGTCGGAGCCCACTTGCTCTCTAGTTTGCAACGATGGGGGTCAATCAAAACGACGGCTTCAACAACACACTGATCAGCAAGCTTTAGGGACAAGTACGTGATACGAGCAACTCACATGTCCAAGAGTCCTTTCCATATGGCTTTCCCCAGTAAGATACGATACTTGTTAACCCGACCCATTGTATTCCCTTTCCTAAAGGTGTCTCCCCGCGATTGAAATTTCCCAATTTCGCATAGTATTGGCCGTCAGGCGGTGGTTGACAGCACGATCGTGGGAGATCGTAACGCCTAGGCACAGGGACCTTCCAGTAAGATGAGCTACCTAGGGCGGTGCCAGATGGGTTTGAAACACTGAGGCTGGGGAATTCCTCGCAATGGGCTAGGAAGAATTCAGGGGGGATGTCGAGAAGAACCCCGAGAATCTCCATCAGCCTAGGATGCAAATCCTCCACAATGAACAAGCGGCGGTTTGTTTGTTTCGGCTCTTCGTTCTTTGAGGAGTTTTCATAGTATAGCAACATCTCTTTCGGATCATCAAACACTTTTATGCCGTGGTGATCGCCCATGAATTCATGAACCTTGATTGTGCATCGAATCTTATAAGGAATATCTTGACGCCATGGATGCCAGTATTGCCTAAGCAAAAAGCCTCCATTCAATGCTTCCGAAACTCTATGGGCATAAGCCCTCGTCTGTATTTTCATGACATCATTTGTGTCTCCCCAGAAAGTGTCATGGTCTGGACTTGATCAGTATCTATCAATTTTAATTCGAACAGGATGCAGTACCTGGAATCTCGGTAGAAGACATGTTTGACGTGGTAAAGAAAGCTGCCCTGTTGGAGTGTTTTACTGAGAATAATAATCTATGTCTTTAAATGCTTGATGATGAACTTTAAGGGGAAAACACGATGGATATGTCCTGTATGGTAGCAGAGACCCATGTAGAGCTGAATGGGGAGCTGAGAATAGCCGCCCAACATCCACTGTGGAAACCAGTACGATCATTACCAAAAAGAGGTGAGGTCACGGACTTCGTCTTGCATGAAAACAAGGCTTTACATGACAAGTCACAGCTCTTTGACAATTTTCTACGTGTATGAGCTTAGAAGACCTAGATGACCCATCAGGTTGCATTGGAAAATCGCCAGCCATTCGTTCGCTGGATATACAGCTCCATTCTTCAACGGAAGAATAATGTAAGCAAGCAGGTAGACTCGGCTAATATACGAAAAAGAAACGTTCAAAGCTTCCGCATCGATTGTGACAGTCATGATATCGAAGTTCTTGTCACGTATTGTAGCCAATATATTGATTACCCATGCATAACATCCCTTGCTGGTGGAGAAATCATCAGCCAACACAATAGGCTGTACATATCAGTCACGCAGCTGAAAATCATATCATCAATGCCAAGTCGAATCTATGATAAGAATATCAAGGCCAGTAATGTTTCTTCTTTTCACAGCTTGAGTAGAACAAAATGTGGGTGCGGGATGTCACTGTATACCATCGTGGTATTCATGTAATCTTGTATTGGTTCTCCTCAGAGTATCGGAAAAATTGACCGCTAGGAGTATAAGAGACAAAGTCATTAGGGCAGCTTAGGTCATTTAGACTATACTTCTTAGACTACTTACTTTTATGGCCTAAGACTTAGGAGGCCAACTTTTCTGCTACCCACTAGGTTCTTAATCCATAGAAGTTGATGATGCTGTACTCAACAGACTGGGGAATGGGAGCAGGTGCAGTTGACTTGAACTTGCCGCTGTAAGTCACCAGTTTCGAGTAGCCATGTGGTATAGAACATGATTGAAGTATATGGTCCAAGTCATGATCATTTGTTCGAGGTACGAAAGATTGTCGGTGATATGCAACCATTAGTCTTGTGAGCACATTGCCATTACTGCTTGTCGAAAGTAACAGTATCAACCCACGAGGTGCTAGAGCTTGTTAGACAGTCAAAGCCTAAAAACAAACCCAGGTGACCCCGATCGACATGGTTTTGCTTGTATACGCAAGTGAACGAGATCTGGGTCCACTGGTTTGGGGGGAAAACCGTGAAATATTTTGCAACAGCAGCAAAACCGTCTCCATAGACACAGGCAAGCGATGCGGTGTCACATCCAGTTCCGGGACGGATCCAGGCAGTTCCAAGGTAATTTACGCCTACTTGGACTGGTGCGGCCAGCTCCTGACCTATGCCAAAATTTCCAAGGCGACTTGAAGTCAAACGCGCAGAGTGTCTGCCATTGTGCTTAGTATTACTGTCGATAGAGAACGAAGTGAACGTTCTGGGTGAGTGTCCCCAGGGCTGCACAGTATCGGTGTCGTCAAACCCAGAGTTGACAAGGAAGCCAGTGAAAACAGTAGCCTCACTAGTAGTGGTAGTAGTTTCTTTCACAACTGTGATACTTTCAGCACTAGTTGTCGGGATAGCTGTAGTGGTGATATCCTCTGGGACGGTTGATGTCTCGCTACTGGTATCAACAATGGAGGAGCTCAGATCTGTTGTCGAAGCGGCTGTAGTAGTAGCATCATCTGAGATGGTAGACGTTTCAGTGCTGCCGTCGATAATGGTGGAGCTCAGGTCTGTTGTTGAGATAGCAGTAGTGATAAAACGCTCTGAAATCGTTGACTCGGTGCCAGTCTCAATGGTAATATAGTTCATGTCTGTTGTCAAGACAGAAGTAGTGATGATATCCTCTGGGACGGTTGAAGACTCAGTACCAGTCTCGATGGCGATGGGGTTCAGATCGGTGGTTAAAACAGCGGTAGTGATGTCCTCCGAAATAGCAGATGCTTCAGTGCTGGTCTCGGACTGGCTGATGGTGAGGGTTGTATCCTCGAATGAAGAAACACCAGTAGTCGAGGCAACACTCTCAGTAGTACCAGGTACCTCGGCGAAAGTGGATGTAACACCAACTGTGGTCGATGTGTCGATTGTTCTGGAGCTGACCTTGCACGGACTGGCACGAGAGCCTACCATGAGGGATGCTGCAAGAAAAGCAGTAACGAATGTGTTTACGATCATTTTGGAAAGAAATAACAATAAAGAGTGTCAAGATAATAAGCCAAAATTACAATAGCACTGAAATGCTACGAGACGAATGAACAAGGAGATGGGAGAGAAATACTACTTCTGCTCACCTATAACTGAAGTTCATTTCGCGAATTGGACTACAAAGAAGGCCAGTGCACTGCAGCCACTGCATGTAGTCGCAGGAGTCTAGAACTGCCTGAAAGAGCTCTCAGCTGAAATATGCTTGGCATCAAGTCAATAGTCTGAGTTCCTTAACCGTATTAAGGAATACTTTAATAAGATAAGATGGGAATAAAACACACCACAGTAACTAACCATGTTGCAATTGGCTGATGCAAGTTGTTTGTTGGCTTTACTGAATGATCCATGTAAAAAGCAAGCATAAGAAAAAAGGAGGTAGCGCAACCAACACTGAATGTGAGAATTTATGATCCATTCAATGGTGACAGCCATTAAACTTCCAAGGTCTGGTGGGACAAGCTACTAGATAGTAGGTAGCAGAAAAGTTAACCTCCTAAGTCTTAGGTTACAAAAATAAATAGTCTAAAGGGTATGACTAGGTAAGTAGCATAAGCTGATCTGATCTACTAATTTCGTCTCTTATGTTTCTAGTGGCCAATTTTTCTGATACCCTGAGGACAAGTAAGCCACGGAACTCGGGAGGTGCTGATGTCGATATTGATGGTGATATAACAGATAAAGAATAAAGAACTATTAATTACGGCTGCATTTGTTGCACGCCTTTGCAGACCTATCACTTACATTAAAACTACTTTACTCACAAACATCCCTCTCAGAACCCCAAGACCCTGTTGGCACTGTCCACCGCCTCCCTTTCCCCATCACTCCTCAGGCCCTTCACCTCCAACCCCTCAAGACCCATCGCTCTTCTTCCCACTCCGTCCAAAACCTCCTCCGTAGGTCGATCCACATGCCCCGACTCCCCCGCACCGCCTGGGAAATCCGGCCCCGGCGTGCCCCGTAGAAACGCCTCTCTTTGCCGGACCATGTACTCAGCATTATGTTCCGTAATGGGACACACGGGGATATACAGAACACTCGAGTCTGCCTTTCCACCGTGTACCTTGTCAACTGCGTGGATTGCTGCATTTGTTAGCTATGACTGATCAAAGAAAAGGAGAGAGAACTTACTGTCGCAGTGCCATGCCACAAAATCACCAGGTCGTATCTCAGGGACATGAACCATGGTCTTTTCCAACTCCAAGTGAGGATGCAGCTCATCCGTCAACTCTTGCCCTGTGCCAGGTGTCGCACCCTGCAACTCACTATCCATCTCCCCTCCCATAAACTCCCAATTGTCCACACCCAAAAAGTCTCTCGCGCCCATATTCTTTGCGCGAAAGAATGGCCGGAGTAAAACATACGCCATAGATAGCTTGACAAGCGGGTTCACCAGTAATGTCCCCTCGCCAGGCTTGGTATGGCTCATGCTCATCCAACCCTGCCACATCCTAAACATGGAACAAGCACCCAGTCCATCATAGAGGTTGTTCACAGCGTGTACTCGCCCGCTCGCATCCCAGGGATCATACTCGTCCCATTTACCAGCTAGTACGGCATCATACACGCCGCCTCGGCCGTACCCTTCTGCTTCCCATCGCTCCACGCTCCCGCCGTCGATGTGCGGGCCGAGAGCGAATGAGGCGTCGCCTGGTTGGCGGATGCGAAGTCTGTCGGCGTAGCTGAGTGGCTGAGAGAGGGATATGGGAGTGGATGGGTTGGAAGAGTGCCAAAGGAGGGACATGAGGCGTTGTTGGACGTGGAGGAAGTTGGGATGGGAGCGAGCTTTGAGCTGAGGGGCGGACCAGTACAGTTCGTAGACTTGGGGATCGTGAGGAGGGAATGCTGTGGACTTGATGTAAGTAACGTGCAGTATAAGTGTATGTGAATGGATTATACCTCTTGTAGAAGGGTTCTTGTAAACATAGTCCTCGACTTCCCCCTTCCAAGCCCTAGCCTCATCCTCAGGGACAACACCCTTGACAACAACAACACCTCGTTTTCGAATCTCTTCTTTCAGACCTTCAGCACTCCGTTCAAAATCGTCGTACTTGATCTGCGGAATGACGCCCGGTCCCTTGTTGGCAACGACATCATTCTCCCTGCGTAGTTCACGCAACAACGCCTTCCAGCTCTTCTCAATCTGTTGTTCCCGACCCCTTACAAGATCAAGTTTTCTCAAGCGAAAGCGATCAGGAAGAGGTTCTCTTTGAGCACCGGAAAGAGAAGTGAATGCATCAGAGATGTCGCCTTCTTTCTTGGCTGCAGCTGCAGCAACAGCCATGTGTCGCTTGAAACCTAGAGTAGGAGTCTTGCATCTCGCCAGTGAAGCGCGCAACATTGTGCACAAGATATTAAGAAGTAATAGAGGATGAAGTACAAGTAGAAGATGTAATAGAATGGATTGAATTGCTGACCCTTCTTGTTGAAGTGCCACATCTTACTTATACTCTTCGTCATGAGGAGGGAGGCCCGCGGTCCTACCCCATTAGGAAAGTCCGCCAACAAGAAATGTTTAATTGATGACCACCCCAGTCTCGGAGAATTTCCAGGTTTTTACACTCTGGTTCGCTTGCTTGCTCGCTACTGTACGACATCTCTTGGCGCTGTATGTACAACATCTGTCAGGAATGCACTGCACCTTGGTTCTGGTTACGGGGCGCTTTAGTGGTCATGTCCCAACTCGACTCTTTCTGGTGTATACTCTTCACGTGGTGATAGACTCTGTATTAATATCGACTTAATAAAGATCATGTACCTGTTGCTATTAATACATTCCGAGTGTCAATAACCAGAACATTGTTGACACTGTGAACCCCGCTCCGTGGTGATAGCTTCACCACCAAAACTGCCGATCAACTCACGAGATGCGACAATACCAAGATAATCATATCCAACAACACTGCGAACCAGTCTTTGATCAATCACATCAAATGAACGGAACAGAAACAAAAATTAGATAACAGGGTAAATACCCAAATCATTTCCCCTCAAATAAATGCTTCAATCCCCATTCACGCCCCTTCATAATAGCAAGTTAAATACAAGAATACCCGTATCGGTACGTTATACAAGATACAGATAAACAAACAATCCCCAAACTCAATAAACAGACAGAAAAAAACACCCTGGCTCCATCTATGATTAATTCCTCTCTTTTTTGTTCATGGCCACCCTTGCTAATCCATCACCTGATGCCCCCCAACTCCTACGCTTATGTTGCTTTTCTTATCAATCAATATCCCCCAAAGCCCTCTTCATTCGCTCTTTCAAGTCCCTATTCTCCATCTCCAGACCACCTAGTCTTTGCCTCGCCGCGTGCCGATCCTGGTTTCGTCCTTCTCGCTCCATTTTAAGCTTGGACTCCATGTCACGAAGGCGGAAGAGCCATCTATTGTCGTTGGCGGCGCCACCACTATTGTTATTGTCTTCGTTGAGTGCTGTCATGTCTCGCAAACCAAGACCACTGGCTGAAGAACCCGGTAGGGCGGTCGTCGTGTGTGATCTTGTCATGGTGGAAGAACGTGATTTGGAACGGCTGCTGCGATCGCGGGTTTGTTCGCCTGGACCGCGAGGCACAGAGGGTGATGGTGAATGTGTGACGAGAGCGTCGGAACTTTCTCTCGACGAGTGGGCTGCGCGCGCTCGCACGTCATTAGCAGTGCGTAGAGTCGTGTTTTCCACCTTGAGTTGGCGATAAGCCTCCTCTAATCGATTGTATCGAGAATCGTGACTCAGTGACCCAGAAGAGATGGAGTTTCTAACCATGGTCTCCAGTCGATCCAGCTTCTTGGTCCGCACTTCAAGATTGCCCTCCAAAGTCTGATATTCACGGTGCAGGTCTCGTTCCACAGACTTAATGCGGGTCTCGAACGATGCAACCATGTTCTCGATGGACTTGACAGCAGCCAGTAAGTTCTTGGTGAAACTAGGCAGTCGGTTGGCAATGACTTCAACCGATGGCAGGACCTGACGGTCGATGAGTGAGTTACCGTGAACCCACTCTCTACCACACAGATGGCTAAGCTTGTGCCACAGTTGCAGCAACAGCTCATTGCGCTCCTGCAATTGATCCCGAGCTGTTTGTTCGAGCACAGCAATCCTCCTGCGGTCCTGACTCTTGTTGGTTTCCAGCTCAGCAATACGGAGGTCCTGGCTACTAGCAGTACGGGTGAGATGCTGGTGTGACTTTTGGAACGTGTCGTACTGCGACTTGGTGTTTCGGTGTGCGATGCGCTCCTTTTCGAGCAGCTCGGAAAGTTTGCGGCTCTCCAGAGCATGCGACTCGAGTAGAGAGTCGCGCTGCTTGATGATGCGATCCTTCTCAACCAGCGCTGCCTTGCTGGCGTCGAGGTCGCGGATCGTGTTCTCAAGCTCACGTTGCAACTTGGCAATGGACTGCAAAATATTAGTCGGCATTCCTCTTCAATCATGAAACAACATACCTTGAGAAGCGAAGATCGGGTACCGTTGAGATCACCCAGAGCTTCACGAAGGTTATTCTCCAGCTCCATCAGCCTCTCCTTCCACTCTGTTGCCTCAACCTCCCTCGATGTCAGGTTCTTACGCAGACGACGAGCCTCGTCCTTGGCTGCCGATGCCTCTCTGTTGAGCTCATTGACAAACTGCTGCACCTCTTCCTTCTCTTGATCCGCCACAATCTCGCGTTGGTGTCGCTCTTGCTGAAGACGATTCTCCAACTCCTTGACTCGTTCCTTTTCATCGTGTATGCTCTGCTCGGCGCTAGCAACAGCAGCTTCAAGGTCTCCGATTCGAATCTTGTCCGTCTCCTGCTCTTCTCGCAAGAATGCAATCTCTCCCTGAGAAGATTCTTGCTGCACGGAGAGTCGTTGGTTTTTGTCGTTGGCTTCCATCAGCTTCTGCTCCAAATCCTCAAGCTCCTTGTTAGATGAGTCCAATTCCTGCTCGAGTTGCTGGATTCGTCGTAACTTGTTCTCCTGGTCGTCTTCAAGTCGTATCAAGGCCTCGCTCATCTTGCGCATCTCTTCCTGTAAGGCGTCAAAGTTTTCTGAGCGGTCTTGGAGATCAGCTTGTACTCGCTGCATCTCTTCGGCTTGTTGATCGGCCTCTGCTTCTAACGCATCAATCTCCTCTTGTGCCTCCTTCCTCAGCGACTCGAATTCGTTCTCCATCTCGCTTTGTTCACGGAGAGCTTCATCACGTTCGGATTGCAGAGCCACCAAGTCGTTCATAGCGTTGTTGAGATCCTCCTGGAGTGTCAGCGCCGCATCTTCAGCTTGTCGTTTTCCATCCACGGCTGTCTCAAAGTCCTCCATACAGATCTCTAGTTCGCGCTGCAACTCTTGATTCTGCAGCTTGACCTCGCTGATCTTGTCGCGCATCTCAGCCATCCTGTTCTCAATCTCTTCTCGCTCGACTTCCTCCTCAATCAGCGTCTGTGTCTTGAAGCTTCCGCGTGACTGAGGCCTGTCGCGACCGCCGACCTGGGAAGCCGATCGCTCAAGGAGACTATCAATGGTGGAGGGAGCCGGCCGACCTCGTCGTTGAGCCATCTTGAGATCCTCAATCTCCTGGTAGAGGCGCTCCTTCTCGCGGTTCCTCGATGTCAGCATGGATGTTTGCGCACCAACCTCACGTCTGAGTTCGGCATTCTCATGACGGAGTTGCTCGCTCTCTCGGCGTAGTTCGTCAACAAGGGTAGTGGCCTGGCTGAAGTTGCCGTTCGAGCTCTCCATATCACCAGAAAGACCAGAAATAGGACGGCCTTCTGATATGGTGCCATCGCGGTGCTTTTTGGTGATATTATAAATGTTTGTAGTGTGGTGCATACCCCCTTGTCCACCAGACAAGTCCTGCTTCAGCTTAAACACCTCCTCTCGTAGTCTCTTGTTCTCGTCATCAGCTTGCTCTCTACGGGCAGTCTCCTGTTCGAGCAGATCTTTCCATACATCAGCCTCTTCTTGTCGGTCCATGTTGTCGTTGGACCGTTCGCCGAACGACCGGACGATATCTGCAAACTTGCGCCTCTCATTCTCTTTGGTTAAGCTTTCTGACCGTAGCCGTTCAATCTCGGTGGCGTATTCTTCAACCCGTTCGCGTAGGAAAATAAGCTCTTCCTCCCGCTCTTGAGCTTCCTCTTCTCCCATTCGAGCAGTTTGATCCGTTGATGATGTACCACTGTGCGCCGTGCTTGGTCGTTCCCCTTCGTCCCTGACTTGCTTCTCCAACTCTTTGACCCTCCTTCGTAAAACTTTATTGTCGCGCTGTAGCACCGCAAGACCAGTCTTGAGGTCGACATTTTCCGAGATCATTTCTTTGATACCCTCTTCCGATAGCTTGTCAAGGCGATCGCTCAAGAACATAACTTTGAGTTTCAGATCGAAATTCTCCTTTGACAGTCTTTCGATTGTGCTGCTCTGCTCCTTCAAGGTCAGGTTCCTACCAGACCGAGCTGTATTTGTATTCACTGAGCCCATGAGAACCGAGGGAGGCTTTTGGGGAGTTTCCAGGCCGCCCTTGAACTTGTACTCCTTAGCTAAAGATTCCGGTACCTGGACATTCCTAACATGCCGTGCGATAACAGTATCTGTGGGTGCTGTAGTAAACCCTTCCTTAGAGGGTCTTGGTGTTGAGAGCATATCTTGTGGTCGCGGACGTTCGGGGCTCTCGACTTCAGGTAGCGGCTCGAGTTGCGGTAGCGAATTATCAGTATAGTCCTCAGCGCCAAAGGCTGACCCGACGCTGCCCATGCTTCCGATACTGATAGATCGTAGCAACGGGTTGCTTGGGTTTCGTAACATGCCCATTGCTGGAACCGCGCCCCCAGATTGGAGAGCGTAATCGGCGCCAAGGCCAACGGTCATATCGCTGCCCTCGTGGGATTCAGGGTTGGTCGCAAACGAAGATGTCGACGATCTCTGGCTTCCAAAGCGGCTGCGCAAATACTTAGGCCGGCGGCTTCGCGAGGATTGTCCAGAGGTGTTTCCAATATCAGCTTGCTCGGATTGTGAATGTGTTGTCGATAAGGAGGCGTCGTTATCGCCAGCACTAGACACTTGTGAGCTCTCGTGTTCGGTGTCCTGATTCTCGCTCTCGTCATATGTTGCACTGCGATCCTGCGTTCTCTGACTTGCCATGCTAACAGCACGCGAAATGGTCCTCCTAGTGGCCGCGGCTGTCGGTGAAGAAGAAAAGTTTTCGAATCCAGAAGTGTTTGTGGAGGTCGTCACATCGTGGTCAACTTGGTACTCTGGCTCGGGTTGCTGCTGCGGTTGCTGTCGCTGCTGAATTGGCTGAGGAGCAGGCTTTTTGGTAGGCGAGTCGAACTGGAACGTGTCGTCGATACCTCCCTGCTGGTTTGTGTGAGCGGTGGGAATAGGCGACAAGGCGGGCAGGAAGCTAGACTCCACGTCTCCCAAGTGGCGCCTAACGTCCTCCTCGGTTAATGAATCGTCGTGGGCACGGGTCAGATCGACAGAGATAGGGTCAAAGTAGCTGTTGTCAGGGGCTGAACGTCCAGGACGATGCAGCAAAGACTCTTGTTGGGTTGTAGGGGGGTTATTGTTGGAGCTTGCTCGGTTCAATGATTTCGCATGTGTATCGTCAATGTTTATTGCAATGTCGTGGGGGGACGGCGCTGCGATTGAGTCTATTTGATCTTGTTCTTCGGCCTGCAAAGTATCACCGATGTTGTCGTCTGTTATGTCTGATGTCTCTGCGCCCTCGTGGTAGTCATCTCTGTGTGAGACGCGATGGGCCGTCTGTGGACGCGAACCGTCGTTACTATTGCTAGTTTGTACTGGAGTCGAAGGCGGGCTACTGTGGCCTAAGCCTAGGCTGTGGTCTTGCTCATCGTTGGCCATGATGCATTGCGGCGACCATGCGATGCGATGCGATGCGTGGCTGTCTGTGGTTGGTGATGTCAAAGAAATACAGTGGATGTCAACCCACGGAAGGGAGGGAAAATGGAAATAGAAATGGAAATGGCCGGGTATTGGATTGGGCCTTGGGTCCCCTGCTGGCCTAGACTCTGGACTGCCCGCTGAATGTTATGCTTGCTTGCTTGTTTTTAGGCGTCACCTCTCACTAAATGACAAAACCTGACAGGAGCCAACAGCACTAAATTGGTATCGCGCCCTGTAGGCCGTTGGATGGTTGATCTTATCAGCCAATTAGATACTCCGGTTCAAACTTTTGAGTGCTGCTTAGCGGCGGGAGGGGGAATAGCGGGGCTTCCTCGTGGCTTGGCTGATTTGAGTTTGGTTGCTTGGGACAACCATTTGCCAGCACAGAGCAAATAGCGTCTTTGATTCGGATGTCGTCAAATATCGCAATTGGGTTTGAGCGAGGAATGTCTATTATTTTCAACTAAATTGAACATCAAAACTACATTAGTTCTTGTGGATGGTTAGAGGCTCCGGGTTGACTGAAGAAAAATAGCTGAAACGTCTTAAGAACCGGTTCTCCAGCTTGAGACGTGCCAGTGTGCGATCCGGGGTAAGATACGGATTTTCAGTTGAAAAAAGATCCAGAATTCGTAAACGAGCAGATTCCCAAGTGCAAGGTACACCGTGGTACTTTTGTGGGCTTGCTCCAGGAGCTTATCGCAGTCACTCTCCAACTTAAACTCATTCACATGCAAAAACACAGCGTCACTCACCAACTTCACTCATTCATGTGGATCAATAATTATGTCATATTAATTCATACTAGCTCTTTATCGCTTTGAGAGCATCCCATCCATCCATCTCATTAAATTGTTCCTCTCTTTAGTTGGAGTACTTGGGGTCAACCTTGCTGCTGCACATCATCTCTGTTAGCCAGGGATCTTTTGAAGGTTTAGGCCACTTTGTCGTGCATCACTTACCCAGTCTTCTTCTCGTAGGCGTTGCGGCCAAAGTCGGTGATCTTCTCCTGGTTGTCGCGGGAGACGTTGGTGCCAGCCTTGTCGTTGAGGGCAGAGAAGGCTGGTAATGTCAGTACATTGATTGAGAGATGGAAGAGAGTGTATCTTACCCTTGTCGACGTAGTCTTCCTTCTGGGCGCCGCCGGCGTTGCTGTTGGTAGCACCGTCCTTGTTACCACCGCCCATAGCGTTCTTGACGAAATCCATTGTGAAGTTTGTGTTGTGAAAGGGAAAAAGAAGTAAGTAGGTTTGGTTTGTAGTGTAGAGATGTTGTAGATGTAGATGTTGATAATGAAGAGCAAGCAACCCAGAGCAGCAGCACTCACCCTTCTTATACCTTTCAGCGACCGATCTAAGAATAGTCTAAACCTTCCAACTTGGCCCAAGATCTCTCAGAAATGGTGGAATCATCCGCAGATCCCCTCGATTTCCTGCCAACCCTCTTTCGTCATCCCACTCTCGACCAGGGGCACAAGCTACGTCACTTAAGACCCTGAACTACCTTACCAGCTCTTCCTCCCATCTTACTCTACCGAACGGCACGCCAATCCCGGGAATCTCGGCAGACCCGGTCTCTGGGCTTCCATCATGCAAGTTTCAGCGTTTCAACTTTGCAACTTTTCCTATTTCTTATTCTTGGTTTCTTGGACAAAAGGCTTGAATGATTGCACGATGATACTATAGCTCCACTTGAAGCTAAAGTGGGGAACAAAAGACTTGCTGGTTCTAGACCTTTACCATGGAAGCTGAAGTACAGAAGCTAGCGACACCGCCGCGCTGAAGGAGCTGAAATGTTTGCGCTTGCAAGGACGGTATTGCTGCTAGTTGAGCCTGTCGTGGCTAGCTAAACAAGAACAAGAAAGGTGCCATGCAGCGCAAGGCCTCGGCCCATTGTTGAAACCCCTCAATAGCTCTGAGGGGGCCAAGATGACACCAACGCAGCTTCTTATCATAGGTACAAAGGCAAGGTAACAAACAAGTAAGAAGTAAGCAATGCAGCATCTCATTATGGGTACAAAGGCAATGTATCAAGTGAGCAAGGCAGCACCTTGTCATCATGGGTGCAACATCGAGTACTTAATGACCGGGTTCATCTGATAAGTTGTATCGTAACTCTGATTTACCAAAACTACCAAGTTGTCTTCCTATCTATGTGCAATAAGATTATGCAAATCATAACCGTAAATTTACTCTCGTTTTTAAGAACTCCATTCAAATGCAAACCCCGTCGTCTCGTATTAACCGTTCAACTCCTTGGCTTCATCGCCATGCGTCGTTATTTCGTTATAAATGCAAATACCACAATGTACATCAACCAGGCTGTCTTATGAGTTGACAAACACCTGATAGGCCATAATCATGACCCAGATGAAGAAGACGGTTCCTGTAAGAGCCATGGCAAATACAAGCTGCCAAGATTGACCTACACATGTTAGCATAAAGTCTTTCACAGAATAGAGCAGTGAAAACATACAGATACTTCGCTGTTGGAGCCACGCCATAGTAGCCTGGCTTGTGCCCTTGGGATTTTGTCCGAAAACTTGTACATCGCAAACACTCTGGATGTTCCCATCAGGCCCAAACAGTTGTATCGCAACTACGACAAGACCAACAAGCCACAGTATAAAGAACATGAAGCCGCCAACCATGACTATAGCAGGGAGTAATCGTCGTTGGCTAATAAGCCAGAAAATACCGAGGATGAAGAGGATCGAGAGGGAGCCAACGGTGATGAAGTAGGGGAAGTACCTGCACTTTGTTAGCATTTAACTGTCGATTTTTAAACATCAGACGGTCATACCAAGGAATTCCGAGTTCGAGTTGACTTTGGGTCTGGATAAATGTCGCAAAAACGCCAATAATACTGGTCGAAGCGAGGAGGATCACAAAGATCCAAAAGTTCAGCTGTAGAGGCGGCCAGTTGTACGTTCGAACATGGGTAGAAGGAGGAGGACCGTCGTAAGTCATGGAAGTTCTAGTATGGCTTGTTCCAGTCCATCCTGTCGTCCCAGTCATTCCAGTAGTTCCGGTCATTCCTGTAGTCCTGGTCCATCCCGTTGTACCGGTCAAACCGGTAAGTGTTGATTTGGCGACCATGGTTGTAGATTCGATCTCTCAGGTGTATAAATTCGAATTGAGTATTTCTCTCGGTAATTAAGAATTCGACCGAGATCCAAGAGTCGTTCTCTTAGTCGCTTATCGGACGCGTCAGTTGCTAAACGCTCCTTTCTTGCGTTTCCTTTCCAAAAGACTGCCACGTCGCCAGCAGCCCCGCCGATCGCGGCGTGTATTGATCACTTTGTCGATTCTAAGTGACTTGCAGAGAAGAATGATTCAGATCGGGTGCCTTAGATTGCGGACTCTGCGTTGACGCTTCACGTTTCGCTGTGTCGATTGGAGAGTGGTTTTTCGCGTCGTGTTTAGTGGAAGATCCGGGGGTGGAGATTCTGCTGCGTTGGCCAGGTACACTGCCAAAAGAAGATGTGACGTCGGGCGCCAAGAAAGAGGAATTGAATTGAGGTCTTTTGTACAGATTATCGATGAGGTATTAGGTATTGATTTAGGCGTTAAACATGTGAAGTATATAGAATTATAAACCGTGGAATTTAAAAACGGTGGACGATTCTGAGTCTCGACCACAGTAACGGTTTGGCGAACGTTGGCGCTGAGCAATAAAATGTGGAAAAAGAAAAGAAGAGACAGATTGAAAAAAGGACAAAATTCAATAGACAAGGGATAATTCCTTCAGCAAGGAATCTGTCCAATTAATGAGTCCGAGTGAAATTACTCCCAATGCATTTTTTTGGTGAGGCTTTCGTGAGGAGGTTGGGTGCGTGGCTGGGAACACGACGCAACAGGGGCCAGTGACACTGCTATAGCTTCTGAATGGATACACGTCAAAAAGTATCGGATCCAACCCGGCCTTTGAGGTGACCTCTTGATGATGGATCGATCGGAAGATCGGAAATGATTATTCTACTCATCAGATTGTGGGTGTTGATTTACTCTGGGTGTTATGTGCCGAATTGGTTCATGGTTAGAATCAGATTAGACTTCACCAAACAAACAACTCCCGAGGAAAGAAGGCATTTTATTTCGAGAGTGATCTCGCAGTCCGCTTATATATAGATGCATAGTATGCCCAATCTTTCATTCAACTCAAGGATATCATCAATCTTCCGCCCTCAAACACAGATAGTACTCCACATCAATGCATTTGTCCCAATCATCATGTCCTTTCCAGAACCGCAAAATAAAACACTCATATGCTTATAGAAGGGTCTCACCCAGCGCGCATCGCACCAGTGAGCATCCAGCGTGGATTGTGTTTTGCTCAGCTTGCTTGGTATCAGCCAAGTGAGGGTTCACCTCGACCAGGTCAATGGCAACGAGGTTGCCCGTCTCGTGTACGCTCTCACAGATAAAGTCGCCTTCACGGAGAGTGAGACCGCCGCGGACGGGTGTGCCGGTGCTGGGAGCCCACATGGGGTCGAGGGCATCGACATCAAAGGACAGGTGGATGGGAGTGTCGTTACCGATGTGAGCAAGGGCCATCTCGACGACGCGGCCAATACCGTGACTGCAAATGAAAAGTTAGTAAATACAATAAATATAAGAACAGAAATACGTACCGGTCAACATCGTGCATGCTGAAAGCCTTGATGCCGTGCTCACGGAGGATCTTCTTCTCGCCAATGTCAACGGATCGAAGACCGATGTACACCAGCTTCTTAACGTTCAGGCGCATATCATCCTCGAGCCAGCCAAAGCACTCCTCCTTCTCCTCCTTGGCCAGACCGGTCAAGAAAGCAACAGGCATGCCATGAATGTTACCACTGTCACTGCTCTCAGGAGTGTTGATGTCGGCGTGCGCATCAACCCAGATAACAGCGATCTCGCGGTTCAGACGCTCCCGGGTAGCCTTGGCAGTTCCGGCAATAGTACCAATGGCGATGCTGTGATCGCCGCCAAGGGTAAGAGTCATGCGTCCCTCGCGGGAGTGCTCATAGGTGTGCGAAGCGATCTTGCGAGTCACCGCAGATGCATGGCGGGGCTTCTTCATACCGCGGAAGTCAGGGTCTGACTCAGGGATCAGATCCTCAAACTGCTGGACGGTCTCGTCACCGAAGAGCTTGTAACCGAGCTCATCACGGATCTCAGTGAGAAGACCGGACTGGATGAGAGCAGCGGGGCCGATGTCGACACCAGCTTTGGGCTGACCGCCTGAGAAACCGACAGCAACGACGCCGACCTCATCAGGCTTGGAGAGGAAGCGGCTGTTGACAAGACCAGTGTTCATTTTGGCGGTTTGGTGTAAGTGGAAGTGTAGCGGAATGTGGGGGATGTAAGAGATGACGTAGAGCTACGATAAGAGATAAGAGAACAGAGAAGTGAAGAAGAGAAGAGATTGATAAAGACGAAGAGGAAAAGAAGAAAAGATCAAAGGAAAATTTGTGAGAAAGACGCCTCCATTTTGTATTTGGACGTTAATGGCACTGGCCGTTCATCTTTCTCGGCGTCTTTGTGACCTTCTCGATAGGCTGCAATCGGCCGGTCCAAGAGCGGAATACGATGGATAAGGTAACAGTAATAGCGTCGGCGTTTCGGTTGCAAGCGGGCGGGGGTTTCTCTTACATACAAGAATACCTTTAGAATTAAACTCTACCGTATCAATAAGAGAAGCTCCATGTCATGAGCTGCTCTCTTTGTCAACAAGAGCTTGGAGAGGAACCGTGGTGGTCATGAGACAACCCAGTCGCTTGACAAAAGCAGTTTAGGTCCAACGCCCTTCTGTTGGCTGTCAGCAACCAAGAGATAGCGCGGTCCCGCTGATCTGGGTACCTGGGTCTGGGTTTCTGTTACGCATCCAATCCATTCATTTTGCCCTATTTTGCTTTGCTTTTCCTTCAAACGGCAGCTCAGCTCGTTTCGCCCTCCACTTATGGCCAAGTGCCGGCTGTCAACCGTCCTATGTTTTTTGCCATGTGAAGTTGTACAGAACATGTCTATAATAGCGTCTCCCTCGTCCTCTCTCGTGTATGAACCTCAACGCCCGCGGTCTTCAAAAGCGTGGGATGACCGCCTCGAACCGCAGATAACCCTCTCTTCATCTTAGGTAATGTTAGGTAATGGCAAACAGCCATTCCTCTCTCCTCCTCTTGTCCATGGTCATGCTCATGGGTGATGACCCGGCACTCCTTACCCCTAAGTTACTAGCTGTGTTTTCCTCGCTGGAGCCTCGGAGCCAACGGGCATAAGAGTCGCGGGTCTGCCTTCCCCTAAGTTACTAGCTGTCTCTGCAACCTACCCCTAAGTTACTAGCTCTATATATTGCCAACCCGCCTAGGTTCAGGTTTCTGGGTCTTTTTGTGAAAAGTGTCCCACGCAGTGACGCCCGCAGCGAAAAAGCTGGCTTTTCTGTTATCTTTTGTTTCTGTTGTTTTACCAAATATGAATTCAGTTGGGCCGAGAGATGGCCCATCCTGATGGATCGACACGAAACCTTTACTCCTCACCGATGATTTTCGCCGACAGGCATTCCCTTGATAACTCTTGGGATCTTTCAAAACTCAACGTTGCGTGCCATGGAATAGCCCAGAACTTCACCTTTTCTACTCACTGGCCGGTTTATTTCCTGTGGGCTGGGGAAATGCTCCGGAGCCGCAATGCTGAACCCCGCCAGTACTATATTCTCTCAGAATCTCTTGAGGACGAGGGTTTTAAACAATCACACTCGCACTATTCTCTCTCGCTTACTTCAAAATAACAAAAATACTGCGAGCGAATATCAAGACTGGGGTCACGAAATAGACAGGCGTATAGGCTTGGCGGTACAGGCATGAACTCCAGTCTGACGAAACACGGATCTCGAGACGGATAAGGCAGGTCACAAAGACATTGTATTTATGGCAATTGTTGGCGAAACTGACAGCTCGTTTTGTTGCACAAAAATGTGAACAGCAAAATTGACAATTGAGGCCATGTCATAAGCGGATGGTTGCAATTGTTGACTTGGGGGGTAGGACAAGCCTCGAGGTCATGAGAGCAAGCATTCGCAACGTTTACCTTTACTCGTTGGATTATTCAACGACGAATCAAGTATACCTTGGCTTATCAGATCATGCTCAAAAGTCACACTCGATCTGTTAAACCACTCACGTCTCCAGTTTGCTTCACCTCGACCCAACTCGACCAGCATTTGTGTTGTCTCCCCTCCAGAGTCAGAGCCATGATCAGCGTCTCAGTTGAGTCAGTACAGTGTCTGAATGTCAGCTGACTGGAATACTAGAGTACCTCGTATTGAGATCTGGAAAGGAATCGCGCCACGGATTAGATAGATCTCGCCTCTGTTTCGGAAAGGCTAAACGGACGGGTTCTCCACTGGAAAAGCTTATCATGCCAAACCCTGAGAGTGTTCGAGACCTGAGAAGATCATTTTTCTTAGAGGAATGGTCTGGATTGTATGATGGATGTTGACGAACTTCGCTGGTAATTGCTTTGTTTGTTTCTCGTCTTACCATTGACGAGGATGCCAAGCTGTCAGTTTCCATGTCACAACATATGTGAGTCGTACAAGGATCTGTGGTCTGCTTGTTTTTTCTGTAGACCATGGGTAGTGTTTGCTTTAAATTCAATGCCTTTAACAAACCATTAAGGTTGTGATTGACAACCGTTCATACAAACATGCCTCTGCGGGAATTAAATGTGAACTGCCGCCTGTCGACATTTCCAAGCAAAGGAGAAGCTTGCAAACGGTCGTTGTATTAATTAAATCTCATATCCACCATTGCGAAGATCTCATTCAACATCCATGATCTTATCAATTATAGAAGGCCAGATGCAGGCTAGACCTGGCAGCCACACCACTTGAAGCAATTACCCCCTTGGAGTAAAGTATTGTATCTACGCCGCTGAAAGTGCACCTGTCAAGTTATTTATGGCTCAAGACTAAATCCATTCAAGACAAGGTAAATGATCCTCCCGCCTTGGCCAGAGATTGAAACATTTTGCGTTTATTCTAGAGAGGCTGTTTGAAGACATAACCACTTCGGTTTGAAGTTGATGCTATTCCCTAGCGGACTAGTGTATGTTGTACCTTGCATGGGACAGGACGTTGGATTGCGGATTCGATAATTAGAGTAAAGCAAGGCACAGTACTCGGTGTAATTACTCCCTGCCGCCAGAGTGATGGGGATATCCTATTGCATAAATGATGAGTACTACATCGAACAAGATACATCCATTGGAGACTTGAGCTGGGATCGTCAGTGTTGAAACAAGACCTTAATTAATAGCCAAGCCTTTTCTACTTGCTTTGTCCAAGGCTTACTTTGAGCTCGAGCTTTATCATGATTGATCCCTGTAATCTGTAACCCATCTGACACGCGTCCCCTCATGGGATGTTCCAAGGAAAAGAGTGTCTCAGAATTGGAGAGGACACTGTACCCTTTTGCTCTGGTCTGTTTCTCCCTTGACTTTGTCTTTTGATGATGGTCACAGGACAGGAACATTTGTTAGAGGGAAACCTGTTCTTCAACGGTTCAACACGGAAGTAACCTTGATTAGAAACATCTCTTGTAATACAGTGCAACTGTTTTTAACGCAATCAAGTCGACGCGTGGAAAGTGTCTGATCGGCCCCTGATTATCCCCAATTCTAAAATCTAAGCGGCTATCTCCCCTGTAAAAGGACCCCGATAGCAGGGCCCATGCCCCCACCGATCAAGGCTCTTTTCTCCAAAATCGCCCGCCCTGGGCATTTTGCAGCCCCTGAGAGAGTACTTGTCCTCTCACCAGTTTGTGGTCATCAAGAATGTATTGCCCGGCAGCTAAATTGGTGATCCCACATTTTAGGTTGTGCTAGTCTGAACCTGGAGCTGTTTTTGTGCCTGTAACTGCAACTACAGCGTCTAGTCTAGAATTTTTGATATGACGGGCCAAGTCTAGAGGTAGCAAATCTTTGACCAAGCTCCTTCTTCTTCTCTTCAGTCCTGTCTCTCCTCATTCCTACCTACCAACCTTACGATTCATGCCTCCGTTTCTCCCTGTTTAATAAATCTCCTCCTTATCAAATCTCACCTTCTTTCCTCTCTCTCTCTCTCTACCAAACCTCTCGTGGGCATTGCAAATTATCGATTCTCGATCTCTTCTTTTTTCTCTCTCGGCCCCCTTTATTTGACAATCCTTGTCTGTCCGTTCTCTAACTTCTCTAACCCACTCTCCCCACGTTTTACTCTTCCCAGCATCGCACCGACAGTATAGCAAAACGACAGCTCGACATTATCTCTCGCCTGCGATCAACACACCCGACAAGGTCGATTTAATCATGCGGTGAAGAAGCGACTTTATTAATTATAACGAAACGTCTTTGTCTTTTCCTCACGAGTTTCATCACATACAGTTGTCGTCTTTAGAACGACTCTTTGCCCCGCGATCGACCGAATTCGTCACCTCGCCCTCGATTCGAAAAACTTGGCCGCGCATACGTTTTCTGTCGCTGGCGTCAGAACCCTCCCTTGCGCTGCGCCATAATTCGGGCACCTTGTATCGAGTAGTAATCTCATCGAAGATATGCCCAAGATGCTTGCGCCTGGCTTCAGGACACGGCGCACTTCCTCCTTCATACGATTCGGCGCCCTTGCTACTCTCCTTGTCTTCGCCTTCTGGAGTTTTAGCAATCGCGCACCCACGCCGCAACTTCTTCCTCTGCACAGGTCGCAACAACAGCCTGCAGATAGCTCGGACCCAATTCCTCCGCCTCCCCCCAAAAAGGCAGCGCAGCAAACTGTATGTGATAGAGAACAGATAGCCCCTTAACCACGCCATTTGCTAACTATCATTTGAAGCTGGGAAAAGATAAACCAGTACAGGGCCCCCACCCAATCGATAAACTTATACACGATGGTGGAAAGCGACACAAAGAACAGCTCGCCAGGGAGTCGCACACTCTAGAAGACGCTGCGCAAGCTTATCGCAAGCGCCGTGGACGCCATCCGCCTCCAGGTTTCGATAAGTGGTGGGATTTCGCCAAGCAGAACAACGCTGTCGTTGTTGAAGAATTCTGGGATCAGGTCTACCACGATGTCGATCCTTTCTGGGGTGTTCCTCAGCCTGTGATCCGCAAGGAGGCCTACAGCTTCGAGATGTCGATTCATATTCGAAATGGCAAGGCCAATTCCACGAGTGATTGGTTCTGGACATTGATCTGGCTTGACATGATTCGCTCAATTGAACATATGGTACCGGACTTGGATATGCCACTGAACGCCATGGACGAGCCACGCCTTGTTGTACCTTGGGAGGATATCAATGGCTATATGACCAAGGGAGCGGAATCACGCAAACTATGGTCGGCCAAGGAGGTAGTCTCGGATTTCCAGAAGCTACCCACAGCTGGACGGCACGACAGAAATGTCAGGATTCCGTTCAAACGATGGGAAAAGACTAGTACGTGCCCTTGACCGAGCCTCACGCTTTACAATTGCTAACATGCCATAGGTCCTTATTGGCCAATTGCCAGTCGAGGATGCCCGCCCGACAGTCCAGCCCGCCAGGCCCCTTTGAAGGATTCCTTTAACGAAGTTCCCAAAATCGATATGTCGAACGCCGAACCGCACTCCTACGCCGGATACGTGTCCAACTTTACCCAATCGAGCGAGATCTGTCACCAGCCTGATCTTCAAGGTCTTAATGGACTGTTGATCAACCCCATTTCCGTATCGTCTACCAAGGTCTTGTTTCCTATGTTTGGCGGCTCCAAGCTTGCCATCAACAACGAAATTCTCCTCCCACCCCCGATCTACTGGAAGGCAGAAGAGCGATTCACAGGTGGTGAAGACAACATTGAATGGAAGGACAAGGGCAGCACTGTGGTCTGGAGAGGTGTTGCGACTGGAGGAAAGAACAAAGCTGAGAACTGGCGCGGATTCCACCGTCATCGTTTCGTCTCGATGCTCAACTCTACAAAGCTTACAGCAGCGGAAAAGGGCACTGCCAAGCCAGAGAACTTTGTCCTCCCATCAGAGGATTACCATCTCCAAGCGCAGGCTCAGAACCGACTTGGTGACTGGGTGGGCGAGTGGTCTGACGCTGGTTTTGTTGATCTCATGTGCTCGCCTAGCGAAGACGAGGGCAGATGTTGGTACACAGACCACTACTTCGCAAAGGTCGACGGAATGGACATGCACGAGCAGTTCGCCTACAAGTACGTCCCCGATATCGACGGGAACTCATTCTCAGGCCGCTACCTCGGTTTCCTCAACTCAACCTCCCTTCCTATAAAGGCTACTCTCTTCCGCGAGTGGCATGACAGCAGGCTTGTGCCTTGGGTGCACTTTGTTCCCATGGACAACCGTTTCCAGGACTTTTACGGCATCATGGAATATTTCCGCGGCTATGCCGACACGGCCGGCCACGACAAGGCAGCCGAAAAGATTGCGAATGCTGGCAAGGAATGGGCGAACAGGGTGTTGAGAAAGGAGGATATGCAGATTTACGTCCTAAGACTGCTTCTTGAGTATGGACGTGTCATTGCAGATGATAGAGATAAAATGGGTTGGGTGGATGACGCTCTAAAGGACCCTTCCATCGAAAAGACATGGGCGAGCTTCAACTTGTGAGGAAAGAACAAGACAAGTGTGTTAACATCATTACGGAGTTTGGCCTTGATTTATCGGGAGGGCGATGGCGTTACGGCGTGCGATATTTACCTGGGATGATGGCATGTC
Organism: Fusarium graminearum PH-1; assembly: GCF_000240135.3. Lineage (NCBI taxonomy): Eukaryota > Fungi > Ascomycota > Sordariomycetes > Hypocreales > Nectriaceae > Fusarium > Fusarium graminearum. The sequence continues at coordinate 6,135,034 of NC_026476.1, forward strand.
GACAGTCTACGGACTCTCTCGACCGGCGAGATTAAGCGGAGGGGGAGAGCATTTCCAAGTACATATAGAACTACACAATGGGCATGCATGAACAGCAGTGATTGCCAAGTAAAGGTCATCATACTTGGCGGGAATCTGAATTATTTGCCTTTCACTTCATTACATCAATAAAATCATAACATGAGTTTTCCGTCTTTTACCACAACAGGGGCGTGCATGATCGTCCAAAAAAAAACTCCGTATTACGCTTTTGAACCACAAAAATGCTTAGCTATACAGTTTTTTTAAGTCTTTTTTTCTTCTTTTTTTTTCTTTCTTTTTTTTTTTGTATTAAAACGAATTTCCACTTGCCCCCATTGCGCCGCCTTTCATAGAATCGTCGTCTTCTGAGGGTGCAGTGTACTCGTACTCGTCCATCAGGCGCCCTACGAGTGTTGTGTAGCTGGGGGCAAAGGGCCATTCGGTCCACGCCTTGATGATGTCCGCCCAGTGCTGCTCCGTCACGCATCTTGCGGCCAGCGCACCGTGTCTCGTTAGGGGCGAGCCACCCTGCGCTGGGTTGTATATGGAAGCTACACCGGGTGCTTGATCGCCGAAACCAGGCCACAGACCATCCATCGCGTCAGGGACGGGAAGAAGCATGTGCTGCCACCAGTAGCGCAGCATGGTATCTGAGATGGTACCGTTGCGGGCATTAGGGCCATGCTGGCGAATGTACTTGTTCATTGCTTTAGGTTGCAGGTCGAGGAGAGCGCAGGGCATATTGGGGAAGAATTCCTTGGCGTGCGTGGCGAGCGGTTCGAAGGGGCGACGATCCCAAAATAGGATGGGGTCCTTTTGTTTAAAAAGCTGGTAGTTGTCACGAACCATTACCCATTCTTTCCGTGTGTTCTTCTTGATGTTGTCGAGACGCGCATCGAATTCCGCTTCGGCCTCGGGGAGCTTGGATGGTGATTTAAAGCCGAGTTTCATGAGGCGATCGCGCTCTTGCAAAAGTTCGAGATAGAGCGCTGAGTCCGCGTCGTCGTACTTTTGACGGAAGCGCAGCGCTTTGAGACGTTCGGATGGCAACGTTGACGCTGAGCTTTCAAATTCCTTTTCGGTGTCTATGAGCTCTTGACGGAAAGGTCGGCTATGGATGGGGCGCTCAACACCTGCGAGAGGTCGGTCTGCATACTCGCGGTTTGCAGTGAGGTTCTTGTAGACAGCTGTCTCGCGGCCAGAGGGCATGGTAAGGCCAGCTTTCTTCATGCGGTCGAGGGTGCGATATCCTGATTCCATGTTGATCCACTCATCGCGGAGTTCGTAGCGGTCTTCGATCTCGGTGTCGTGGCCTGCGACTTCGTGGAGCCATTCGAGGGCGAGTTCGGCTTCGAAAGCACTGCGTTTGCGACGAATTGCGCTTCGGGGGAGGAGTCTGCGCTTGCCGTCGTCGGAAATCCAGATGAGCATACGTACAAGGCCGTATTGTTGGAAGAGAGAAGCAGTGCGAATACTGGACATGAGCTGGTAGAGAACCATTGTGCTAACACATTCGAACATCTGGTACTTCTTGGGTGGGCAATAGGACAGGTTGACGTTGACGAGTAACGTATCATTGCGCTCTGGCTCGGCATCGGGTTTGCGAATTTCTTGTTTGATGTGGTTTTGGAGCACCTCTTGAAGTTCTTTCCAGAGGATACCTGCCTTGGGTACGACTTCAACACTGGGTTTGTTGAGGAAGTCGCCGAGGAAGGGTTTGTAGAGATCGATATCAGGTTCCATGAGGATATGTTTTCGAGGCTGGACTATTTCGTGCAGAGTCTTGCTCCATAGACCGGCGCCGGGGTTTATATCGACGAGATCGCAGCCATGATGGCGTTGGAGGGAGGGACCAATATAATTGGCGACATCATCTAAATGATTTATGTGATGAGCAAGGGAATCACTTGGGGCAGCCAGTAGATAAACTCACCACAGAGGTCTTGACTAACGATATTAACACGATGTTTATCTCCAACCGCATTCTTCTTCTTCCTCCCCATCATATTAACCCAAAGTCCTGTATCACTAAGCTGCTCTGCTAACTCATTGTATGGGACGAGCTTGTCGTTGAGGGCTCGACTTGTGGCGTATCGAAGTTGGAGTTGACGTTTAACGGGTAACGTCGTGCGCGGGAATGGCCGCACAAGCGTCGACCACGCATGTTGCCGAGCGATGAACATTTGGTTTGGAACGTTGGTTCTTTTTCAAACGTACAGCGGGCATCGAAGGCGGGATGATGGCATGCCTGGATACAAGTTGGGAAATTCTAGGTTTTGCCGCGATTGACCGCTGCGATTAGATGGATAAGATAAGATTAAACTAGGATGTTCAAGCGGGGGTTTAATGAGCACACATGCAAGAGAGTCAATGAATTAGATGCACAATACCTGAGCTGTGGTCATCCTTACAATGCCTGGCTTTTACTTCAATCATATTCTGCATGTCATATGTAAGAGCTAATCATGGTGAGAATTACATTACTACCTTGTGGAAGTAATTTAAATAAGCTGGGGATCAAGTGGCTACGCTTTGCTGTTGACTTCGAAGCTTTAATGCATCGTTGTGAACTCAACGATCCACCACCAAATTAATCTTCAAATCTTGCAGGGGAACCTTCTCTTGATCTCGTACGAGACTCTAAGAATCATGATTGTGATAGCTAGCGCTAGTGCACTTGAACAGTTCCAAGCTCACAACCTATCAGAGATATAGCTTACCCTACACTAATTGACCAGTGTCTTGAAGCTGTTGTACGCAAAGTACCGTTGACGCCCAAGATTTAGATAGTAACTTATATATCAACATTTCTTCCATTTCATTCCCACTCCAGGATGCCCAAGCTACAAGATAAATAAAACTCCACGAGACGCCGCCATGCTGTAAGAGACAATTCTGGAAACTCGCTGCCTCCCAAACCTCCTCCGCCTTGTGTATCTACGACAAGTGACTGCTGTAACTCGATTCATATCTTCATCATGCACCTTCGCTACCAAACTCGTTGGTCCACTCGATCTGCCTTGCGATATCGTCCTTGGAGACAGTTGGATGCGAGTCGTCGAGCGCCATTTCAAAGTCCTTGAGCTGCACGTCTGGAGCCAGTAGTTCCTCTGATGAAACGTCGTCGTACGTCATCTCAATCTTTTCTGGGTCGCCGGGCGAGCAAGGCGTCAACATGCGCTTACCATCTTTCATAACCTAGAAGTGTTAGTGGGAATTGAGTTTGAACAATCAAGTCAGACTTACAGCCTTGAAGTGGGTGGCTTGTAGAATCTTTCGGACAGGCCTCATAAGGGCAGATTGAACCACGTTGGCGATATCACTACCAGACATTCCTTCCGATTTGGAAGCAAGAACGTTGTAATCGCTCGCCACGAGAGCAGTGTCGGTGTCGCCAATGGCCAGCTTAAACATGCGTGCTCGTCCATTTTGGTCGGGAAGACCAATATGCACACGACGCTGGAATCGTCGTCGAATAGCAGCATCGAGTTGCCAGGGAATATTGGTGGCTCCCAGAACTAAAATACCCTTGCTGTCGTTGCCCACACCGTCCATTTGAACCAGGATCTCGGTCTTTATACGACGTGAAGCCTCGGACTCGCCCTCACCACGGGGACCGCACAGGGCATCGATCTCGTCGATAAAGATAACCGAAGGCTTATTTTCGCGCGCCATGGAGAAGAGGAGCTTGACCAATCTGCGCAAGACCGTGGTTAGATAGAGCATGTCACTGATCGCTGCGGGGAAAGCTCACCTTTCACTCTCACCCATCCATTTGCTGACCAGATCGGAACTGCTGATACTGAAAAATGTACTGTTCGCTTCTGTCGCAACAGCCTTGGCAAGGTAACTTTTACCTGTACCTGGAGGACCGTACAGCAGGATACCCTTCCATGCCTGTCGCTTGCCCTGGAACAGACTGGGGAACTTGATGGGCAGCACAACAGCCTCCTTTAACGTCTCCTTGGCGCCCTCAAGACCAGCGATATCTTCCCACCGCACGTTGGGCCTCTCTTGGAGAATGGCACCCGACAATGCGTTGCGCAACTTTTTGCTATCGTCGTCCTCGCCTGCTGCAGGCTTGCCCTTGCTAGTGGAGGCACCGTTAGCGCCCATAGCGGACTTGCCATTGCCATTTGCGCTGGGATCGTTCTCGTTGGCGAGGAATTGCTTGAGCTTCTCTGCGCGGTCGAGGTAGGTGGCCATCTTCTCCTGCATGGTAACTTTGAGAGCCTTATTCTTCTCCCACTTGAGCGCCTTGACCCAGAGTTCCATGGAGGACATGTAGAGGTCGAAGGCCTTTTGGTACTCCTTGTTGTGGTCGGCCGTGATGGCCTTTTGCACCTCTGCGATGGCGCGGTCGCGAAAGTTGGTCGACATGGTGACGTTGGTCGATCGAGGAGAAACGTGGGGGAGGGGGGTTTTTGTTGGAACGTCAGAGGGCGAAGGCGTCGTCGGGTCTTGTGCAACTCCCCAGCGGGATTAGGAGGTGACAAAGGCGAGGACCGAGTAATAACGGTCACTTGCAAAGGCTCAAGTCGTTATCGAGATGGTGGAGGGTTTGGTTTGAGGCAACAGTCAATTGCGCTGGGCGGGCTGAACAGTACTGGGACCGATTGGCGGGGAAACATGGCCCAGATCCATATGGAACTGGTAACCTACAGATGCTTATAGCGGGGCAGAGAGGGGCTGCACAACCTTTGGTCTATCGTTTCTCGATGACTTGGCAGTTTAGACGATAACTCAAGAGGAATACTAGGACGATTCAAAATAGGCAGAAACGTTTCTACCTGCTTAGCGATATTTTACCACATTTTACATCATCACTCATCAGCTTCCAATCACCATGTCAGACCCCCAAGCGCAGCTCCAGGCCCTGTCTGAGGACTTCCAGAAGCTTCAAGGCGGTATGTTCAATTCAATCTCTGTGAGCAAAAGACACGTGCTAATGTGCCAAATAGAAATGCAGAGCGCTATTGAGTCGCGACAAAAGCTCGAGGGTCAGAAGCAGGAGAACGTTGGTGTGCAACAGGTTGGTCATCTTGACATAAGCATCACCCCAAATTTCTAACCCAAAACTTAGGAGTTTGAACGGCTACAAGAGGGCGAGACCATCTACAAGCTTTCTGGTCCCGTGCTACTCAAGCAGGACAAGTTTGAGGCCGAGAATACAGTCAAGGGCCGTCTAGACTACATTGGTAGCGAAATGTGAGTGTCATTCCTTTTCCAAGGTTGTACCCTTGTCTGACCCGATTTAGCAACCGGCTAGAAGACACAATCAAGGAAACCCAAGGGAAGCTCGAGAGGAAGAGGACAGAGATTATTCAGCTTCAACAAAGCGCCCAAGCAGCTGCTCAAGGCAAGGGCAAGGAAGCATCCAAGTAATTTCACGAAAAGAGGGACACAGGAATGGGTTAAACAAAAATAGACCATGAGTTGAGTTATATTTCTACAAAAAATATTGATGAAAATAATGCAAATTAGACAAATATCCGGCACCTTATAAATGCCGCGCTAAATGATACCAGTGGGAGAGTCCTCCGTCCAAAAACGCCAGTCGTGATTCGTCAAGTGATCTAGTTGATCGTCATGATGCTGAACCCCCAGGGAACGCCCATGTTCTTATGTTCTAGAGCAGCGCGGGGTGAGAACATAAAGTCTTGCTTGTCGTCAGCGGCGATGGGCTGGGGTGTCGCGGCGTCTTCATCGGCGTCCATGGCAGTGATGATAGCCTCAGTGATATCGCTCTTCTTTGTGCAATTCTCGAACACATTGTCGCCCTCGATAAGGCTCTGCATCAAAGCTCGCTGGTCGCTTTCGGCGAACAATTGGGCCTCGCGGTTGAGGACGCCATAGTTGACCTTCTCGCCCGTCTGCGCCAGACGCTGGAAGATGATTGTGAAAGCAGCAATGGCCTGGGCCACGATGCGGACCTTTTGTTTTGAGCTAAGGTGCGCAAAGAACTCGGATGTCTCTTGTTCCAGAAGCAATTGTGTGTTTGTGTCGAAGATGGATTGAAGGATGCGGTGGAGGATGTTACGGCAGCTGAGGTCAAGGTCTGCGCAGACGTCGAGCTCAAAGACAGACGAGATACTACGGAGGATGCTGGACAGGGCGTCGAGAGGGGAGAGGTCGTTGGGGAGAGTGACGTGCCCTTGATCGACTGTGAAGATCTCGACAGCAGTGTTTACGGCGGCTATGCATGTTAGTTTGTTGATCTACAGGGCGTGTTCGTCGTTACGTACATCCGCGGGCAGCATTGACATCGAAAGGCTTGACCTCGACAGCGGATACGGTGGAGTTGTTCTTAATGGCATCCATGTTGTTGTTGTTGTTGTAAGTGAGGTAGAAGGGTATAGCTTGAGTGTATGAGATGAAATATGATGAGGTATGATGAACTCAGAACGAATTGAGATTGTCTTTATAAATTCGAGATTAAATGCTAAATATTTGAAGCACGAGACCTGGGAGAGGTTGGCTTTTAAACTCGATCGCCCCTTGGAAAAAACTTTACTTGGATGCCCAACTCGTTGAGGATCCAGCATATCCTGGCACTCATAATATGTTCCTCATGGCCACACCGTGGTCAATGCCCCCTTACCTGAGGTGTCATGGGCGTGGATAGATGGGCCGATGACCGTGGGACCATTGGGGGCCTCTCTCACCGTGGGATGACCGACTGGGTGTAGTGCGGCGATAAAATGCGACGCAATCATGATCATGGCCATGATGACCCCAACCCAAGAGTTTGTTTTGGGTTGTTGAGATGCACTTCTCTTGGTACTCGCGCTGTATCAGTCATGATCAGATCCCGCTACTAAGTTTGGAGCCTAGACGTAGGATTGAAATCTGCATCTGCCATCGGTCCTAGACTTCCCGTCTTGTCGTATTTCCTGTTGTGGTAGTCTCATTATAGGGATGGCGATCCGAGTTCCCCGAACCCAGCCTGAAGCTTCCAATACATGGATGAAGGGTGTATTTCCCAGGCGAGTTGTCCCGATTTTGACTGTAAGTTATCGGAATAAATCGGAAGAGAGGCAAAGACAAGCTCTTGGAAGGCCTCAAATTACTGATGAACCTTGCCAAGGAACTTTCGACTCGGTGAGACAGAAAAGGGAGTGCATTACATGGAGATTGCAATTGTACGATTCTCATAAAGAAACCACGCCATCAGTCTATGCATGATACAGAAAGTGTGGCAGTGCCTTCTGAGGCGTTTAGCCACACCTCAAGAGATGTTTCATCGTTTTGGCTTATGTGCATATGCTCCGGTTCGTCATTCTATACCGCATAGAGCCATTTCCTTCCCCGCCATTGGGCATGGAGGGGCAATCAAGGTACCGACACTTGCCATGAGACGCTACGCGTCGTCACAGGACCCGACCCATTGAATTCTATCTTCATACTCAAGTTTCCCATCTTATTCTCCAGGCAACCTCCTAAAGTTGTCTCCTAACAAGCCACGCGGCACTTCAACTTGACAGCCATGAACTTGCTATAAGTGTTTCTTACGACTCTACGACAGTCACCTACCTACCAATCATCATCTCATCCTGGTCTTTCAAGATGGACTCCAGAATAGCGATGCGGCCAACTCGGCCCCAAACCGTCAAGGAGCTTGTTGCTCAGGCCGAGAATTTCAGCTTCAATATGAACATCCCGTTCAAGCACTGGATGCGTGCAGCAGAAACGTTGTACCAAGAGGTCAGCATTTTTTTACTAACTCTACGACATGTCGGCTAATTTATTCAGGCTTCTTTTGCGGTTTCAGACGGCGACTTCGGACGAGCTTACATGATGCTGTATCGACACTCCCTCCTCATCCTCAAATATCTTCCAACGCACCCGCAGTTCAAGGAACCCGATAACAAGAAAGCCTACATAGTGCTATCGAAACGCATTCAGCGCGTGATCCAAGATCTGGAACAGCTCAAACCCGAAATCGAGAATGCTGTCAAAGAGTGGGAGCGAATGGCGCTTTCGCCAAAGGCGGCTATCGAATCACCAGACCCTCCGTCACGATACGAACAATTCGCAGCTCGCGATCCAACATTGTCCGGCAATGCTAGGATTCTAGATGCTTCCGACCATCAGGACCTGGCAGTTGATCTCGCACAAAGGGAATTGACACGGAGAGACACCGTGAGAAGGACGACGAGACATTCTGGGATTGCCGACGAAGACATTATGTCGAGAAGAAGAGGGGGTAAATGGGATCAATGGGATGGTGTGCGAATCGGAGACGATGAGGATCTACGGCGGCAGATGGAGGCAACTAGGCATGCCCTCGACTCGGCGCACGAGAGACGCAACGACGACGATTTCCGACCCACGTCGCATACTTACAACTACCCATCTATCTCCAGACCTCGACCGGTCGAGTACGAGAGAAGCACAACACCGACAACTCCATCAATACAGCCGAGTCGACCGCCTAAGGAACCTGTCGCTCTGCCTCCCAAAGAACCCTTGCATCCGTCTCTATCACAGCCGCTGCCCCCAAGCCTTCCACAAAAGGTGCCCCTATCAGGATACGCACCTCTTATACCATCTCCATCACCTCAAACTGCTGGTGATCGGCCTGAGGTTCCTCGCAAAGAGGCGCTCAGCCCAACTGGAGACGCTGGCCCACCAGCAATTCCCCAGAAAGAACGTCTCACATTTAAGCCAGGCGCATACCTTGAGAACGGCGATCCAATTCGATCTCTCTTCCTACCGAAAAACCTCCGACAGAAATTCCTCGACATCGCTGCTGATAACACGCGTCGTGGACTTGAGATGTGTGGCATGCTGTGCGGAACGCCTATCAACAATGCGCTGTTTGTTAGGTGTCTCTTGATACCCGATCAGAAGTGCACGTCGGATACGTGTGAGACAGAAAATGAAGAGGTCATGTTCGACTACTGCATGAGTGAGGATTTGCTTCTTTTGGGATGGATTCATACGCATCCGACACAGACATGTTTCATGAGTTCACGAGATCTTCATACTCATGCTGGATACCAGGTTATGATGCCTGAGAGCGTGGCTATCGTGTGCGCGCCAAAGTTCCAGCCTTCGTAAGTTATCACTATCAATTGTTGCCTGTACAAGCTAACAAATTAAGGTATGGGATCTTTCGCCTAACCCACCCTCCAGGGTTGGACCACATCCTGAACTGTAACCATCAGGATACATTTCACCAGCACTCAATTGACAACATCTATCGCGGGGCGGGTCAACCTACGGGTCATGTGTATGAAAGCGATAAGTTGGACTTTTATGTACACGATCTGCGAACCAAATAGATTGATTGTCACGGTCATCAAGAATGAACGGGGTGGACGTGGAGGACGGCCATGCATGCATAGCGCTGGAGTTTTACAGGTGATGGGGTGCTTGTTTCAATGCAGTAGACTTGATTAAGACAAGATATGACTCTGATCAATGGCTCAGATTACGGTGCGACAGACATGATCTGCAAGTTGATGGCAAGTGAGTTGTGAACTAAAAAGATTCGTTCGTCCTGCGACATTTGTCACATAGTGCAATACAGTACAAGACAGTAACCCAGTGGAGCTCGACGATCTCTCTCGTCCCGCTGTGGAGGCCAGCTTGAGATTGCACCCCAGCTCTGTCGGCAGCAGAGGGCCTCTTGTTCTCTTTTCTTCCTAGCCTAGCTCAGGACCAGGGGGCACATCGATAGTCTAGGTTAGTTGGGAGACCCGAAAGGGCTGATGATGGACATGCAGGGTAGCGATCAGCAAGCTGAGGATGTGAACTCTCCATCTCCCTTGACCGGGTGAGTGGGTTGGTAATCGAGATTGATTTAGCTGGGGATTTTGATTAGGGTTAGTTAGTTGGTAAGGTATGGAGACATACGCAGAGAGAGATAAGAGAGAGTCTTGATGTTGATGTTGATTCTGTATACATATCATCACAACAAAGTCAATATCGACCCTAGAGCTTAACTACAGCCAAACTACCGGAAATTTTTATCAAGACAATTCCTCATTCTCCTCAACCAACGACGACAAACCACGTCATTGTCTCTCCCTCTGCTCCCTTACCTCGATTCACGACACGGCAGCACAAGATGCAGTCTATTCCCAAAAGGGTCTTTCAGCTGTGATGCAACTGACCATTTAGGTTCAAGCTAATTACACAAAAAAAAAAAAGAAGAGTAGCCCACAATGTCTCAGTTGGCACACGAGTGATCGTCACGGAGAGCTGAACAAAGTGCCGGTACCTAGTCTGACTAGTGCAGTGCAGATCTTGGGACGGGAGCGATGGATGGATAGAGCCAAGGGAGGGTCGGACCGCTGGAGAGTTCTGAGCTTGGGGATTATGTTTGTTTTGGTAGTGATAAATAAATGATGTAGGGAGAGAGCATTGAGGTATTGAAGGATGTAATGGCAATTGAAACCAGGCATAAGTAAATGAGTCTTGTTCACCTACTCAATCGCTCAGATATGGATCCATGTCTCATCTAACAAGACAAGATCTCAGACAAAGCGGAGAGTTATGTACATAGGGAAGATCACCCACCGCTAATATGTACAGTGCCAAATCCGCCCTACTCTCAAGCAACCTCCTCCTCTCTATCTCAGCCCAATAGTCTAACTACCTATCCACCGGCATCTGATTGACCCGGTGACCTCAAAAATACAGTACAAAGTGGCGCCGCCCTGGACCAGGAGGTCAATGCAGATCTGCCCTTGTTGATGCAGAGCTTGCATCACGAAAAAAAAGCTTGGAGCTTCGCGTGTGCACACCCATCTGTTCTCCGACTCCGCGCACGCTGATCACCGCATTGTCTTGTCCAACCATATGCACCGGGGAGGAAACAGTGGAATGATAATGTCTCACTTGTGGGAGATAGCTGGGTAGCTAGCTAACTAGCTAGAATGTGCTGCGAAGAAAAGGCAAGCCATAAAGATGAGCTCACGCCCACTTACTTCGCTCTGCTCGTAGGTGTTTTCCAGTAATCGACAATAATCATGGCGTCGAACCAAGTAAAGAACGGCGCTGTCGCCTCGAATGGATATGGCAAGGAAAAATCCCCTTCTTCAGCTTCTTCAAGCCAGAAGAATGAGGTTCCTGCCCCGCCTCACAACAAGAGTGAGGGTCTGGTCAAGAGCATCAAAAAGCTGCGCCTAGCTTCAAAGAGACCTCTCCCTACAGAGATGGGTGATGGCTCGTACCGACAGGTTGCGACCCGTCCAGGATTGAAGCAAGATGTTCGTCGTCTTCGCGGAAAAGGTTAGTGAGCGAGTGGATGTGAGATCAACGAAGCAAGAGTGGTGAGCGCTAACGAGAAACAGATCTCAAGACATTGCTCGAGATCATCTCAAGCAAGCTCAAGGGAGAGATGCAACAAGATGACAAGACCATGATCATGGAGCGAACGATCCAGCTGGTTGCAAATTTGAGCGATCATTCCAAAGTCCAGGAGGCTTTGACGAATAGCTTCATTGCGCAGCTCTGGAACTCGATTGATCACCCACCTATGCTGTACATGGGAAACAAGTATCGTTTCCGCCAGCCTGACGGATCGTGGAACGTGAGTTGTCACTAAGTGAGCTTGGGGCAAACAATTGACTGACCTGTGTAGAACCCTTATCTTCCCCAGCTTGGTGCCGCTAGAACACCATACTCGAGAACAGTGCGTCCCAAGGGTATGAGTTTAGGTGCTCAGCCTGATCCAGAGGCCATTTTCGAGTCTGTTTTTGCGCGAGGTATCTTCCGCAAGAACCCGAACAATGTGTCGAGTATCCTCTGGTACTGGGCCACAATCATTATCCATGGTATGCCGCCTTCAATCTCAATACATCTCAGGCAATGACTAACGCAATACAGACCTCTTCTGGACAAACACCAAAGACCCAGACCAAAACGACTCATCTTCCTACCTCGACCTTGCCCCTCTCTACGGCTCAACCGTGAAAGACCGCGACTCGATCCGAACATTCAAGGATGGCCAGCTCAAGCCCGATTGCTTCGCTGACAAGCGTCTCATCGGCAACCCTCCCGGTGTTCCCATCATCCTCATCATGTTCAACCGTTTCCACAATCACGTCGCGACTAACCTCGCCGACATCAACGAAGGTGGTCGCTTCAGCAAGCCTGGCGCTCATCTCGACGCTGAAGCTGCTGCTGCCGCGTGGAAGAAGCGTGATGAGGAGCTGTTCGAGACCGCCAGATTGGTCACGAGTGGATTGTACATCAACATCACTCTCATCGACTACGTGCGCAACATTATCAACCTGAACCGTGTTGACACGACTTGGACTCTTGATCCTCGCCAGGAGATGGGTGTCTCTGTCGGCACCAAGAACCTTTCTGAGAGCGGCACTGGAAACGTGGTTTCAGCCGAGTTCAACCTGTGCTACCGCTGGCACTCTTGCCTGTCCGAGATGGATGAGAAATGGGTTGAGGACTTCTATACTGAACTTCTCGGTGAGAACTATGGCCCCATGAACCTGCAGACCATGATGAGGGCTCTCAAGGCATTCGAGGCAACAGTCGCCGAAGAGCCTTCCGAGCGTACCTTTGGCGGCTTCAAGAGAGGCCCCGACGGCAAGTTCAACGATGATGAGCTTGTTGAGGCACTCGCTACGGCGATTGAACAGCCTGGTGGTGCTTTCGGTGGCCGTAACGTGCCACGTATTATGAAGCCCATCGAGATGCTCGGCATCATGCGAGGTCGCAAGTGGAACTTGGCAGGTCTGAACGAGTTCCGAAAGCACTTCGGTCTCAAGGCGTACGACACTTTTGAGGACATCAACTCAGATCCTGAAGTCGCTGATGCCTTGCGGAACTTGTACCAACACCCCGACTACGTCGAACTGTACCCCGGTATCGTCGCAGAGGAGGCAAAGACGCCTATGGTTCCCGGTGTTGGTATCGCTCCCACGTATACAATCTCCCGAGTGGTCCTCTCGGATGCTGTGGCTCTTGTTCGTGGTGACAGGTACTACACTATTGACTACCATCCCCGCAACTTGACCAACTGGGGTTACAAGGAGGTTGACTACGACCTCAACATCAACCATGGCTGCGTCTTCTATAAGCTCTTCCTGCGTGCATTCCCTCAACACTTCAAGGGTAACTCTGTCTACGCCCACTACCCCATGGTCATCCCCACAGAGAACCACAAGATTCTCACCGACCTGAAGCGCGTGGATCGTTTCGACTTCAGCCGTCCTGCACCCACAGCCACACGCATCAATATCGTGGGCTACAAGGCGGCTAAGTACATCCTGGAAGACCAGGCCAAGTACCGTGTCTGCTGGGAGGAGGGCCTCAAGCACCTCATGGGCGAGGGTGGTGGTCGCTTCATGTTGTCTGGTGACACAGCGTTGCACGCACAGCAGCGCAAGTGCATGGGTCGTCTGCTGTACAATGATACCTGGCGCAACGCGGTTAAGTCGTTCTACTCGACAACGGCCGAGATGCTTCTGAATGAAAAGTCGTACACGCTCGCGGGCAAGAAGCAGGTTGATGTCGTGCGTGACGTGGGTAACGTTGCACACACGCACTTTGTCGCGAGGATGTTCAACCTTCCTCTCAAGACGAAGCAGAACCCCAAGGGTGTCTTTTCGGAGCAGGAGCTGTACATGATCCTGGCGGTTATCTTTGTTTGCATCTTCTTCGACATTGATCCTGCTAAGTCTTTCCCTCTGAGACAAGCCGCCAGAGAGGTTGCACAGCAGCTGGGTAAGATTGTGGAGATGAACGTCAAGCTGGCCACCAGCGTTGGCATCAAGGGTCTGTTCACCAGCAAGCCCAACAAGAACGATGACCCGCTTGCTGCGTATGGTGAGAACATGGCCAAGGGTCTCAAGAAGGCTGGTCTGAGCATTGATGACATCGTGTGGAGCCAGATCTTGCCCACCGCTGGGGCTATGGTGCCGAATCAGGCTCAGGTGGTAAGTCGAGTTCTATTTCGAGATTGGCGAGAGAAGTGTCGGCTAACAAATTGTGTGTAGTTTGCCCAAACCTTGGATTGGTATCTTTCTCCTGCTGGTGAGAAGTATCGCCCCGAGCTTCATCGTATTGCCGCTCTGGAGACAGGCGACGAGACAGATGCTCTGCTGCTTGGTTACGCGATGGAAGGTATTCGCATGGCTGGAACATTCGGACTGTACCGAGAAGCCACAACCGCGGATGTCATCCAAGAAGATGACGGCCGTGAAGTACCCGTCAAGGCTGGCGACAGGGTGTTCGTTTCCTTCGTCACTGCTGCCAAAGACCCTAACATCTTCCCCGACCCCGAGGTAGTCGATCCTCGTCGGCCGCTGGACTCGTATATCCACTATGGCGTAGGCCCACACGCATGTCTTGGAAGGGACATCAGCCAGGTTGCGCTGACGGAGCTATTCAGAGCCCTATTCAGGAAGAAGGGCCTGAGGAGGGTGGCGGGTGCGCAGGGAGAGCTCAAGAAGGTGCCTCGACCTGGTGGTTTCTTTGTGTACATGACGGAGGACTGGGGCAGCATTTGGCCGTTCCCTACAAGTATGAAGGTAACATGGGATGAGTAGGGATAAAGTATGAATGATATCATGGATTTGTTTAGTCGTAGTAATTAATATTTTCTTTGTCCGTCATATGAGTTTGTGGCAGTGGCTGGTGCATTGACTAAGTGATGATGGAACCTAGGATTGAATGAATGTAGCAGGTGATGATCCCTCGCCTCTCCTCTGTGAGGTCAGGCCTCCTTCAGCCTCGGTCAGCAATTTAATCAACTGGAGCCCCCTGAGCTGACCCCCCTAAATGCATCTTTCCAGGTGCCGCACTGCCGAGCAGCGACTCCATCGGGTCGATCAATTGGTCGATGATCTACTGATCTAAACCTCTTTGAGCAAAGAGGGTTCGTTCTAAATGTTTCACGATCCGTTTCCCTGCGCTTCTGCAAGGAACACGATTGGAGTTGATCATCTGGTCTTGAACGATAAAGGATAAATAAATAAATTGTATTCCTAGCCAAGACTTTCCTCCTCTTTTTCTCAAGATATTTACTGCTTGCATCTGCACTTTTCAGCCTTGCTGTGCTTACGTTCCTTTTCTTCTATTTTTATTGCTCACAGCCGCGCTGTACGACCTGACCGCAGTCATTCACTGCCTTTGTTGCCAAGTCCCTGGAGGATATTTAAATACCCTGTTTCTACTCTCTTCACCACTCAAATCATCATCACCAACCAACACAAACACTCTACACTCTATTCGGCACTATGAAGTTCATCACTCTATCCGCCATTCTCGGCCTCGCTGGTGCCTCAGCAGCTGCCCTCACCGCAGTTCCCATCATTGAGAAAATCGCCCCCAAGTCAAAGAGCTGCCCCTCTGGAAATAAAGACTGCCGCACCGCCGAACAAGCTGCGCCTTTCCTCATCAATGCCTTCAAGGACTACGACATTTATGACACCAAGATGATGGCCGCTGTACTTGCCCTCATGGCTTTTGAGTCGGGCGACTTCCAGTACAAGCGCAACCAAGTCCCCGGCAGACCCGGCCAGGGTACAGCCAACATGCAGATGCCCAACTACAACCTTCTCTATGCAAAGTCCATTCCTGAACTTGCATCCAAGTTTGAGGGTGTCGACTCCGTTGACGGCATGTCGGATGACGACCTCAACAAACTGCTCGACGCTGTTACCGTCGACAAGTACAACTTTGCCTCTGGTGCTTGGTTCCTTGCTAAGCAGTGCAAGCAAGACGTGAGGGACGCTTTCAAGAAGGACGCCGATGCGGGCTTCAAGGTTTACATCGAGGAGTGTGTTGGTACTGAGGTCGAGCCCAGACTGGAGGTCTTTGGTGTCGCCAAGGAGGCCTTTGGACTGTAAATTATGGAATGGGTCGGGTTGATATCTGTTGGGCAGATGGAGCGTGTTTATGCAGCATTTCTTTTCTACAGCCTCTTTCGTAAATAGCACTCTTGTCGATTCTATTTACTTTTATACCACCATTGTTCCTGAGTTCAATTTCAGTGGGCTGTGCTTTGTGATATCGCACAGCTCTACATTGTAATGCAGTGATTTCATAATTCTCTCTGGTCAACTTTGTATCCTGTGGATATGTAAGGGCAGTTTTTGTTAAGCTTACTTTTATGCTGTCAACGCCACAGTACAGTCAGACTGAGTGATTAGCAACATCAAGTCATATGCTACGAGGTAATAGTGACGTAGATAATTTCCGTAAAATAAGTAGAGCCTGATCTTGTTTGTCACCAGAAGTTCCATTTTACTGGTGTCGTATAGACAACTGAAGATGACATGATATGGAGTACCTAGACACATCAAGAAAAGGCCCGATATGCATTTGACTGATGTTTCAATGGCTGAAACTCCCAACTATATGTTTTATGTGTTTTTGAAAAATGCTTACTGGTAATCAACGAGCTTGGCCAGCAAGGCAATCCCTACAGCGTAGTAGCTGTTCGAAAGACCAAGTTCAATGCTCATCTTGCACTGAATCTTGCATAACGCCAAGGAAGAGAGCAAAAGTATAAGTGAATAGTGCAATTTCTAGAGAGTTTACAGTGTTTTGGTTTATAATAGACGTAGCAGAGCTCCTCAATGACCATCCAGTGTGTAATGGATCGTGCTTGCTCGCGTCAACATGCAGATATTAGCAATGATCGACCAGAAATAACAAAACCCTCACGCCACAGCCCGCCAAATACCTATATATAAAACGGCAAGTGATATTTTTTCAATAGTCTTGGTCCAGAGTTTATCGGCGTCAGCGGGCTGAACGCTACGCCAACGACGCTAGTATTGTGCTGTAGGAATACCAAACTAACATGAAACGTAAAGTAATCTATTCAACTTTCTGCTGACTGGTCTATGAACGGGGATGAAGCTAGTGGCAAGTTTGGGTTAGAGAGGTTCAGCTGTGGGTTTAGTTCAGATGGTAGATTACTATGTTTTGAGAAACAGCGGTAACAAGAGCTCTCGCCATTTAGAGTCTTGATAGATCTCAATTAATCGCATTAATAATCTGTACATAAAATGATAGCTAATTACCCCAGTGTAGATCATAGCTTCAGTTGAGGCGGAATAATATGACTCGCCCAAAGCCGCAACCGACCAGGGTATGGCAAAAAGACATGGGTGTCTATCGTTTCAACGTTTCATCTCGTGCTCAAGCTGAGAAAAACGACGACCCTCAAAAAAGAAATGTCTAGCTCACCACACGGCTCACCGTCTGACCACTTGCAGCATCACATTAGCCCTGGTGAAACCAACCTAGCAGCTCGATTTGAGATCAGCCCTATATAAATCCGGTTAGCCTCCAACATATTAACCCTCGTTGGGAATCGAGGCTCTCCTAGTTAGTTCGAGCGGATATGAGGTTCGTCTTTATTTGGAGTTTGATAGTTTCACGTAATGCGGACCTCCTGGGGCTTTGACGTTTCTTGTAAACAGATTATTTCATCAACCATGTGATAAGTAGGCTGATGTCCTCCTCTGCGCGTCAGAGTGAAAGACGGGCTGAGGCTGTGTTTGCATACTTTCATTAACTTTCCTTTTTTTCTTTTGTTTGTTGGGTGTCTCATTGTCTGGAACAATGCCTCAAATTGAAGACAAACCTGCTGTAAGTAAAATACACATGGTACTATAAACAAAGTGGCTGACAATGTTTTAGTTCCTTTATGAATCGTGGGGTCTTTTTGCTCTTGGCCTCATCATTCTGCTTGCACGCTTCACTGTGCGATTGAGAACTGTTGGGTGGCGGGGCCTCCAAGGCGATGATGCTTTTTCTTTTCTTGTTTTGCTCTTCTATACTACAGATGCAGTCACAGTGCACTTAATATGTGAGTCGTCTACTCTCCCCTTCGCTTTCTCACTGGCTAATACATGTGTAGATTATCTTGGCACCAATATCGAAGCTGGAGTCGCGTCACGGGATCACAGTACGTCTCTCCTAATATGAGAACAAAAAAACACAAACTAACACTCCAGAAGAACTGACCGATTCTGAAATTCGCGAATATGAGCTGGGCTCAAAGTTTCAGCTTGTCGCTTGGTACTCCTACACAGCACTCATCTGGAGTCTCAAGGGTACCATGCTCTGCTTCTTTGCGCGTATGACGATTGGAACGTGGCACAAACCGTTTGTCCAAGTAGTATCGATTCTGTGTGGCATAACATATGCTGCTGTTGTTCTTACGGTATGATTTCTTTTTGAATAGATCTGAAGCTTGACTGACCAGTTAGATCTCGATCGGATGCCTTCCTTACAATGCAAACTGGCAGTAAGTATTCCTATTGACTCTTCTACTCATGTTTGACTAATACAGATTGCAGAGTTGTGCCTGATCCTCCAGGTTCGTGT
The DNA here is from genome assembly GCF_000240135.3 of Fusarium graminearum PH-1. Taxonomy (NCBI): domain Eukaryota; kingdom Fungi; phylum Ascomycota; class Sordariomycetes; order Hypocreales; family Nectriaceae; genus Fusarium; species Fusarium graminearum. The sequence continues at coordinate 6,153,373 of NC_026476.1, forward strand.
TGATGATATCAAAGTTGGACGAACTGAACTAACATGTCTTTCTAGCAAGATGCAGTTTCAAAATTCAAAACTTTCTGGTTACTACTGTACTCAATGTTATGTAAGCTGTAACATATCATGTAGATATGACTTAGTTACTGACTATTATAGAACCGACGGTCTCATTCTCTGCATCCCGCTGCCTCTTCTTTGGAAACTCCAGATTCCATGCCACAAGTAAGCGTCCACGCCACTCATCCCCAAATTGACTAACAAAGGATAGAAAATTCATCATCGGACTTCTTCTTTCTTCAGGAGTATTCGTCATGGCAGCTGCTCTAGTCCGCGTCGTCCTCACCCTGTCAGCCAACCCCTCAGCACTCACCATCAACGCCTGGGGCATCCGCGAAACGATCGTCGGTATCGCAACAGTCAACATTCCCGTCCTCCGATCGCTCTTCTCACGATCATTCTGGAAAGGAAAGACACCAAGCGAAATCTGCCCATCTTACCAAGAGTCTTCAGGAAGCGTGCGCAACAGACTTACCAAGCAAAACATCTCTACTCCATATGGAGCGAGGAAACTCTTTGATGGGAGTGGTGGATGGAAGCACAGCCATGAAAAGAGCGAGGAGTCGTTGAACCCAAAGAATAATAAGTTGGCTGATATTATTGTCGAGAGGTCGTATCACGTTCAGCACGAACGTTATGATGGATGGCAAGGACATCGCCATGCGAGATCGAACACGTCGATTTATGCGCAGTCACCAGTGTGATATCTTGCAAGATATGATGGTAGAAACATGAGAATGACATATTACGGGATTAGATCAGGGTTTGCATATAGATAGTATGAGATGCCATGGCTTTAAAGTATAATGTTAGATAGTAATGTATGACTTGAATGATCCCGATGCTGTCATGTTACTTAGGAGTCTAGAACCGTCGTAAACAAAACGAATCACTAATATGGGATAAGTCCAAGGCCAAAAAGATTTAAAGTTCGGAGCAGATATTATAATGGGCATGTCGATGGTTTTTTTTTTTTTTTTTTGCAAAGTTTAGGACAATCTGAGGTTCGTATATAGTCTCAACGATTGATCAGAGAAGCCTGAGGATATAACAAGGTACTTAGAAGGAGTATAGTGGGATTTAATGCAAAAGCTGTAGTTATAGAATGGTGAGCAGTGTGATAAAGGTGAGTCTTCCCACCAATGGGTCGGATATAAAATTTGATAGTCAAGAATTAAGATGCCGATTTGAGACATCGTTGTCGTGATATTATCTAGAATTATGTTTTGCTGGTTAAGAAAGAAAAGTCATGATCATAATGTTACATGAGATTGTCAAGAAAAAAAACGGCCTCGCCCTCATTGGATCCATTCATCATTCATCATGGGAGCTCAAACCGCTGATAAGACCTTTGCATAAACACCTCGTTACCAGATAACTCTTGAGGTGACCTCTGGAATAGCTCTTGGGGCTTTGTATCAATGTAATGTTGTTGCATGGCGTTCTGTCCATAGGCCGTCTCAAGGGCTGGTTGAGTCTGACTTCGACGTCGACGCCAGAAGAAGAAGGCTCCGACTCCAATGGCAATTACAGCAGCAGCGATCCCGGCGCCGATACCAGCCTTTGCGGCAACCGGCATCCCAACTTCTCCCTCGTCCTCCTCTAGTTTATCATCGTCTGTCGCATCTGATTTGGAACTTGGAGTACTCGACGGAGCTTCTTCATCGTTCCAGAATCCTGTCCAGGATTGGTTCCAGTCATTTCCGCCTTTCGTGACTGTATCGTCCATCTCCCCAATCGTGACAGGGTTCGCCGTCGCCTGGATGTTGGGACCTGGTGCTTGGGCTAACCACCAAGTGTCTACACCGCGACGCATGTTGGCTCCGATGAAAGCGTCTTGGAGAAATGCGCGCCCCAGAACCCATCGGTTGCCGCCGTTGACGTGGCATGGGAAGTACGGTATCGGTTCGTCGACGAGAGGTGCTTCGAGGGTCAGGTTCAGGTGCATGAACGGGACGCGGATTTTGACCGGGTTGGTATTGGATGTCGAGATGAACTCAAAGCTAAGTGTCGAAGCGGAAGAGATGATCTCCTTGTACTTGTCCGATTCGGTGTCCCAAAGGTACAAGCCGAGGTTTTTGCTGAACTTGACAGGGAGATGGGAGGCGATGTTATTACAGGTCGACTTGGGAAGTGTCAAGTATGGTGAGCAGCCGTCAACTAATACCTTGAAGGAGGGTCCGATAGATGAGTTGCCTTCGGACAGTAAACCACCTTTGGATTGGAACCCAAATGGCGACTTGCTTCCAACCACGTCAATACTGATATCCCGAAGTGTGATCCCATCTCTTGGACCGCCATTCATGCTTAGAATCTCCCCAACAACACGGTTCTGATCATAGCCTCCGAACCAAAGTGAACCGGGAACCCTAGTCGCAGGCTGAGCTGACCCGATATGCATGCCGAACGAGTAAGACTCGGTATATCCGTTATCCCATAGCCATCCCGATGGAAGACTTGCATTGATGGTAGGGACGTTATCGCCAACGAAGAAGCTCTGGTTCGTTTCTCTCCTTCCTCCCAGACTTAGACAGCCAGCATTGAATCCAGCAGTCATACCTCCAGGATATTTGATCTTTTGTGGCGATGATGTTCCCAGGACAGCAAGACTCGCATTCTTCACTGTAACCCCATCCAAGTCGATATAGTCTTGGTATGCTGTCCCTCCTTCGCCTTGCAAGTTCACTCCACGCATATAGTTCTCGAGGGCTGCTTTCCACTGGATCCCCCCTGTCGTAGCGGCGGACGTGTCGTAGGTGCCAGCTCTTGAAGCAGAGCAAGTCCCCTTTCCGCAGTATGCTTCTTCGATCAGCCACGTCTCCCAGTCACTTCCAGGAAAGAGGTCGACATCTTGCTTGTGTTCGCCGATTTTGGCATGTATAGCTCGCCATGGTCCGTCTGGACCATATGTCTTGTCCGACCATGGGACTTCTCTGGGTGTCCGCTCGGCCGAAATGGGGGCGATCCGCGCCAATATCAGTGTAAAAACGGCAAAAGTGGCCAGCATGACTGGGACGGAGGACGGTATGACGGAATTAACAAAGAGGATAAAATAAACAACCTCCAGAGAGGCAACAGAGTCTGAGTGTAAACGATTGAATTACTTGGATGGAGTAAAAGCATCAATACATTGGCGAAAAACGAGGGAAAGTACACACATGCAAAGCGGCTGGGACAGCACGAAGGAACCGAACGAACAACAAAAACCAGGCTCTCGTCAGAGTCCACAAGAATCTCGCTTGGGCAAGATTCAACCAACAGTCGACATGGGTCGTTCAGCTTGACTCAGTTATCGTGTGCCAACAACCAACATGCACCAGGTAGAGGTGTTGGTACATGGGTTTCAAGACGCTAGATGAAGTTCCGCCAATAGATCACAGCGGTATAATTTGTAAAACTGGAAGGATTCCTGTTCTGAAATTCAGACTGCATCTTGGCGGTCCTCGTAGAGTTTTGAGGAGATATGACCTGTTGTTTTCCTCTAACCTAGGCATATATCTTGAGCAGTCAGGAATGATGACATTGTCTACTTATTCCCGCACTAATAAGAAAGGAAGGAAGTTTGCAAAATGGCTACACAGCCAGTAGTTAATGTCCAGTGGTATTGCAATATATCAAGGAGCAAACGCGGTTGCGGATAACTTGTGTGTCACTCGCGGCTGGCAACACAGAGAGTCATGCAAGTGAGATGATTTGTCTGTCAGACAGTCAGCCCATAATAGTCTATTTTTGAAGAGAAGAAAAGACAAAAATAATTGCATGGGCCGATTGGCGGACAATCGCGTAATGTCTCCCACAGCCGCCCAAGCCTGTCAACAACCCCTGTCAACTGTGCAGATCGGCTAACCAAGAAGCAATGTTTCACATTACAAGTGTGACCAACACGCATATGCTTGCTAAAATAATATTATGCTTTTGCTGGGCGGCTCCATCTGCACGACCAACAGGTGGTATTCTTGTCAGGATCTTTGACAGCCAAGGCCGCCACGCCGCAGTTATCAGGACAAAGGCTGGCTGCATGTTTTTTTGAAGCCAGGTTTTAGTTAGTCTCTCTCTTCCATGTTCTGTCATGTCTGAAATGTTCAATCGTTAAGGCTGGTTCCTGTTTCTTTCTCGCATGATATTACATCGATTTACTTAACTTTATCCTTCGCCTATTTACTCACTCAACTCTTAATTCGTCAGGTCTTTTACCAAATGCTACTACGACAGTGGCTTTTCACTCCAATGACGCGCTGTACAGGCCGGACGAAAGATATGCTACCAGAGCAAACGTCTCCATTTCTTTCAAGTACCCTTGCACCAAGACGATACCGTTGGATAGCAGCACTGGCCTTTACCATTCTCGTCTTCTACCTTCTTCATAGCCACGACTTTATTCCTACAGAGTCATTAAGAGCTTCGGACTCTGACACATCAATCACAGTTGATTGGTCACAGTTTGCCTACACCCAGTATGTCACTAATAGCGAGTATCTTTGCAACTCGGTCATGTTCTTCGAGGCGCTGGACCGACTTTCTAGTCAAGCAGATCGTGTCATGATGTACCCGTCCAAAATGTTCATGTCAGAGAATGATACGTCTCGCGATATTGAATTGCTTGTTAAAGCCCGGGATGAATACAACGTCAAGCTTGTTCCCATCACGGTTCAGCACAAGGACAATGCAGACGGTAAGCGATTTTCCACAACTAAGTCAGAAATAAATATCATTGCATGACAAGGCTAACCAGTGTGTACATATAGCTACATGGGCTGATTCATTCACCAAGCTTCTTGCTTTCAATCAGACACAATACAGTCGCGTCCTGTCCATCGACTCAGACGCAATGATCCTTCAAAATATGGACGAACTATTCCTTTTACCGCCAGCTCCAGTAGCGATGCCTCGCGCATACTGGATGCTCCCAGATGCAGATATGCTCTCCTCACAGGTTATTCTCATCCAACCTTCCAAGACAGAGTTCTCTCGCGTCCAGGCCAGAATAGATTCAGCATCTAAAAACGATTATGATATGGAGATCGTCAACGATCTCTACGGTCATAGTGCACTCGTTCTTCCACACCGTCCGTACGATATGATCACCGGGGAATACCGGGAGGAGAATCATACGAAATATCTCGGTTCTGATGCTGAAACTTGGGACCCCGTCGCTGCTTACAATGAGGCCAAGCTTATTCACTTCTCCGACTGGCCGATCCCAAAGCCATGGATACCAACGCCCGACGACCTTCAGCTTGAGATACAGCCCCCTTGTAAACAAATAAATGGCACGGAAGACTGCACGGGGAGGATAATATGGAATTCTTTTTATACAGACTTTAAGCTGAAGCGCAAGGTAAGTCACGTAGGTCGTTATTGTTTGGTTCCTTGTGGTCTAACGTTTTACAGGAGGTTTGTGGTAAGAATTGGTGAACTTGACAAGGTACTGGCAAAGGGCCCTCATGTTGAAATTCACATAATAACTAGTAAAAGTCAAATCTGGTTAGACAGGTACATCTACTTGGTAGCAGAGATGCAAACCTTCACTCTAAAGTCTTAGGGTACAAGAATAAACAGCCTAAAGACCATAGTTTAAGTAGCATAAGATGACCTATCAATTTCGTCCCTTATGTTCAGAAGCCAATTTTACCAAAGGAATGGTGGTCGAAACTTCGGGCCCCATGCTCTACTTTTTGGTATTTATGCTGTCGTTCACTATAGAAATATCATAATGATAGTTGCCTTCCTGTTTCAAGAATGTTAGCATTTATCGATCACAAATGGTTTTGAGAATACTAACGGAAAAGTAATAAAAAAAAAAAAAACCGTACTCCTTCTTCTTCTTCTTCTTCTTCTTCTCCTCCTTCCCAGCCTCTGCATCATTTATTAGTAATGTGACAATGGCATTTGTGAAATGGACTCACGTCAATCGCCGCTTGGGCGGCGGCGGGCTGATCCCTGATTGCCTCCCATTTCTGTAAGTTAATTAGCACATATTCCCAGTAGAACACTAATAAAAATATCAAGCCATTCTTACGGCAAGTTCGGCTTGGGCCTTCTGCAAATTGTTATCAGTCAGAGCTATAGGTGTTGCATGCATGAGGTAGATAGCTTACCTCGAACGTGAGATCGAGGTCCTATTAGAAAGTAAAGAATCAGTACCTCTGCAAATGTAACCAAGGGCCAGTCATAGCATCACTCACGAGGTAATCGGCAAGGGCAGACTGTCCAAGGCAAAACCCTAGTCAGCCATCATAATACACAAAACAAGGCAGGATGCAATATGTACAAGGACAAAGTTCATCCAATGCCATTGCGTCATTAGTCCCTAGGGATCATGGTAGAGTATTGTCTAGGTTATACATACTTGGGCTTCTTGCACGGCCTCCTAGTGAGAAATATATGTCAGTATCTTGGTTGAATCTATGCAGGCGTGCCAACATACCTCAACGGAGCCGGCCTGTAACATGAAGGGTCAATGTGTTTGTTATTCACGCAAGTATCTGATGAGAGTAACATACGGGGAAATTTGTGGACTAATTTCATGTTATTAATCCATGGAAAACAAACTTCCAGTCAAAGACAGGGACTGTACTTACAGGCATGATGTGAGAGATTCCTAGGAAACCATAGTAGTCAGTATCAGAGAAAAGTAGAGGCGCAAGGGTCAAGGCGACCTACGGTGAGAAAAGTTGAAGCTGTAAAACGGCAAAGACAAGAATATCAGTAAAGTCCAAACCAAGGCAAACAGCGAACTCATACGTACGTTGGGAAATGGTGAGCTCTTGAACAAGATGTTTAGCCTTCAGATTGCACAACAGACAGGGAGATGAACATGACTTACCGAAATGTACGATTCGGCTAAAAATAGGAAGACAAATGGTCAGTATTGTTCACAAGCTGATATAATCGCATAGCATCGGATAGATAACTTACCGATGTGAGTTGATGGGATTGAAGAAAGAAAAATTGAATCGGATCCCCATGCCCAAGATATAATAGCAGCATGCCAACATTAGCAACTTCATTCTTACACTGGTGCCTGCCTTACAAAGAGAACGTCATCTCTCCAATTGTTCAGGAACGTTCTGCAGCAAGGAAAGATCGGTAATTCTAAAAGTGGCTACTGTGTTGTGGCAACAACCACGTTAAACGCCCAAGTAATACAGATGGAAAAATGGAACACGTCACAATGAGAGGCAATTAGAATTCATCTGATACATGCTTGATTTTATTGGATATCGAAAGCTGATTTGATTGTCGATGGGTTGTAAAAGTTGTAGTATGTGTCAGGCTACCTAGCCAATACCCATGTTAGATCCAAAACCCGTCAGATTCATCAACAGTTTAAGTTGCCTATAGCAAATGTTTTGTTTCTCGAGACCTTTTGATATTGCCCCGTGGCGATAATTTCACAACAACTAGACTAAGCCTTAGAGTATAGAAATAAACAACCTAAAGGCCTGGTCTAACTAGCATAAATTGGTATACCAATCTTCGTCATTACATATGAACCATGTGTAGCTCTACTGGAATTAAAATATTGGTGGGAGATTTGCTCGTAGTCACAAGACCAAAGCACCGACAAACAAAATGGCACTTGAAGACCATGGTTGCCTTCCATGGCAGGAACCAGCGTGCTTGCTGCTGTTGGTGTGGCTGCCTCAGGCCCCTACTTTTCATTGTAGTCCGATCCTCTCAGCATACCGGCTTCCTCAATCCACACATCACATTGGAGCGACACTCACATCCAACATGCCACAACAAGACCGTTTCCCCCTGTCAGCAGAAGGCACTGATGGAGAGATGTCGACCTTGATGTGAGGCAGGTATCAATGCAAAACGGAAGGCCAGTGCTGCACCACTGCTATTACCTTGGACACGGGGAGCCAATCCCGTTTTCCTTTCTTCAATCCCATCAACCATTTCGGTAAGTCATATTTATCTCCCTATTTTGGTCTCTGCTGGGCTGGATACTAACCATCGCGTTAAAGAGCCCACGACACCAAAATCGTCTTTATACTTGTGTAATTGTCGCGAAGATCACCGGACGAAATGCCCCGTTATCGAAATAACGGGGGATGATCTGCTTCTGCTTGGTCAAACCTTTCCTGTTACAGAAGGGAACTCTTGCTGTAAGTTGATATGCCTACCACCAATATATTTGATCAAGACACTAACATATGTTTCTTAATGTAGGAGGCAGAGTCCAGCCGAGACGTATGTATACCCTGATGCTCTACTTTATTATCTCTGCTAACAATATAATAGCACTGGAACGCCAAAGTCCTCATATGAACTATGGCACTATACTTTATTCTGTGAGATCGAGGTAAGCTATCTACCCTATGTACATACTGTAGTTCTGACTAACAATATTTGCAGGCTGGCAAGGCCAAAGTGGCCGTAAGAACAACTTTATCTCTTATGTGTTCACAACATACAGAGTATGCTAATCAAATTACAAGCTTGGACTGCTGCTGTGTAGTAGCGGTTGTTGGTCCCTAGTGGGCAGTCACTCATTGACGTAAGTCTATTTCCTACCTACCCTATACTAGGTGTTATCCAAATACTAATACATGATCTGTCGGCCGAAGTGAAGAAGCGTTTGGCCTCGATGGCCAAGGAGGAGGAGAAGGACAACGAGTAGTAGGATGGGAAAGAAGAAAGGTCTAAAGATCTTACAATCATCCTGTTATCGCGATTGTACAAGAACCGAGTCTTAGGGTAAAGAAATCAACACCCTAAGGCCCTAGTCTAAATGGCATAAGCTTATTTGCTAACCACCACAACGCACACGTTTACGAGATCGAGTTTTCTAGAATCAGGGCGCTTTCAACACCAGTAATTGCACTTTGATGCATTTGGCAGGTCATTAGAGTTCATGGTTACAGTTGCATTTGTTCGTTCATCCAATGTTACAATTGCAACGTCCCCCGCACTTGGCTGCGGAGCTGTTTGTGGACCAAGATCGACAAAGCGATATACGAATACCTTGGGAGAAGATAAGTAAATGAATAAAGATGTGTCACATCTCGAAACATTGTTTTGTGGCGCTTCCATAAACATTGTGAAAGAGGCGCCATGTTAATCCAACGATATCGCCTGATAGCAACCTTGCTGGGGGTCCCCGTTTTGACACTGGCCCATGACCTCATCCCACCACTCCTCGAGAAAGCCGATACTTTTACCCAAGACGTCTGGTTACTTGAACAAAGCGACAAGATAATTTACCTCGACAATGATTTCGCTTCTGTATCCGACAAGGATGGCCTCACTCTGATTCCACCCACCGCGCTTGATTTTGCGACCACTTTTCGAGATGACCTCGACCAGATCACAGGTCTCAACTGGACGCTGAAGCAAGCTGATAAAATCGCCAGCAATGCCAGTGGTATCTACCTCGGCGCGTATACCGGAGAAGTTTCTGATCTGACATACGAGAACGGGAAGTCGAATTCTGAGGGCTACGAAATATCAATCAACTCGGCACGTATTACCATCGGAGGAAATGGTGCTCGCGGCTTGTGGTGGGGAACAAGAACTCTTCTCCAGCTTCTTTCTCAAGCCGACAACGGCACTCTGACGACTACATACGCGAGAGATGCACCAGCCTACTCCACAAGAGGATACATGCTCGATGCGGGACGAAAATGGTACTCCAAAGATTTCCTCAAGGAGTTGTGCAGCTATGCGTCTTTCTTCAAGATGAACGAGTTCCATTATCACCTCAGCGACAATTACCCACTGAATCGCGGAAAAAACGAAACCTGGCAAGATGTTTATTCGCATTTCTCACTACTACCCGAGGACGAGGATCTACGAGGTATTCTACATGGCCGCGAGAACGAAACTCTCTCCAGGGACGACTTTGACGATTTGCAGCAACACTGCGCCTCTCGTGGTGTCACCGTCATCCCGGAAATTGAAGCCCCGGGCCATTCTCTGTATCTCACCAAGTGGAAGCCAGAGCTTGCCCTTTCCAAGAAGGATCTGCTGAACCTCACCCATCCCGACACTTTGCCGACAGTGCAGAAAATCTGGAAAGAATTCCTCCCATGGTTCAAGACCAAAGAGGTCCACATCGGTGCAGACGAGTATGATGCTGAACTTGCAGATGATTACATTACGTTTGTGAACAAGATGAGCCGGTTCATCAACTCCACGTCCGACAAGCGAAGCCGTATTTGGGGCACGCACGAACCATCCAAGAAAAACCAGACCATCGACAAGGACGTCATCATTCAGCATTGGCAGTACGGCCAATCCGATCCCGTACAACTTGTCAAGGATGGCTACGACGTTATCAACTCAGAGGACTGGTGGGCCTACACGAGCCTGAAGAACGACCACATGCCGATTTTGCCAGCTAGATACCCGCAGTTCTTTAACGAGAATCGCGTGTTTAACTTTGCAGACAAAGGTGGCTGGCAGTGGACACCTGCTGACTTTAACCCTTTCAACACCAGCATGCAACTTGAAGATGACGAGTCACGACTTCGGGGTGCTACCTTGGCGGCATGGAATGATAACGGGCCTGATGCTTCAACGCAGTTGGAAGCGTATTATTCTATGCGTCGCGGTATCGCCTTGTTGGGAGCTCGCGCGTGGAGCGGAAGCCGTGGACCACAGCTATTCAACGAGACAACAGACACAAGCATTGACTTCTATTCGTCCAAGGCTCCAGACCAGAATCTCGACCGGCAATTGTCAATTTCTAATACCCATACAAATGGTACTTTGCTATCATGGTCTCGATCGAGCGGTGACGGCGAGAGGATAAATCTGGGCAAAGGAAGCAAAGGCATGAACTACACATTGACGCTATCCGTCAGTGGACCGTTTACTTTATCAAGTCCCGACAACTCCTTATCTCTAGACAAAAGTGGCAATCTCGTATTCAAGGCTGATGGGTGGAAGTACCCTCTTCGTCAAGTCAGTGAAGAAGACGCTTTGAAATTAGACCCTGGCCATCCTGGTCGCATCTGGGTCAACGCCTCCTCCTCCACGCACAAGCCTGTCAAGATATCGGTACCTTCTGAGATCACTCTGATGGCAGATGTTCTCCACGGTACGGTGGTGTTGATTGGCTCAAAGGTGATAGGGAGATTCGAAGTTTTTGTCTACGGAGGACGGAATACACAGTTCAGCTGGAGTCAGATGGCTTTTGTTGCGCCATTGGATGAGGTCAAAGGAGAAGTTAGTCGTTTAAATTTGAATGGATCTGCCATGTTCTCCGCGATCAAGGAAAATGAGAAGACTCCCAACGTCCCAGGGGAGAATAACGATGCTCCTACGCCAGGTTTGCCAGGTTTGATCACGCTGACCTTGATGGTGATGGCGGTCATGGTCACACGGCAAGGTTTGTAGGAACTGGAACGACAAACGGGTATGCGTTATTCTTATACTACTTAAACAAGGGCCTTAGGCTATTTATTTCTATCCCCTAAGTCTTAGGCCAACAGAATGCTAGTCCAATTTTCAGGCCCAGGTTATCCTCATCCTTGGCCTTGACGGCCCACCTTTTGGATGGCGTTTCGGCTATTCTAATGTTAGTGATCCATGAAGTACCAGTTAGATGGAAGTTTTCTTACCTTTTCAGCCGGGGCAGCCTCCTGTTGTTGTTGCTGCTACTGTTGCCCCGAAGAGGCTCGAGAGCCTTGTCGCTAAACAAGAATTAATATCCTCGAGATTTGTCATGAGATGGTTAGCAAGTAAGCTTACTTGATTGTTGTTTTTCTATAAAGTGTTATCCAGCAATTGTTCATGTCCTGCGCCTTGTTTCTACTTACAGGGTACGGGACCGAACCGGCCCGGGGCCGGATTGGCCCGAGGTTTGTTGTTCTTCTTCAATATATGTCAGTGTGGGCAGAAAGGTATCGTATCGTGATGGGTGTACGGGTCGAAGCGTTGACAGGGTCCAAGGCGAGGTCGAGATAGCGTGGCTCAAGTACGGAAGTGACTTACGTTCTTGGCGTGCTTCTGTCAAGTTAGTCAAAACGAATTTCTAGCTACATAGGACTAGGGACTGTACTTACGGTCATTGTATTGTTGGGTCTATAGAACCATAAGAATCACAAAGAGGATTTGTCAAAGGGTGGGTTGTTGTGGATGGGTTTGAAGAAAGAAAAGAAAAGTCGTATCAGGTCGCCCATGTCCAAGATGTAATGGCCAGCTGTGGCCCATCATTAGCACCTTCCCTGCCTCACATCAAGATTTCTCTGTGGGTAGGAAGGAACAGTCTTCCATCCAAGTGGATGCCGTGTTGGGGCAGCTGTCGATGTGGGTGTGCTTCCAATGTTATTGGGGAAGCCAGCAGGCAGCCACGCCAACCGTAGCAATCACGCTACTGCCTAGAATACGGTGTAATGTTTGCCCTATAGACGAAAAAAGAGTAATCCGACAGGTACTAATGCAATAGTCGTAGGTACCTACTGATGGTAAAAGCTACCTCCCATAACAGCGCTCGTAAGAGGAATGTTCCTGCACGGATCAAATTCAACCGCAGCGTTTTTGGGTAAGTCCATGAACAAAAGACGATGGGAAATAAGAAATCCACTTGTTCCAGAGAGGAGGGAATTGTTGTCATTGCATGACGAGAATAGTCGATTATATTGTGGTACTTGACTAGCGACTACTGAGAAATCAGGATCACAATGAATTGCCTAGCGGGTCAAGCATTCTTTGGGAATAGTCGTCTTTAGGGCCGCCTTGGAGATTGCACGACGGATGGAAGTGGTGGTATCTAGCAGTGAGATGATAAAGTAATTGGTTTGGAATCAGTAGTAACGCTGTGAAAGCTTGGACAGACTTCATCAGCCAAGGGTATTTCACTCTAGGAAATGATACGGAAATGGCACACTATATGCCATTACTTAATATTGTCACTCTCTCTTACAACCTGCTCTTCATGACCCGACCCACTCAATGTGGGTGGACTGTCGGACGTCAGATGTAGCCCCCGCAATCGGCGCCAATTGCCGCTTATCTAGACTACATATCAACAATATCCAAACCTCAAGAACTAAAAATCTCAAATAAAACAAAACAAAACAAAACAAAAACGAACAGAAAATGACTAGGACATCCGTTTCCACTAAAAATGCTCCCGCGGTGCCGTCGAACCTGATGAACCAGGCCATCATCGCCAATGGCTTTGTCTTCACTTCCGGCGGTGTCGCAATGGACCCCAAGACTGGAAAGATTATTGACGGCGACATTGAGGCCCACACTGTAAGTCAAGCATAGGATCAAAATCTATCTATCTGCATAATAGCTTACCAGTCTTCTTCAGCGCCAAATCATCCGCAACCTCGGTGCCATCCTCGACGAGGCTGGCTCAAGTCTGAACGACGTGGTGGAAGTCAACATTTATCTATCCGACATGAAGTACTACGACAAGATGAACGAGGTATATGCTGAGTACTGGGGTGACTTGAAGCCCGCTCGAACGTGAGTTGAAGGATTTGACAACCATCGATAGCAAGCTTATACTGATACTTTCCAGATGTGTCGCTGTCAAGAGTTTGCCAATGAACGCCAACATCGAGATTAAGTGTGTTGGAGTTGTCGCCAGAACAAAGTCAAAGTTGTAAAAAGAAAATTGTACTCAAACTCTGTGTCTTGGTCATATCAATAAAACTACTAAGTTATTCTGGATGGAGACATCTCCACAACATGAGTGGGTAGGTACATACATGTTGTATGTATATTATCACTCGATTTCCCGTTCAACTTAGCATCTAGACCTAATTTCGCAGAGATTTCTTTAATAACAGACAAGTGTTGATCTGTCCATGCACATCAAATAGGTAGTCAGTATGTTACAGAAATAGAGTTCCTGTTGCAATAGTTGAGTTTCCCAGTAAGACCATATCGCTATGATTGACAGAGCAGCTGCCCAGCAAATACAGCAACGACTGAACTCTATGATGTGGGCAACTGCCAAAAAAAGATTTTGTTGCACAGCAGGTTGATTACTTATTCGCCCATGCTGCGCGCTTTTAAGCTCTTCCCCCACAGGGCGCCAATGTTAATATTTCGAGTCATCCGGCCAGAATACTTCAATGCATCTTATAAATACACCCCAAGGTCACTCTTGAAGCCTTCTCCCTTCATTCTCTCTAAATTGTTTTTACACATCATCAATCGACTACCTTGCAACAAATTATCACTTCTTCGCACCATGGCTTTCAATACCTTCCACCCTTTCCCAAGGCTCCCGACCGAACTTCGGATGCAAATCTGGGAAGCAGCGTGCCGCGGGCTGCGCCAAAGCTTTCAAGCAGTCCACTATGTGACACTCGACGAATACACAGAAATGTCTCCATTAAAGCACAACTGGGACGACTCCAAACCACGAAACAAATCAATCTACCTCTGGGACGCTGGTCTTTGGACGGCTTGCCAAGAGTCAAGAGACGTTGTCGCCAAACACTGGGGAAAGCAGCCGCGACCATATAATGACGACGATATGTTGGACTGCTGCTCACTGGAAGAATACAATCACTATGACCGTATTTGGCCAGAGGAAGACAGCGGTCGAAGGGTCCTCATGCTACACTCCAGGGTCGATGGCGAGCACTGGCGTCAGATGGTTTACCCTAAATACGATCTATTATGTATCGTCGCAGATGATTGGGAGTTCTTGACCAGCAAATGGACAGAGGTCTCTTACTGGGGCATTGTGTTAGATGCTCACAATGTGGCCGTCGAATTCGATCCGTCTTGGAATCTCTCTCTTGAAAACAAAACAAGCACACCTTTCATCGAGGATGTCCCTGCTTCTCTGGAGTTTCTGCTCAGGTGGCTTTTCGGCCACATAGGTAATGATGGGAGTCCGAAACCCAAGCTCATTGTCCGGGATATGGACTGGATATTGCGGCATCATATTAATGGACCCCAGATCCGCGACTTTGATGAAGAGTACGTCGAAGTTCCAGCTTACGAGCTGGTACCGTACATATCTAGCGGCGGAGACACCACATCCATCGCTCGAGACAGCACCCTTTCAGATTTCTTTGACCTTCTTGATCAGGTGTATTACGAGAAGTCACTGGAAATCTACTGCTATGAGACTTTTCTGGACCCTTGTGATTGGGATTATGAAATTGAAACATCAAGTCACAGGTTAGATATCCGAGACAGTTTCTCCATACTCCTTAGTCGAACCAATCAAGTTGAAAGATGATATCCAGCCCATGGCCAGTGGAGCTAATGTTGATATGGTGAGTTACTTAGTCTGTCCTGGTCATTGTTTATTCTTTACTTCAAGGGCAGAGGCTAAGGTAGCTGAATAAATATCGTTTAGCGAACCGAGATCATCATTCTTTCAATGGTTCATAAGCATTGTTTATGCTCTCGTGGTCTGCTATTGTCCTCGTCTTAAAATTTGACTCTAGAGCATGCATTGAAACTTCTGTTATAGTACTGTCCCAAGCCACTGAAACCTCTCCTAGTAACTCCTGGGCAACTCAAGTACCTTCTCACTGATATAGTTCAATATCATCTCCCTACTTACAGGTGCGATCCTTGGAACAAGACATTCCCTGAACCACCTCTCGACATCATACTCCATCGCGTAGCCCATGCCACCATACGTCAGAACCGCTCTCTCACAAGCTGTAAACGCCGCTTCAGCAGCCATGTACTTTGCACTGTTCGCTGCAACGCCAATGTCGTCCTGTCTGACTGAAGCATCTGTTTTACTTTGGTCGTACAATCTCGCGGCGTGATACGTAGCCAGTTTCGCACCTTCGAGCTTCATGTATGCATCCGCAAGAGGATGAGCAATGGCTTGGTTCATGCCGATTGGTCGCTTAAAAACGACACGCTCGCGGGCGTATCCACTGGCTTTGGCAAGTGCTGCGTACCCGAGGCCGAGGGCCTCGCCGGCTAGAAGGCATCGCTCAGCGTTCATACCGTGGAGGATCATCTTGAAGCCCTTGTTCTGTTCACCGATGAGAGAGGAGGATGGGATCTGGTAGTTGTCAAAAAAGACTTCATTAGCATCGACGGCTCTGCCACCCATTTTCTTGATCTTCCGCATTGTGAGACCTGGTTGAGTGCGATCCAGATGGATACAGAAAAGCGAGAGACCTTCACTTGACTTTTTGACTTGATCTAGTGGTGTAGTCCGGGCAAGAAGAATCATTTTAGAAGCGACCTGAGCACAAGTGATCCAGATCTTTTGGCCAGTTACGCTGTAAGACCCATCCGAGTTCTGCTTCGCTGTTGTCTCGAGACGAAGAGTGTCAAGTCCGGAATTCGGCTCCGTGACACCAAAGCATACACGATAATCCCCAGATATAATCTTTGGAATTGTCATTTCGAGTTGTTCTTTCGTCCCGAACTTTGCGAGGGGTTGCGTCGCATAGACATTAGCGTGTATGGACTGAGCACCCGCCATACCAGCACCCGACTCTGCGATAGTCTGCATCATCATGGCCGCTTCCGAGATACCCAGACCTGAGCCGCCCAGTGATTCCGGAAGAGCGATACCTAACCAGCCAGCCTTGGCAAGGGCGGTGTGGAACTCTTTCGGGTCTTGTTCATTTTGGTCGTGCTCTTGCCAGTACGTATTGGGAAATTCAGCGCATATCTGGCCGACGGCATCGCGGACCATAAGTTGGTTCTCTGTGAAGCCAGCCAGGCTCATTAGATGGCGCGTGTTTGCTGTCGAGGAGGTACTCCTTCGAATGCGGGAGATGGGTGGCAGAATAGGACGGTGCATGTGGTTGATGCATCGTGCTACGGGTCGAAAAGTCATGGCTGAAAAATGTATCTTTTTATAAATAATTTATCTTTGACAGATGCCTTTTTTTCGGCTCGGGAAGTGTTGAAATCTCGTTGTTGTTAGATGAATGACAAAATGCGGAGAGTCGAATGTACGGCTTATTTTGTCCTGCCGTCGCTGTACCAGTCATGCCCACCGTAATCGACGATGCAGCCCTACTTACAATATCAAGGGCGTTGTCAAAGACCACTGTATTGAGGCAATCTCGTTGGGCAGTTTTGTTAACTCCAACAATTTGTAACCAGCACCTATAATGACATTAACAAGACAAACAATATGGGACGACTTACCTTGGGCGCGTCTCCTGCATTACCTGAAGCCTGAGATCAGACCAGGTCCCCGGGTGACACCATGTGGAGGTTGTAGGAGCCCGACTTCGTCACCCTTTGGAACTCAATAACGCTGGCACGAAGCTCAATAGAAACTGGAACCGTAAAAGGAGCATTGGAACCCGAAGGAACTCAAGCAACTTAACCCGTAAAGAGAGCAATGGGACCCGAAGGAACTCAATAGGAATTGGAATTGTGAAAAGAACTCAGAAACACTGGAACACAATGGGAGAACTTACAAGCACTTGCACAAAGCTCAATAGAGACTGGAACGTAACAAGACATCTTGGTGTTTGTGCAAGGGATGTTTTGTCTGGGTTTTCTTCTTCTCTCGCTGTCAAGGTAAACATTCAATGGAGACTGAATAAAGCAGGTGCCACTTCTCCTGATGGTAAACGAGGAGGGTTCCATTTTCGTTGAGGAAGCAGGCGCGGCTACCCTCCTGACATACCTAGTAGGTAGGTGGGTGGGTTGAACTGGCAGGTGGGTTGCATAACCAGAACTGATTTAATGACTGATGAAAATATTAGACAAGCTTGAGTCTATATTTTCCCTATGAGATCAGCACTGTTTTTGTTTGGTCTTCTATTATTCCCTGATTTTATCCAACCCACCTGGCTGGGCACTTGGTAGTACCTGCCTACTACTACCCAGATAGTACCTCCCTCTATGTTGCTACGGATCCAGTCAATAGCTCATTCCAGAGTTAGTGGGCTCTAAGGAAAGAACTTCCAGCTTCTAATTCTCAGCTCAGTCTCAAAGTTGTCGGGCTTCCTTTTGAGTGACCTAGGCGATGACCATCGAGACTGAAACGTTGGAATAGCTAGTGGCTCTGCCTGATACTCAGTTGGATGTCCATCTATCATTCTTAGCAACGAGCACGAGCAAATAGTGAAACGGTAGCTGGAAGGGAAGTGGTTGGTTTCGAATCAATTGCTTGACCGATGCAAATCGTGAACATGAATATGGCGTAGACTCCAAGTGTTGGGTACCTTAGTGGTTTGCAAGACATGCTAAATAGCATGTAGACTTTTACCATTTCCAACTTCTATGTACCGTCTATATTACATCAAAAGCAACAAACACCAAACCTTAAGCATCAATCTTAGCCTTAACCCACTTTTCGAGACCGCCACGAGCAATAATCTCCTGCACGTTGGCAGGTAACTCGCCAACCTTTTGCTCCCAAGATGAGCCATCCTTCTCCGTGACAATAACCTTGGAGCGACGAACATCCCAGACAAGCTTCCAACCAGTACGACGGGTCAAAGGCTTCTCGGTGTCGTTCTTGTATGTCTCGCGGAGACGCTCGACGAGGCGGGGAACTTCGACGCCCATGAGGGCGTTGTTGATACTGTTGCGGCTGAAGATGTTGCCGAAGCTGCCAGAGACAACGAGGGGAATCTTCTTGGCTAGGAGGGCCGTGGCAGCTTGCTCTCTGGAGCTACCGCAGCCAAAGTTGAAACCTGTGACGAGGATGTCGCCAGCCTTGGCGAACTTGCCGAACTCTGTGTCGTAGTTCTCCATGCATACTTCGGCCATCTTCTCCACTGAGACGTTGTCTTGGTAAGTGTACTTGCCTATGGGATTGTTAGTGTGGTAGCTGGAATATTGGTATCAGGTCAACCTACCCGGGTAGATGCCATCAGTGTTGATGTTGTCGCTATCGCAGAAGACGATCTCGCCCTCAACCTTCTCAGGGAAACCGGGGAGGATCTCGGTCAGAGACTCCTCTCCCTCAGCAGCAGTAGGGCTAGCAGCCTGCTCCTTGGCACCCTCTGAGGTCTCAGCAGCAGCAATCAAGGCATCGGCCTCGTTGATGAGCTTGTCCAGAGCATCCTCGATTGACAGAGCCTTGTCGGCGACATAGTCGCCGCTACCCTCGCCAATGATGACCTTCTCGACACCCTCAGGCTTCTGGTACCAGCCAGGGCCAGCAATCTTACCCTTGAGCGCACTGGCAGCGACGATCTCAGGACTGGCAAGGTAAGCCTTGGCAGAGGTGGAACCCATGCGTCCCTACTACTTGTTAGCTTTATCCGGTCATTCTATTGGGAACAGCATACCTTGAAGTTACGGTTACTGGCGCTGATGCCGACCTCACCAGGCTCAAGAAGACCTGTGCCCTGTTCAATAGTCAGAATATGCAAGCAAGAAAGGACCCCAAGTAATGGAAGCTTACCAGTCCGATACAAGGTCCACAGCCTGCTGGTAGTACCTGCGCACCAGCGTCACGCAGGACTTGCCAGTCACCAGCCTCTTCAGCAATCTCCTGTTCAGGAAGCGAAGCCGCAGCAATGTAGAAGTTGACACCAGGAGCGATCTTGACGTCCTTGTTCTCCTTGGCGGCCTCGCGGAAGACACGGGCAGCGGCGGCGATATCAGAAGCTCGAGAGTTGGTGCAAGAAACGAGGTAGGCCTTGTTGACGGGGATATCCTCAGCCTCGAGGTTCTTCAGGGGCGTGGCGATCTTGACAGAGTTGGGACCAGCGACAATGGGAGAAAGTGTAGACAGGTTGAGGTAGAGCTCCTTGGCGTACTTGGCGTTGGGATCAGCCTCCAGTCTGTTCTGCTCCAACTCGTCGACGCGCTTGTGGTTGATACGGTCCTTGGAGGAACCACCGAACATGGCGTTGGTGGTGGCCTTGCCTCGGTACCAGGAGATGAGCATCTCGTCGACAGGGAAGACACCGGCGAGAGCACCCCATTCAGTAGTCATGTTGCTGATAGTCAGGCGGTCGTCAATAGGGAGGCTTTCACCGCCAGCAAACTCGACGGCGTGGTTCAGCACTTGGTCGTCTCGGAAAAGACCGCAGAGGGCAATAATAACATCCTTTCCGGTGACACCAGGGGGGAGAATTCCAGTGAAAGTGACCTTGGCGACGGGAGGAACTTGCCACCAGGTTTGACCAGTAGCCCAGATGGAAGCGGCGTCTGTGCGAACGACGGCAGTTCCTAGACAGCCAATTCCACCGTACATGTTGCTGTGGCTGTCACTTGCGACAGAGACAGTTCCAGGCCAGGCATATCCTGTATTGCAGTCAGCATACTGTTTGATCCTGTCGGATCAAAGTGTCTCTACCTTCCTCAACCATGATTTGGTGACCGATACCCCGACCGGCGGGATAGTGTATGACTCCATGCTTCTCGGCGAATTCGTGGATAAGAGAGTATTTCTTGAGGTTGGCTTCGGATTTGTTTTGGACGTCGTGGTCCAGTGTGAATACTGTTTTGCGAGTTAGCTTCAACTCCAACCTGACCCAGACCCGAGATGTCTACTCACCCACTTGGCGGTTGTTGTGAATCTTGGAAGCGCCAATGTCGAGGAACTTCTTTGCGATGGGCCATGTGTTGTCGTGGCTCATACAATGGTGGGGAGCGAGTGCGATATAGTCTCCCGCTTTGATCTTCTTTCCTGGGGCAAGTCCTACAGCGTACTGTTGCGCGATCTTCTCAACCAGAGTTTGGGGGTTCTCGACGGTAGGGGGCTTCTGGTACTGGAAAGCAGAAGGAGTGGGAGTGTTCTCGAGCTGGGAGTGGAAAGCATGTTGTCGAGAACTCGTCTTGTAGGCACGGTACTGGGAGGAGGCGAGGGCGAGGGATCGAGTGCGGGCAGTCAATGCTCGGGTTTGTAGCCGTGCGATAGCGACAGCATTGAGAGCGACAGCTCTCCTCTAGAGGCATGAAGTCAGCGAAGGGTCTTGATGTTGGAGATGGAGGGGCAAGAACGTGCAAGCATTGGGCCATACATACAAGAGCAACCATTATGGACGATTAATTATATAATCAGGATAAACTAATCATGCCAGAGTATGAGCTCTGGAAGATATGCGACAATGTCGGGTGGTAATAACAAAAGATGAGAGTTTAAGTTTTAGACTGGGGATAGCTTCATCTTCTTTCCTTGAAGCCGGCCTCGGAGATGGGCTACAAAAACTTCTGGGGAAAACGGACAGGATTTTAATGTCGATTATGTGATTGGTCGGAAATTGATTCCTCTGTTCCCGGAACATGATCGCCTGCCGAAGGTGGAGCATCTTTACATCTAAGAACTGACATCCAGTTGGAAGCCATGACTTTTCATATAATGTAGTTGATACATCTATTTAGGTATGTTGGAAGCCCAATAGATACATAGGTAATAAATAAATATGTTTATTTTCCGGTTAAATACTGCTCGATGCATCCCTAACTCTAACCCTCTGTTGTGCATATAACCTACACCCAGTAGGTAAGGACAATATAAGTCCGAGAGCGTTTCATAAGAAACTTAGGAGAATGACCTGTTATTAATTGATCCATTTTCAACTCAAGACTGACCCTATAACCCTGAAAAAAAACATGGGCATCATAAGTTGATGCTGTCGAATACTACACAACTTCCCCTCCCCCATATTTGAAGCCCCGCATCAAACGACATCTCACAATGTCCTCACGACTTGGCAATCTCAAAGCCTCTGCTTCAGAAGCAGCATCCCACTTACTAGAAACATTCTTTAATAAGTCCATTACTCGTCGTCAACTCATCGATGCGAACCAACTACAAAAACTCGCCCTCACCCTCAATCGGCCCACCTTGAACGGTAAAGACGTTTCTGAGCATCCACCTACCAAGGGAACACCTGTACCGCCTGGTTATCACCTTGTGTATTTCACTCCGAATGGCACGGAAGCAGAACTCGGTAATGATGGGAGCGACACGACGTTTAATGTATCTGCACCTTTTACAAGAAGGATGTGGGCTGGAGGCAAGATGACTTGGGCGACTGACCTGTCGCTTCGTGTGGGTGATGATGTTCATGAGACAACAAAGCTTTTGAGTGCGACGCCCAAGAAGAGTCGATCGGTTGGTGAGATGGTGCTTGTGGAAGTCGAGAAAGAGTACTGGGGTACAAAAGGCTTGCTATTGAAGGATCGTCGATCATGGGTGTTTAGGCCTGAAATTGACCTAGATGCGGTCAAGGAAGTGCCAAAACCCCTTGAGAACACTGTCCGAGGCCCATCTATCATTAAGGATATTGATGCTCAAAGTGAGGGTAAGTATTTTGACACGGCGTGCCAACCTTGGCTAACAGACCCAGGTTATCCGATAAGAGAACTTCGCTGGTCGCCAGTCGGCCTGTTCAGATTCTCAGCCCTAACGTTCAATGGACACATGATACACTATAATCAAGATTGGACTCGGAATGTAGAGGGTCATCCTGGTGAAGTTGTCCATGGACCTCTGAACCTGATTAACCTACTTGACTACTGGCGGGACATCCACGGCAACGGTGAAAGACCTCGGGAAATCTCATACAGAGCTTTGTCGCCGTTATATGCTGGCCAAACTTACAATATCCGAACTGACGCCATCAAGAACACAGAGAATGGAAAGACGTGGGATGTTCTCGTGGAAAGAGAGGGAACAGTCTGCATGAAGAGCGAAATCACTGCGTAGGACATTGCTGGCTTCAACACAGACCAATACTGGGAAAATAAGCTTTATACAGAAGACAACGGTTGAACCGGCGGGTAGGATAATGTACCGCCTGTAATAGTTCCAACTCTACACAAGCGCCAATGGATGTAACCTATAATGACAAACAATGTACATTTCCACCCATCTAACCCAATCAACACATCCCATTCACGCTAGAATACAAATGAATCCACAACTTTTTAAGCAAGGAGCATGCGAGAAGGATCCTCAATGTACTTCTTGACAGTGTTCAAGAACATAGAAGCCTCTCTGCCGTCAATAAGACGGTGGTCATAGGTCAAGCTGATGTACATCATCTTTACATAGGTTAGTCGATAGTATCGAGGTAAACAGTGGAGGAAACTTACAGGTCGGATGACAGCTTCGCCGTTAATAGCAACGACCTCTTGTCGGATGCCGTTCATGTTGAAGACAGCAGCCTGGGGGTAGTTGATGACGGGAGTTCCGAACATGGAACCGAAAATACCGGGGTTGCTGATGGAGAAGCTTCCGCCCTCCATATCCTCCATGGTAAGCTTACCATCACGAGCCTGCATCAATTAGCACCTGTATCATTTAACAAAATACAGACAACTCACCTTCTTGGCAGCAGCAGCAACCGCGCGCTCAAGCTCAACAATGCTGAGGGACTCGGTGTTTCTCAACACAGGGGTAACAAGACCCTTGGGCGCGGAAACGGCAATGCTAACATCGACGTAATCGTGGTATGTGATGATCTCCTTCTCAGTGTCGATTTGAGCGTTGATCTGGGGAACCTTTTGGGCAGCTATGGTGGTGGCCTTTGTGAAGGCACCCATGTAACCCAGACGCACCCCGTGCTCCTCGGCGACCTCCTCCTTGTACTTGGCTCGCCATGCGATCAAGTTGGACATGTCGACTTCTTGGATGGTGGTGAGGGAGGCGCAGGTGTTTTGGGATTGCTTGAGACGACCGGCGATGGTTCGTCGCATACGGGACATTTTCTCCTGCAAATTCTGGTCAGTCATGCATTACATTCACATCCCAGGTTTACTCACAACTCGCTCGCCTCGGTTAGGGGCGCCTGAGCTTTGTGCGGGAGCAGCCGACTTGGACTCCTTGGACGCAGGCTTAGACTCAGCGGGCTTTGAAGGCTTGGGAGCGTCTTGAGCGGGAGAAGACTTCTTCTCCTCAGTCTTGGCGGGTTGCTCGGAAGGCTTGGATTCTTCCTTCTTGGGCTCCTCCTTGGCTGGCTTTTGCTCTCCTCCCTCGCTCTTCTTAGCAGAACCAGCATCCTCGCCGGTCACGATACGCGCAAGATCCTGTCCGACGACAACGGTATCGCCCTCCTCAGCAAAGTATTCAGCGATAGCACCGGGCTCGCTCGCGTTGACAAGAACGTCGATCTTGTCAGTCTCGATGCTAGCAATCTCCTCATCCTGCTCGACCGCCTCGCCGACCTTCTTGGACAAGCTGGACAATGTTCCTTCGGTGATGGACTCAGCCATGGGAGGCACGGAGACAATATAGGAGCCATTGAGGAAGCCAGAGTTGCTGAACAGGCGACGTTGGGGGTCGATGGCGCCGCGCTGGCAGAGGGTTGCGCTGTGGGAGAGGGCGACTCGAGAGGCGGCGACTCGCGATAGGCCGGAGAGGCCTGTTACAGCCTTCATTCGCAGTA
Organism: Fusarium graminearum PH-1; assembly: GCF_000240135.3. Classification (NCBI taxonomy): domain Eukaryota; kingdom Fungi; phylum Ascomycota; class Sordariomycetes; order Hypocreales; family Nectriaceae; genus Fusarium; species Fusarium graminearum. The sequence continues at coordinate 6,177,651 of NC_026476.1, forward strand.
ATGAAGCCATTGTGAGGATTTGTCGAGGAGAGGAATTGACTGGATGGTGATTGGAGGTGAGGAGAGGATGGAGACGGGAAAGATCGTGGGGAACGAAAACAAGTTCTGAATTAAGCGGGCCGAGATTCTGAGGGTATCGCACGGACTTGCAGTGCCTTGGAAAATGTTGTACGGGCAATCAAGGAGGATTGCATTTACAGGGTTACTATAATTAACATCCAAGCGATCAACTGAAGCTGGAGATGTTTCACAGCTGTATAAATATTCATTTGCTCCGTAGATAGCTATCCATTTCATGACAATGTCTGTGTCTGAGGCTAGTAGAGCCTCCAATTTGGAGATATAGTACGTCACTTGACTGATACGACTTCATCACCGCATCTTTGTACATGATGCGTTGAACTATACATTAATTATTATCATATGACTGTATTGGTCTGATTACTGCAAGTCAAAACGCATTTTGACACTGTAGCTATTCCGCGGGAAGGTTATCATGTATCACGAAGTTCACTGCGGTCTTCAATGTCCGGCGCAATAACTCGGGTCTTTCCGTATGAGCCCCTGTAAGTTGCTTCGTTAGGGACAACGGCCATTCAGTCCAGCTTAATCCCCAATCCTAATATTTCTATCGGCTTAACAGTCGCAAGCCGACAGACCAGGACTGAGACAGACTCACATTTCAGACAATTCCTTATTTGGGATGCGATGCTCCGTACTTTGCGGAGCAAGGTGAAGTTAGCTTGGTCAAGGTGAGAAACAAGCTGCGGCAATGTTCGGCATAGCGAAATATGACACTTTACCTGTGGTTCATGCCTCAGGCATTTGCATTTGTGTCTATGATATATAGCTCCATCACCACCTATGCTATTCCCAGGCAAGTGACTCTGGATATCTCCGTTGAAATGTTGATGCACCCTGGAATGTAACACCATTAAAGATGGCGGGCCGATGCCGTGGTGCTGGTGCTGGTCAAAACCCTATTGCGCCATGACGCAGAGACTCCAATGCAACACCATGCTATGCAAGTATATCTCACAACACAACATAACTGACGACCAGGTTTAACTGAATTATTGTGGATTTGGTATTATCCAGTGGTATCTAAGGTAAAGTTTCCATCGCTATATGGTATCTAAAAACGCCCAGGGTCGCCGCCTGTTCATACCTTGTCGTCACCCTGTCGTACAGAAACGTCTGTCTCGAGGTCGACACGAATCCCTGTTTCACTTCCTTCATAGTCTTTCGCGGACGCATATTTTCTAAAGGGGCTGGATATCGTTGTTTGTGTGCCGCCCTGTGGCCATTCTGCCATATCGTATATATCTGGTTGGCTACTACTTGACGCCAATTCGCGCGTTGAGCTGGCTCCGTCATTTTCGCGGGATTTCGATTTGGATACGCCTTCAAGTCGTATACCATTGCTAAAGGGAGCGCTGAAAGGGGCGCTGAACTGAGTCGACTGGCCTCCACTGTTGGAGGTGAGGAAAGATCCTGGCAGGACTCTGCGGGCCACTGGTCGGAGCATTGGAAGACAAGCTGCGTATCAGTCAGTATGCGGTCAACATTGATGAATACAACTGGAACATACCAGCAATTACGGCAAAATTACACTCGGCGATAGACCAAGCGTAATGCTGCCCCATCTGAAGCGTCATCTCCTTGGAGTCCGACTCAAATTTGAACGATTCGATGAGAACGAAAATGGAAGCAAGACACGTCATGGCACCAAACGCAAACAGTGCAATGACAGCAACCTTCTGCCCCTTTGGCAAGTGAAGCTTTCCAACTTCAATAGCGGGGAGGATAAGGATGGCAGCGTCGATCAAGACATGTGTCAATACTGTCGAGAAGAAAAAGGTCGATTCTTTGATGTGGCATTTCGCCGCCCTTTCCTCTTGGGTTCCATCCCACAATGCTGTCAGCGGCAGGCATTGTAAACACACCATGAGGAGTCGTAATAGGAACCATGCGACTGTGATGCATGAGAGTACTTGGATGGGGATTCGAATATCGGAGAATTGGAAGAGGCGCCAGTAAAATGCAAGAATGGCGAATTTTGAGAAGGCGATGGCAAAGGTATAGGTAAAGCTCGTCGTCCACATATGAATCCATGCCAGTCGGTTCTTATCATAAAAGGTAAAGTCGTCTGTGAGTCCAATCTCCATGGGTTTTCCTAGTCCATCCTTGATCCATATCATACCATTCATCAACAAGGCCAATGAACCCAACTTGAAGCAATGTTAGAACATGCCATTCACGTGAGGATGTTGGAGTATAAAACATACCCAGCCGACAACGGAAAAAGCATCGTCAATTCCATATCCAGCCTTTGTAATCCGCCGCGCAACGAGTCGAGCAATAAGAGCCAAGGTCGCAAGAGGAAGTGTTATAGCGGCCGAAGCAATGATGTTGGGGGTGTCATTCCTCATGATGCATCATCAGGGTTTGTCGCTAGGACATGGAATTTCTCTATGTCCCCACGATCAATGACATGCAGAATCCAAAGCAATGGTTCAGGTACACAAACAAAAACAGAAGAGAGAACTGGGGAAGTAGTATTAAAGAGAATGGGGCGAAACGGGAGGATAATGACTCGACCTTATCTGGGGGGGATCCATCAAGACAGGCCATTGAACCATTTTTTCCATCTTCCCCAGACCCGGGAAACCTGTCGAAAAAACGGGCCATGGTCGAAACTAGAGCCAACGGTCAGGCTTGGGCTTGGTAATGGTTGGTGGCACTATTACCTCCCCTAGCGCCTCTAAGACCCCCATGGGGATAGACAAAGCCTCAAGGTTTTGGTGATGATGCGGTAGCGGATCAGGTCCCTTGAAGACCCCACTGATACTGAATGCCGGGTTCTTGATTTGACCCAGGTCAGTCGATCACCTTTTGACATTCTTGTTTGGGAGGATCAAATGGTGATCACAGTGGCAAAGCTTTTCTGCCCTCACTTTGGTCGTCCGTGAGAGTTTGCGGCAATTGTTGCTCTTGTCTGAGAAGGATCAATGCGCCATGCCATGTCCTTGTCGACAACAATGTCTCAGTCTGACATCCAGCTGCCAGTTCTGGGTGATGCTGCACTTGCTATGTCACGCATTGATCAACGTGCGCCTTGTTTTCAGCTGCGACTTCCAGGGGCTTCTAAGAAGCATCATACAACCTACCTATTCGAGCATAGCCAGTATCCTGCTCGAATCAGCCCAATGAGAAGCTGAACCGCAAGAATAGAAGATGGTGTGAGCTAGGCTGCACCGGGAGATGATGGTGTCTTTATTTTTCGAGTATCAGTTTGTCATGCATTTGAAGAATTCTTCATCTTTGTCAGGGAATGCTCGCCCTGGGATTATTAAGGGTCCTAGTCCTTGTTACACCTTATTGCTTATCTCAAATTACCGACGTGCATGCGCGCTGGGACAAAAGCCAAGGCGAGCTATTCGGACCTTTCCACATTATGGATCCAGTCCTTAGCTGGGGGTGTTATCAACGTCGAGTCCAAATTCCGAGACCACCGAGGTTAATCACCAGACGACGAGAAAGATTTTCACAACTGCAAGACTAGCATGCCGCTATGATTAAATGAAGATCTCTTATCTAGTAGAGGAACGGTTGCGAGGCCAGTGAACTTTAATATGCAAGTGTCAAGTGTCTCGGGTAATCTACCGTGCGAACGGACACACGACATGGCTAACACGCGACCGGTAGCGTTACAACTCTGCCATTCTCAAAATCTTAAACAAAATATAAGGCCTGCCAAACATCAAAGCCCAGCGTCAAGTCAAGTTTCATTCCGAATACTACTCCCCTGAGAACAGCTCCATGTCAGCAAGTTCCACTGAGCTTATCTCAAGTTCCACAACCGAGCACCTGTGGAGGATCTACATATCCCTATCACTGGATGTACATGGCTCCCCTGGCATACCCGCTTAGTATCCGATAATTCTTCATTGGATGTGTCGGCTCGACATTCATTCATAAACTTGCTAATCAGATTTGCATTACTCAACAGCCCGAACTTACCGAGGTATATTGGCAACATCGTCCATTGTGATCTCAGACATCAAACACTGTTATAGGATGACCCCATAGCGATGAGGATTATCTTCTGTGACCCAACAACAAGTGTCCACGAAACCAAGCAGATGTAGAAACAAGAAAAGCAAATAGATTATCAAGTCCGAAAGTCTCGAACGTTTATCATCCAGCCTAAGACGCCTACGCTATGCACAACCACCAACTACGGCAGCTCCTGGTCCAGATAAGCGGATCCTACTCCGCGTGACCACTAATTCCACCCTTAATTCCATCCAAGATTCCAGACCATTGTCCACCATGTCGAATCTTTGATACCTCAGAAAACTTATCACAAGCAATCTTTCGAATCACAAGCGTGTCCTTGGCCTTCTTGTGGTTCTTTCCGTTGCCGTGAAGCAGGTACTCTTCGAACCACGCTTCCTCAGATTTATCGAAGGGCAAGAAGGCGAGTTCAGTGGCTCGGTCCGCAAAATCCTCAGTTCGACACTCCAAGACCGCACCAATCAGATTCTGGAAGAGCAGCTCGCGGGTATGAGGAGGGTATGTTCGGGAGTAAAACAACGCCTCTGAGATGTTGGTGTGCACCATCGCATTGAAAAGAAGCTCGAGAGCAGCCGACGTCTTAAGAATAGGCTGCACGGCGTAAAAGTACGATAGCGCGATGCTGTAGTCATGGTCCTCAGCGGATCGAACCAGGACAGTGATGATGTCGTCTGCAAAGTCGGGGATGAGAGAAGGGTGCGAGATATACTCAAGTGCTGTCTGTAGGAATCTTGTTAATAGCGGTATTGGCTAACAAAGTCGTAAACCTTACCGAAAAGTCCCGATGGTCGAGATACCACAGACCCTTCATAAAGATCTGGTACTTCTTAGGCATGCCAGATGAATCCACAAAAGCGTCCGAAACATTGTCGCGACCCGACGTTCGGTCAAAATCGAGTAGGATATAGTAGAAAATGGAGAATTTGTGGTGTGTAGACATGTTGGCTTCACAGACTTGGTGGTGAAGCTGTTTCAAGGCATTGTCGGTTTTGGGAGGGTAGATTTTTGCTAAAATTATAAAGTTAGCAAATGCCATTTTGCATATATCCTATAACATTATTTCTTACCCTTTGTGATTCCAACTGCTCTGAGAACACGATCGATAAACAAGGCGCCATCGAAACTCTTGCGAGACGCCTCTGTTTCTCGCTGAGTATCGCGATCGTAGGGGTTTGCTAACCCTTCAGGGAAGACGTCGTGAAGATTTAGGTAGTCGAACATGGTAGGTGAGAGTGTGGTGATCTAACAATGAATCGATGTTGCGGCAGAGCAATGTTTTGGTTGTTAGCTCAAGAGCTTCAAAAAGCTATCGCGAAACCGGCCAAGCCAAAAAGTGAGGCTCCGTCGCGACATCACGTGAAATCTCACTGCGGGGCTGCCACTGCTGGTACGTACTTGTTGTTTACATGGCCGATTCCAGGTTGGGACATTTCTAAACAAACGCGGGGCGCAACCGTTGAATTTGTACAGCTTCCTTTCATACAACAAAGGCCGACCTAAACGCACAACGGTCAAAGGGTTACTTTGTTTATACTATACCAACTTTCCTTTACATAAATTTTATCGCATTTTGTCTTGTCTGTGACAAGAACTCTCTTTCAGAATGTCGTCCCCTGTTAGGCCTCGGCGCGCAAGGCGCACCGCCATTATTGATTCTGACGACGAAGAAGATGTTTCCAACCGCTCTAGAGTCCAAGACGAGGAAGAGGACTTTGAACCAGAGCCTCAACCACCCAGAAGAGCAACCAGAAGTGGGCGCAAGTCAACAACACCAGCGCCTTCTGTCGCTTCCACCCCTAAACCTCGAGGTCGTCCCAGAAAGTCTGCTACACCAGCCGCTACCCCGGGCCCCGCGACAGATACCAGCGAGGTTTTCGATGGCGATTCGACAATTAAGCCTGAGCCGATGTCTTCGCCGGCCATGCCTCCACCGAGGAAGCGCAAGAGTGTGGCTCGAAGCTCTATCGCATCTGCGTCTGATATTCCTCCCACACCGCAACCGAAACCTCCGAAATCCCCAGAGTCTTCACAGAAGCCAATGGCGGCTTTGGCCGACATTACCGATTCCAGTATGAATACTTCGAATGCCGACGATACGCAGCCTATGATTAAGCCAATCAAACCCATGGATACCATCATGGAAAAGCCCATGGACATTGTGTTGAAGTCACGGACCATGGTCATCCCCGCTGTTGAAGACACTACACCAAAGCCGAGAATTGTCCTGACGCATCTTATTCTCGAAAACTTTAAGAGTTACGCTGGCCGACAAGAAGTCGGTCCCTTTCATGCATCGTTCTCCTCTGTGGTGGGACCCAACGGTTCAGGAAAGTCAAACGTTATCGACTCCCTGCTCTTTGTCTTCGGTTTTCGAGCTAGCAAGATGCGACAGGGCAAGATTTCCGCTCTGATTCACAACTCCGCTCAGCACCCGAACTTGGGCCACTGCGAGGTTGCTGTCTACTTTCAGGAGGTTATGGACCAGGTAAGCGCACTGATTTCTAGATCCAATCACAAACTAATTTGTTTAGCCTGGCGGTGGCCATGAGGTGATCCCCAAGTCCGAACTTGTCATTTCACGAAGGGCTTTCAAGAACAACTCGAGCAAATACTACATCAACGGAAAAGAATCCAACTTCACGACAGTCACAACTCTCCTCCGCGATCGGGGCGTTGATCTGGACCACAAGCGTTTCTTGATTCTTCAGGGTGAAGTCGAGTCCATCGCTCAAATGAAGGCCAAGGCCGGCAACGAGCACGAAGATGGTCTGCTCGAATACCTTGAAGATATTATTGGAACATCCAAGTACAAGGCTCCTATCGAAGAGTCCGCCACCGAGGTCGAAACCCTCAACGATGTGTGCATGGAAAAGAGCGGCCGTGTTCAACACGTTGAGAAGGAGAAGAACAGCCTCGAGGACAAAAAGGATAAGGCAATTGCTTTTATCCGGGACGAAAACGAGTTGGCACTGAAACAATCCGCTCTCTATCAGCTTTTTATCCACAAGTGCAACGAGAACCTTACAGTCACAGGAGAGGCAATCACACAGATGCAAGCACAGCTAGATGCTGAGCTTGAGAAGCACCACGGCAGCGAGCAAATCATCAAGACCCTCAAAGAGGAGTATGATGTGGGTTCCAAAGAGTTCGAGATCAAGTCAAGGTCAACACAGGCTTTGGTCAAGGAGATGGCCAAATTTGAGCAGGAGCGTGTCAAGTTCGACGAGAAGCGAAAGTTCCTCGATGACAAGCGCAAGAAACTCGAGAAGACAATTGCCAATGCTGAAGCAACATCAATCGAAGCTGACGAAACCATTGAGCAGTGTGGAGAAGAGATCGAGACGCGGACTCAGGAAATCGCCGAGCTTGAGCAACAGGTTCAGGCTGCTGAGGCTGAGCTTGTCCAAATCAGAGACAGCCTTAAAGGCAAGACACAGGAATTTTCTGATCAGATTGCGGCACTGCAGAAGTCTCTTGAGCCCTGGAACGAGAAGATCAACCAGAAGCAATCTGCTGCCGCAGTTGCTGAGAGTGAGCTCAACATCCTCCAGGAAAAGGCCAATGCTGGTGCCATCGCTCTAGAGGACCTTCAATCGAAGATTGTCTCCAGTGAAGAAACCAAGTCTGCCAAGCGGGCCGAGCTCAAATCTTGCCAGGCTGAGAAAGCAGAGCTTCTCAAAGAAGCAGAGAACATGAAGTCTGAACTGTCGGTCCTTGCCGAGCAGGAGCCCAAGATTCGCTCGAAGATCTCAAATGCGCGTCAAAAGGCTGATGAAGCGCGCTCAAACTTGTCTAATACACAGGTCAGAGGCAACGTGCTTTCTGCTTTGATGCGCATGAGGGAGTCAGGTCGAATTGATGGTTTCCATGGCCGCTTGGGCAACCTTGGTACAATTGATCCCAAGTACGACGTGGCCATCTCGACAGCTTGCGGTGCTCTCGACAACTTTGTCACCGAGTCTGTCGAAGCTGGTCAGCAGTGTATCGAGTACCTCCGAAAGAACAACGTTGGACGAGGTAACTTTATCTGCTTGGACAAGCTGAGAAGGTTTGATCTTTCGCCAATCCAGACTCCTGAGAACGCTCCTCGACTGTTCGATCTCGTCACTGCCAAGGAGGACAAGTTCCGACCTGCCTTCTACCACGCCATGCAGGATACCCTTGTCGCCGCAGACCTTGCTCAAGCGAACAGGATTGCGTATGGTGCCAAGCGATGGCGAGTCGTTACCCTTGCCGGTGAGCTGATTGACAAGTCCGGTACCATGTCCGGTGGTGGTACAACTGTCAAGCGAGGTCTCATGTCTTCCAAGCTCGTCTCAGATGTCAGCAAGGAGCAGGTTGCCAAGTATGAGACTGACCGAGATGGCTGGGAGGCAAAGTTCCAAGAATTCCAGGAGTACCAGCGAGAGTGTGAAACTCGCCTCAAGGAACTGAACGAGAAGATTCCCCAGCTCGATACCAAGATGCAGAAGATCGGCCTCGAGATCGAGAGCGCTGAGAGGAACATCACCGACATGCAGCGGCGCATCAAGGAAGTCAGCAGGGAGCACCAGCCTTCTGCGACAGACAACAGCCGCATTACCACTCTGCAAAAGGAAATCGCCAAACTCAACAGAGACATTGAGAGGCTCCGCGGAGAGACATCCAGCGTTGAGGAAGAGATCAAGACTCTGCAAAACAAAATCATGGAAGTTGGTGGTGAGAAGCTCCGTGCGCAGAGAACCAAGGTTGATGCCATCAAAGAAGAGATTTCCTCCAACAACGAGGAAATCTCCAACGCTGAGGTCCGCAAGGTCAAGGCGGAGAAGCAAAAAGTCAAGCTCGAAAAGGACCATGCCAAGTCGTCCAAGGAACTTGCGGCCGCCTCTCGCGACCTTGAGAAGCTCGAAAATGACATTAACAATCAAGGCGAGAGAGCCGAAGAGCTTCAGGCACAAGTTGCGGAGGCTGAAGAAGGATTGGCCACCAAGAAGCAGGAGCTCAAGGCCCTCAAGGCTGAACTCGATGAGAAGACAGACGAACTGAACGAGACAAGAGCAATGGAGATCGAGATGCGGAACAAGCTTGAGGAGAATCAGAAGGCTCTGGCCGAAAACCAACAACGACTTCGTCACTGGAATGACAAGCTGTCCAAGATTGTCCTACAAAATATTGACGACCTTACTGGTGGCTCAACCAATGGCCACTCCAAGCCTCGAAAGCAGCCCAAGCCTCAGCAGAATGATGATGATGGAGACATCGACATGGATGATGCTCCTCAGGATGATGTAGACATGACAGATGCCCCCGAAGAAGAGGGGGAGCAGGAAGATGCAGACGAAGAGGAAGAGGAAGAGGGTGAGGAGCAAATGAATGGGCAGCCTAACGAGCTTCCGAGATACACCCCCGATGAGCTTGCTGATATGAATGAGAGGACACTCAAGGGCGAGATTGCGGCTCTGGAAGAAAAGACCCAAAACGTCAACGTCGATCTTGGTGTCCTTGCTGAGTACCGAAGGAGAGTGGAAGAGCACGCGGCTCGAGCCTCCGATCTTCAGACTGCTATTGAACAGCGAGATTCTGCCAAGAAGCGATGTGACGACTTGCGCCGCCTGCGCTTGGAAGGTTTCATGGAAGGTTTCAGTGCCATCTCCCTCCGACTCAAGGAGATGTATCAGATGATCACTATGGGAGGAAATGCAGAGCTGGAGCTTGTCGACAGTCTGGACCCCTTCAGTGAAGGTATCCTTTTCAGTGTCATGCCGCCCAAGAAGAGTTGGAAGAACATCAGCAACCTTTCAGGTGGTGAAAAGACACTGAGCAGTCTGGCTCTTGTTTTCGCCCTGCACCACTACAAGCCAACTCCTCTGTATGTCATGGACGAGATCGATGCCGCGTTGGATTTCAGAAACGTAAGTACCACCCTGACCCTGAGACACTCGGTTGCGAGTCGACCATTAGTGTTCACACTCGCGTGGGCATTCCAAATCGAAGCTCTCATCCTTCGTATTCTGACTCTTGCTAACACGCCACCCAGGTCTCGATCGTCGCAAACTACATCAAGGAGCGTACCAAGAACGCCCAGTTCATCGTCATCTCGCTGCGCAACAACATGTTTGAGCTCGCGGCGCGGCTGGTGGGAGTGTACAAGGTCAATCATATGACCAAGAGTGTTACGATCGAGAACAAGGACTTTATCGTGAGACCGCAATCGCAGCAGCAAGCATCGCAACGAAGCCAAGGGGGGAACACCGCCACGATATTGCCCTTTCGGTAGAAGGGAGGAAAGGTAGATAAAAAAGTACTTGGGTCTTGTATATGACGATGATGATGAATATGGGTTTAGGCATGGTTGGGTATACCTTAATGATATCGATTGAGACTAGATTTATGATTATATCCAAATGTTTGATGTTTCTTGCATATATTCCCACTTGCAGAATTACTTTGAAGACCAGGCTAACTAAACCAGAACACCGCAGGCATTGTCAAGATCTGGTTAATACCAAAGAGTTTACTCTTTCAACCACGCCACGTCTATCCAGCGAGCCGTTATGACAACTCATCTCGACTCAACCTGAAGTTGTCCTCCCCAGGCCGTCACTCGTATCACACTCGCGTCCCACGATCCAAGAACCCAACTTTTCCCCAGTGTCACCTCAACAAATGCGTTCTGGACCAGGGTTTGGAACATTGGGGATCTTCCAGGCCACTCACCTTCGACTAGACTCGCGAATTTGGGTGTTTTTTTTACACAATGCCGATACCCGTTCGATTTGGCAGACGCACATGCCGTGGTACTCATTGAAAGTGCAGAAGTGCCGAAAGTTGGAGGGCTTTTTTCGGCTCAGCATGTGTGTCTTGGATGTCATTGTTTTTATGTCTCGGCAGATTCTATATTGTTTAGGGAGTTGTTCTTGTCTTGGACTGACTTTGGCAAGGATGATGTTCAGGGGCAGGACCAGAAGCTTGGTTGGGCGTCTACGATGAGAGGAATGGCGACAGCTGTATCTGTACGTCCTATAAGTAACGTCCAAACAATCAGTCAAGCAGCACCTTCACCCATCATCATCATCCCAAATACACTCGTTTGTTCGGCATCATGTGGATGCTGCTACTCCTCTTCGTCGCTCACTTGGCCTTTGCGTTTCCCGCCAACTGGAACGAGACGGTTTCTTGTCCTCGCGATGCACTCTACTCTTCTCTCGTTGAAGATGGTGGTGGGTTTTGCTCAAGTGTTTTGGAGGGAAACCACTGCGGTGCGGGTTATAGTACTCCTGCTGAGTATGTACGATATAATCAGACGCGGATAGCTTCCTACGTAAGTGGCCTTCTCAGTTGAGGTGTTGGGGGAATGCTTATTAGATGCAGTGTGCGTGCATTATTACGGGCTCAGATGCTATGACGACGTCGAGCAAGTCATATGGAGTGACGACAAAGTCCAATTCGTTCACGGTTGAGTATTCGGGTACGTGGACTACTGGGGAGGAGACATCAGCATCTGTGGGACAGCCTGCTTCAGGGACCTATCCCGATATAATGACAACTACTGAAGTGTCTGAAACGACTTCCAGATCATGGAATCAGACTCAGTCAACTTTGGCATCTTCCATCGAGACAACAAAGGATTATCTGACGACAGGTCCTCATACCAACACAAGCAGTTCAATCACGGAGACAATAGAAGAATCCTCTTCAGAGTCTTCCAACTCAGGGAACATCACCACTGGATCTCCAACACACACTCGCAGTTCTATTTCAGAACCATCTCAGTTCCAGAACCAAACGTCTGGTATACAACCTACCTCGCCTTTCACCCAACCTGGAAACCAGACCCAGTCTCGACAGTCCAGCACGGATGTAACGCCTCAGCCTTCAAATACGAAGTCCCGTGAACCTGGAATGACGCTATCTGGGACCACAAGCGGTTCACTACCGTGGTCTATTCCTGGAAACACAACATCGAGTCCTTCGGGGAGTGGTACACGTCCGACTGGACCAATATCCACAGGCTGGAATTCGAGTTTGACTATTCCGAGTAGTAGTCTTCCTGGAACAGGACTGCCTTTTCCCAGTGTGCCATTGCCGACAACTCCACTGACCACTAACTCTGGGATCTCGTCGAGCTTCAGTGCTGGTCCAGGTTGGAATGTCACCGTTTCTCCGCCAGCTGGTAATGCATCTGTGCCGACTGTCAGTACACCCAGTGTGACACTCACGTCCTTTCCAACGCTGTCCCTTCCGACTACATCGACGCTCACAGGGTCTGAAATTCTGTCCAGCGGCACTACGACCTCGGGTTGGAATAGCACTACGTCAAGAGGCAATGGCACAACGCCAACTCCCAGTCTATCCAACGATACACTCGTTCCTCTTCCAAGTGACACGCTTCCGACGACACCAGTCACCACTAACTCCGGAACATCGACTGGTGGCAGTGTACCTTCAGGTTGGAACAGCACGACGTTTGCTTCCAGAGGCAACGGCTCGGTGCCGACTTTCAGTATACCGAGTGGCACGTTGATGCCGCTCCCGACATTATCATTGCCGAGTCAATCATCCTCAGTGGAAGTAACTCCAGGTAGTAGCTCTTCACCCAGCTGGAACAGTACTTCTTTGCCTTCTAGTGGCAATGTTTCTGTACCAACTATTAGCATATCTCAATCCGAAACTTTCCTCCCGTTCCCTACTACGACTTCGTCCCCAAGCCAGTCGTCCATAGCAAGCGCCGGGCGGAGCGATAGTGTGGTGCCGAGTTGGAACATCACTACTTCTCCGTCGGGTGGGAACGTCTCAGTGCCAACGATCAGCATCTCCCAGACTGGAACTCTCTTGCCATTCCCAACACTATCGCTTCCGAGTGACTCTATTCCTGTCACCTCTGAATTGACAAGCTCGACGTCAGGTATCACTGTATCTCCTAGCTGGAATGGTACCACCTCTCCGACAGGCAATGCTTCTGTGCCGACAATCAGTTTGACACAGTCAGGAAACTCCTTGCCGTTCCCGACCCTTTCATCCTCGATCATGTCTTTTCCGACACTTTCTGAAGGCACGTCCATGTCAACTCGGAACGGAAGTGTGTTGCCCAGCTGGAACACTACAGCTGGTGTATCAGAGACTGTTGGTTCTGACACAATTACTGCCTCCTCCGAGTCGATAGTATCTGCGTCTCTTCCAACAGACTCCGAGCTATCTCCCAGTATTACTCAAAGTAGCAGTGTCGGGTCAAATTTCACATCGTCCATTTCAGGTGCCGTCTCTCTACCGACTATCAGTGTTCCAGCCTCGGAGATCCCACCTATTCCAAGTTTGCCTTTCCCGACAGACTCGCTCGAAGTTCCAACCAGTACCGAAAGCGGGAGTGTTGTTGCTGGCGGTAATACAACAGTCTCTGCGCCAGGGAGTACCGAAGCCGTTACATCCTTCTCGAGTCCTGTAGCCACAGCTTCAACGCCTGGTAGTGGCTCCAACGGCTCTGAATCTGGTAGTAACGCAACCTCCACTGGCGTTCCTGAATTCCCCGCAGCCAACTTCACACATGTCACACGCACCGCGGCCCTCTCCCAGGAGACGTGCTATACTCTGCCAGACGATCCAGAGGGCGACGCAACCCGCCGAGCGTTGTTGTTCAACTCCAGACTTCGGGAAGACAATGTCTCGATTCCTATGCCATATATAGAGTCTGTCGAGTTTGAAAGCGATGGCGTCAATCCGCTGTATCTCACAATTCGCGATGAAGAAGGCGGGACATACTTTGTCGACATCTCTCATCGCGGGCGGCTTTCAGTCGTGGATCCTGCTGGGTATGTCGTGACACTTGACGCCAAGGGTATTCACTTCTCGGGAAGTAACTGCACGTACGACGTATCCATCACAATTGACGACATGTACACTCAGATAGCCGAGCTTGCTGGTGTACAATGCGCTGCTCTCAGACGGCAGAAGCGTGCCAATGATATGGACTTTAGCCAGATTTTGTACTTGCATGACCAATGCGGCAATGTTGTTGACAAGTCACTGAGACAGTATCCTCAGCTTCTGGTAGGTGACACAGCCTGCGCAGACGTCGCCATTGATGGAGATACGGGACGCTGGGATTTTGACTGCACGTTTCCCGGTTCTCAATCTGGCCCTATGAGATGCCAGTGGGCTGTCAAGAATAGCATCGTCGACTTCATCACCATCGATCCGTTTGGTGGTTCCTGTCCTGACTTGTCTACCGTCGTCGCCACGTTGGAAGAGTCGGGACAAGACATTGTCGATCCATTACAACTTCGACAGGACCTTGCCAACCAAGGTTTGCGGACTGAGAGAGCGAGGCAAGAGGCGGATCAGGCCGTCGATGCGTACACTCTTCTCTGGCAAGCTCTCGGGGCCATGTTCTCCACGAGCACGGGTACTTCCAAGGGTGCCCTGGAGAAGTACATCGATGTGTACAATTCCCACCGCAATTTTGAGAACGATATCTGCCAGGCTCTTCATGAAGGCGAGATTCCTCTCAACTTGACTCTCATCGCTGGCGCAACCAAGATCCCTGCCATCACAACCCTAAACTGGGCACCTGAATCACCACGGACCTACAACATCACCGTCCAAGACTCTACGCGAATTGCATGCTGTCCCAATGCCAGAGTCGCAGAAGGCAAAGGCGCTACATGCGCATATCCTCGAGAAGCCATCATGCCAGGAACGGGGTGCGTCTGTGGTACAACTGCTGGAGGCGAAGGTATCGCATTCGAGTGGACCGAGTGCGGGAACTTTGCAGGCACTTGCGAGGCCGATGGAGATTGCGGCGACGGATATCTTTGCTTGACAGGAAGTTGCTGTGGTGGGGGAGTTTGTGTTGATGCGTATGCTTGCTCGGAGAATGGGACAGCTTTGGTACAGTTCGATGGTGGGTTTCTAGGGTAGCTGCACTGTAAATTATGTCGAACACGACGCAGAACAGTAAACGACGGATGTTTAATTAATTGGAGACAATATAGAAGGCATAGTTTAATCTATTTCATTTTATTCGATCCATTACATGATTTATTATCGCATCATGAGTGTGTGTCAACTTATTGAAGCTGGTCTCACAACATGTCAACAGTTCCAGCAGGCAAAACATTGGCGCTCACATAACTTCAAACTAGCTGCAGATATTGGCAACGGGATATTTCATATATAATAAAACTCAACAGAGACATAAATTGCGTCACTTCCTGATGTCATGACCTTCGAATTGCTAGCAATTTAGGGTTACTTCACCGTTCTCATGATATCACAAAAATTGGACACAGCACAAGTTGCTAGACGTGACTGGAAATTAAGTTTGGCAATACTTGAGGCCGTTGAGCTCTTCTCAATAGCCCCTGAAGGCCACAGCATACGGTAGTCACAACATTTCACAGATTAAGCGAAGAAACCAGAATAATTTGTCAAAGACGCGTAGACATCAAACGTCGTCCAGTTGATTTTTGGAATTTCTTAGTCTCATAATCCCAAAGGTATTCATCCCATCCATTTTTTGAATGCTGCTATCATAACCGGACTCCATCCCAAGTATCAACCCATCTAAGCCTTAGGGGCAGTAGGGACGATCTTCTTGCCGTCCTTGTTGTAGCGGACGCGAGGAGGAGGGGCACGGTTGCGTCGGCCGACAACGGATCGGACACTATTATATCATGTCAGTTTTCATAAATCATTAATTACGTACCAGGAGCATGCAACTGCGCTGGGGCAGGCTGGAATATGTTTCATATGGTACCGCCAAGGTTCATCTAAAAGCACATACGCAACCATGGCGCAGTCGTCACACTCCTGGATAGGAGGACAACATACCGGACAATCTTGCCGTGGATGGCGCAAGAGACACAGTACTGCAGCTTCAGGTACATCTTGGGGACGGTGTACTCCGCGAAGACGGAGGCATCGGAGATGTCACCTATGAAATTGTAAGCGATTGACCGGAGCGAGTGTCGAGCTTGTGAACGTACGGATAGCAGCAGACTCAACCATGTTGCGGATGGTGAATCTCTTGATGGCCTTATCCTTGGGGGTGCATCGCGAGCAGTTGCTGCATCGGATGGGCTTGACGTGGCCGCGGCCCTTCTTGTTTCGGCCGCTGGGAGCTTGTTAGCATTTGACTCGAGGTGCGAAAGTGCCAGAGCCGATCAATCGTCGTCGAGCATCATATCGCGACGCGGGCTAGAAAGCATCGTCGTCGGCGGTAGTGCGATGCGATTGTAGGCGGCTGGCTGGCGAGGCAGAGGAAGGGGAGTCGTACTTGTTCTTTCTCTTCTTGACCATTTTGACGGTTGCTGCTGTTGTTAATTCAGGTCCACGCAAGTGAAGAAAGAAAGAAGAAGAGGAGAGACTCACTAGAATGTGCGTTTGTCAAAAAGGCGTTGACGATCAGAGCAATCCACTTTTCGAATGTTTGGTGGGTTAGAGGTAGGGCAAGAGCCAGGGTGGGATCGCTTGCAGGAGCGCTGGTTCAGTGACCCCACCTGCACCAAGCAAACCGGCAGGAGCGAGGCAGGGCCGCACTTGCCAAAACCCTAGGGCACGTGACCCCACTTTCTTCGGTTTGAGAACTTCTGAACCGGCGCCACCTCCACCAACAGATCTTCTTCAACCCATTCGCACCATCTGAGGATTGCTTAGGAAGGCAATAAGCTTTATTGTCGAGGTACGTCTGAAAGATGCTGCAAATACCCGTCTCTGTCTCTGTCTCTGTCTCTGTAGTGAGGGCTTCGTTGCCTTTTGCTTGAGAATTGCCTTTTTTCCTATTTTGTTCAATATCACACGATCGCAATTCTTCCTGCTCTGCGCGCACACCTCGACGCTTCGGACTTTGAGCATCCCCTCATTTTCGAATCCTAGAGAGAAACCGCACTCGGGTGGAGACGAGAGACGAGACGGCGAAATGCTTCAACTACACTATGGACAAGGATTCTAACCGTCTCAGTTAGGCATCATGCAGATTTTCGTCAAGACCCTCACGGGGAAGACGATCACCCTTGAGGTGGAGTCTTCCGACACCATTGACAACGTCAAGTCCAAGATCCAGGACAAGGAGGGTATCCCCCCGGACCAGCAGCGACTTATCTTTGCTGGTAAGCAGCTCGAGGATGGCCGCACCCTGAGCGACTACAACATCCAGAAGGAGTCCACCCTTCACTTGGTCCTCCGCCTTCGTGGTGGTATGGCCAAGAAGCGCAAGAAGAAGGTCTACACCACCCCCAAGAAGATCAAGCACAAGCGCAAGAAGACCAAGCTGGCTGTCCTCAAGTACTACAAGGTCGACTCTGATGGCAAGATCGAGCGACTTCGACGCGAGTGCCCCAGCGACACTGTAAGCATCACTTCTATACCTGCTTATATCATTCAATTGCTAACTCCTTTCTCAGTGCGGCGCTGGTGTCTTCATGGCTGCCATGCAGGACCGCCAGTACTGCGGTCGCTGCCACCTGACCTACGTCTTCGACAAGCAATAAATGCATTCAACACGGGATTGGGATTGATGACGGAACGGATAGGGTGCCAAAAATGGGCGTTAAAAGGCTGTAGCACAAAGCACATCCGGTTTCTGAAATAATGCATTCACGCTAAGAAGACAAAAAAGTTGATACCACTATCTTTTCCTGTGACT
This sequence comes from Fusarium graminearum PH-1, assembly GCF_000240135.3. Taxonomy (NCBI): domain Eukaryota; kingdom Fungi; phylum Ascomycota; class Sordariomycetes; order Hypocreales; family Nectriaceae; genus Fusarium; species Fusarium graminearum. Next base: position 6,195,349 of record NC_026476.1, read on the forward strand.
ATGATCGCTTGTTGTAGAAATTGTGCGCCATAATATTTGCCACTCCACACTCGCTGATTTCATGATCTGACAGCCAGCCCAAGCTTGCTGTAGCATGATACTTTGATCTGGCCGCCCAAGTCATTTCGATTTCGAATTGTTCGTCCACTAACAATTTATTCATTGAAGTTCGTAGCCTCGCAGTAATTTCTTGTTGTCTACTGGTGAAATTCGTCTCGGCAGAGCCTTGTTTGCCCTGGTGGAGCACCCAACACCAAGACATGGGGAGTGGAGAGCCTCGAGGGCCATAAACTGCGGAAGGCCGGGGACACTCGGTCGAGCCAGCTTCAATTGCACCATACCCACCCCCATTCTCTTCTTCAACCCGTTCTTTGTTTTCTATGATCTACTGGGTAGCAGAAAGGTTGATCTCCTAAGTCTTAGGATATAGAGATAAGTAGTCTAAGAAGCATAGGCTGCCCTAACAATCTTGTCTCTTAAGTTCATAGTAGTGAATTTTCCCGATACGCTGAGGATGACCTATAAGCCAGAAGCTTAGCTTTCTTAATATACTCAAAATGTTTAATAAAGGATCTATCTGGATCAAAGACTCAATAAATAAAATCAAGGTTTTCTTAATAACTAACTTTCCTATCAAGAACATGTATGCTGTGATAAAAGAAGCTTCTTCTGGGCTGTACATATAACAGCTGTTTCTTCCTCCTACACGACATCAAGCAACTTCAAAGTCACTGCCCACTCGATCCACTACTAAGCTACTACTCCAAAGAGCACCAAGTGTAAGCAATCACTAACAATCGCTTTTTCCAACATTTAGTAAATGTTATAATTTACAAAGCACCTAGCATGTTTTCAAAATTCTACAGATCGTTTTGCAAACCATCCTACGCCATCATTCGATTCACAGGACACTATGCGCACCAAACACGATGTCTTTCAAAGAACTTGCACACATCTGCATATAATTTTCGCCGACAATTGAGCTACCGGCAGAATATATGCAACACCTAAATCAAGAGACTTAACCAAATATACAAATGGATGCGCGAACTCAGAGCAAAACAGGAGCAGGATAAAATCTGGCGCAAAGGACTCCTTGATGCTGTATTGAGGCTTGAACAGAAACAAAGCTTCTTCAGCAAACTCTTCTCCAGTTCAATCAATTAGGTAGTATCCAAAGCCGGAGGACTTTCAAGAGGCTAGAGTAAAACAACAAGATATGTGCTAACAGGGGGGAGGGGAGGGTAGACAGCGTTCTCAAGGCCACAAACCACTGAAGGCCGGGGATACTCAGTCCACGGCAAGATTGGCCGCTTGGAGCATAGGAGACAAAATCAGCAGGTCAGCTGTCTAGGCTGTCTCTATTGAATCGTTAGTCCAATTATCCTCACTCATCATCACAGTCACAGTTCAATGCTCAGTCTTCAGTGAATTGCGTGTTTTTGTAAACAAAGGGTATGAGTTTTCCCTCGTAGTGAAAAACAGTTTTACATCAAGCCAAATGCCCTCAAACGCCCAAAAGCCAGAAGCCAGATCAGATCCTACAAAAACTCCTCAAACAATTGCGCAAGGGCGTCTCGAGGATGCCGAATCTCCCACCCAGGGCCCATTTAAAGGGTCCTCGCGATGTACAACTGCAAAAGAAGTGAACTCGTAGAACGAGAAAACCTCTAAAGGCTGGTGGCATCGCTGCGTGCTTGGCGAGAAGATCCTGGCTTTTATAATCCCGAGTCCGACCACCCTTGCGCAACGTCTATCATGACTGAAGATGCATCTCCCGTTATCCTCGTGCCCGAAAGTTCTCAGCGCTGGAGCAAATTAGTGTCTACGAGACACGAAGGCATGTCCAGACGCTAGCAAACGATTGGAAGAGCTCTACTCGTCATCCGCAGCCTTGGACTTTCTCTTCTTCTTCTTTTTCTTCTCACCGTCGGCCTCCTTCTCAACGGGGGCCTCCTCATCTAGCTTGCGCTTCTTCTCCTTCTTGTCCTTCTTCTCTTTCTTTTCCTTCTTCTCCTTCTTGGACTTCTTCTCAACAACGGGAGCGTCGACCATCTCCTCGTCAGAGCCAGCATCGTCACCACCGTCCATGATGTCCATGACATCCTTCTGCATAGATTGTTAGCATTAATCAGTAATCGCGAATGGAATCAACGTACCATAACGTCAGCGTTCTTGGCGGGCTTCTTGCCAGTAGCGTAGAACTCTAATCGGTCCTCAACCTGCTGCTTGAGAGCCTCACCGAATCGGGTGGAGGGCTCCTCGGAGAAGTTGTCGATACGACTGGCCATACTGCACTTGTTGGCAAGGTATCGAGAAATGCGACCCTTGTTGCGGACACCGGCCTTGCCAATGAAGCTGCTGTGGTAGATGAGACCGTACTTAGGGGTGTTGCTCTTGGTCTTGAGAGCACGGAAGAGAGCCTTCTCAGCACCGAGAATCTGGAGAGTAGAGGCAGGGTACTTGGAGAGGTTGGTCAGAGAACCAGCGTGGGAGATGAGGCGGGCAGCGACAGGAGTGCCGATGAGGGTCTGCAGGTTGGGGGCGATGTCGCCCATCTTTTTTTCAAGGTAGAGGTTGGTGGACTTGCGGTTGTCGGCCTGCTTGACGACGGCCTCGGCGAAGCTGTTGATGACCTCGAAATCAGCCTCGGCGATGTCGAGACCCATAGAGACCTTGGCGGCGTCGATGATGGCCTGGGCCTTCTCACCGTCCTCCTCGACAAGAGCAGCAATGTCGTGGAGCTTGTCGTCGTTCAAGCTCTTCTTGTCGCCAATGGCGAGGACGAGCTTGCAGTAGGTGTAGTTGTCGGAGACAATCTTGACGAGCTCAGGGAAGTGCCATCCGTACCACTCGCGAACGCGCATGTAGAACTGGTTGACACCCTTGTCCTGGAAGTCGATGGTCGCGCTGGCCTGGATGATGTGGTTGTCGTTGCGGGTGACGCTGAACTTTACCTTGGCGCGGGAGTAGGCGTGACCCATACCCAGACCGGCCTTCTCAACATCGCCGTACTTGAGTCCGCCGAGAAGCTTGTCGGCGTGCAGTCGGATACCGCGAATCACGTCGCCGACAATGTCAGAGGTATCGGCGGTCTCGCACTCGAGGCCGGGGAACTGAGCTTTGATCGCACCAGCCAGGTTCTTCTCGGAAACACCGAGGACAACCTTGGTCTTCTTGCCGCTCGTCTGGGGAAGGTTGAGTTCGAGGACAGACTTGAGGTAGTCAGAGACGATACCCTCAGTGACGAGGTTGATGTTCTCGAGAGCCTCGACGTGGCCCCTTTGCACACAGTTAGTAATCGCGCATATTCTGGCATCACGAAACCGAGTTCAAAATACCTGAAAGGGCTGAAGTTGGTCAGCTGGACCATCTTGCCGAACTTTGCGAGATCGTTGGTGGCGGCCTGAGTCTCCTTCAACTTCAATCCGACCGCATCCTGCTGATGCACCACCTTGAAGATGGCATAGCCCACGGGGCTCTCGTAAAGGGCGTAGTCGATGTGCGACATGATTTCGTTCCCTGCTGGTGCCGCAATTGGGAATGGTTCCGCGTCGGATGGGTTTGGTGATGGCTCGAGACTTAAGATTTTCACACTTTTTTTGCGGGTGGAAATTTTCTGGCAGCTTGCGCACGGGCCAATGTGGCTCATGTGGCTAGAGATCTGGCACGTGACTTCAACAAACTTGGTAGCGGAAGTCTAAGTGTATCAGATTCTGAGGGTTTGAGTCTTTTACCACATCAATGCGATAAATAAAAGGATGGAATCATAAACCATATTTTTACTATTCATTTACTTATGATATCACTATAAGAAAAAGCAGAACCGTTGCAGACTGTCATCAATGTTCCTCCTTCTCCTGACCCACCAACTCCACTTTAGCGCCTCAATTGTTCGGGAACCCATCGCGCAAGTTATCGTACTTGGTCGCAGGATACTCAATACAGTTGTCCTGTCTCATGAGCGCTCCCTGGCCTCCGAATCCATTCACAACTGTTGTGATCAGACTCTTCTCACCCTCTTTGTCCGCGCTGCTCTCCCACCACATGGCGCCTCCCAGCTTCCACTTTCTCACATATTCGGCCTTGTCCCAGGCGACCCGCGGCGTATCGTAGGTGACCATGGTACGCGTCTGAGGGTTATAGCAGTAGCTGGCACAGCATCCTCTATCGCCGTACTCTTGCGCGCCCTCGAGAGGAAGTGCCTTGTAATCGTAGACTCCCTGCTCCCAGGTACCTTCTCCAACGCCCTGGTAGGGACGGCCGGGACCATCGGTGTTTTGAAAGGCTCGGCCGTAGAGTGGCATGCCGAGGACTATCTTTGAAGGAGACACACCGCTGCGGACATAAAAGTCGATGGCGGCGGATGTAGAGAATGGTGTCGACACTGGGTTGTCGTGAGATGGGTACAGGTTGGCCTGATGACCCGCGGTCTGGTCCCAAGAGCCGGCATAGTCGTAGGCCATCAGGTTCCAGAAGTCGAGATATCGATCCATTCCACGAATATCAAGTTTCTGGAAGTTTGTCGCACCAGCGGGACAGGCCACGGTCAACTCAAAGTGATAAGGTCGGCTCAGAGTCTGGGCGTATGCATCCATTTCATAACGCACAGCGCCTAGAAGCTCAACATAGTTTCTAGCCTCGTCGGCATTCTGAGGATACTCCCAATCGATGTCGATACCATCAAACCCGAGGTTCTTGATCAGATCAACGCAGCTCTTGGCGAATGTGGCGCGTCCTTGAGGCGTGCTGGCGGGGCCCTTGAAGTTGCTGCTAAAAGTCCATCCTCCGATACTGAGAAGAACCTTGAGGTTTCGGTTACGTCTTTTCAAGAGGTTAAGTTGCTTCATGCAACCGTACAGGTTGGTGCCAACATCATTCCAGGAATCACCGTCCCAGTGAATATCGGTATCAGCCCATGAGTCGGTGAGATGGCTGGGTGGGATATGTGAGCTGAGTGGTTCCACAATTAGACTGAGGTAACACAACTTACACTTCGCCAGAGTCGCTACGAATATTAGCGAACGAGTAAAGAATATGAGTCAGGTTCTCCACGGGAAGATCCTGAGGGCGATGCTTTCGTGCATAGATGGCCCTGTTGTGTGCGTTAGCTGAGCTGTCAATGTGATGAGATGCATACAGGGTAGCTTTTTACCAGTTGACGAAATACGCAACGGTGCGGAAACCTTCGGGTCCACCACCCATTTTGATTGAAGTAGAGAGATTAGGTATAGAGATATTTGATAGAAATACTGCAACTAATGCAGCGAAAACGGCGCTTATAAGTAAAAGACTCTCCCTGGTACAAGTTCCAAGCCGTAGTCTTGGCTGTCTCTGCGTAGGATCCGTGATGATGGAGGGGCACTTGGAGGGGTGTCGAGTGGGGAATGAATCACTTTCAGCTTTGAGAGGATCAAGATGGAGTGGATTGTAACTAAAGCAAATAAATATATATCAAAGAGAGGTATGACTTGACAAATAATCAGTGATATAATAAACGCGGAGGCATCCGGTTCTCTTACTCAGCCGCCATCTTTCAGCTCAACAAGCAGCCCAAACAATCCATGTTCTTTGCGTCGTCATCTGCGGCGTTGATTTGGGCCTGAGCGGCCAAGAGTGGCGGTGCCCAAACGTGGCAATGCTACATGTGTCGTACCTGGTAGCTTGGCTTGGGCAGCTGGGGTAGTCTATCTAGATGCATGACAATACAGCTTGCCATGGCCTTGGGAGCTTGGCGATTATGGAATCCAATAATAGCATAACTACACTGGGTCATTGTAATGCTCGTCATTCAGAAGATTAAGTGAGGCAAACTAATAATGCGTCAGTCTTCTAAGATGATGCAGAATCTTGAAATGAAAAAGCTGCGGATCGTAAAAGTCATTCTATGCAAGGTATCTATGAATCATCGCAAGTCGTCCCATTGGTCCAGTCGTACAGGACTCTTCAAAACACAAAAAGGAAATCCTCATTCTCCAAGTCCGTGGTATCTCCAAACCCTTTATCACCGTCCTTCTGTCCCGTCCTGTCACCTTCCACATCATGCGCTTGTGATATCCTATCATGCTCATCACCTATTGCCTCGCGAAGTGTCACGCCTCCTCGCAATGTCCTCTCCATGTGTTCTATCCTCTCCACCTCTTCCGCCGTCTCAAGACTTCGATCAACCAGGATGGCACTCTTTCCAAGTGCAACTCTACGTTGGCTGTGAAGTCGATTTAGGCGAGAGAGATGTAGAGACGTGCCCGCGACGAGGACAACGACGAGAACGTAGAGAGCGAGGTTGGCTCGCAGACCGCGAGTATAGGCTGGCGCTTCGTCGGGTGAGTAGAGGAGTGGACCAACGATGTTGCCGGCCGAGGCACTGATGAAGATGAGTGCCGAAGTAGTCTTGCGTTTTGTGTCGCCTGCTGTGTTTTGTGCTGACCATGAATATATTAATGGGGCTGCGTTGTGTTAGATCAACATCGACAGCGCAATCAACAGTACTTACTAATTCCAGTAAAAGTACATAAGCAAAAATAACCAGCTAGACAAGCAGCTTTATTCTCAAGGCTATGCGCAAAATGCAGGAGGATAGCACATCCAACGATGGGCGGCACACACAGCATGGCGATGACTGGACCTTTGAGCTTCCACTTCATGGATACGTAAGCACTCACAGAGACGGCGATGATGTGCGAAATGCCAACGGGCACATTGAACAGCATGGTCTGAAAGGGATCTGACACAAATGACTTGATGATCAGAGGACCGAAAGTCGAAATGCCATTGGAGGGGACCGAGATGCAGAAGATCATGGCGACCCAGTACCATGTCTTGAGGTCCTTCAGTGCCTCGACGACATGGGGAGTCCTCCACTCGCGAGACATGACGCCCATTTGGTTGTTGCGAAGGCGTTCGATCGCAATGATCTTGTCTTCATCAGTGAGGAACTTGGCTTCGGTAGGTGAATCTGGCATCCAGAAGAACATGATAAAGGCGACTCCCACAGTGATGGCGCCAAAGAAGAGGAAAATCATCTTTCCGCGTTAGCCAGTTGACTCTGTCTAGACATCTTTGACATACCTGGTAGGGCTTCATTTTAGAATCGATACTCGCAAGTCCGTATGTAATAAGACTGCCAAGCTAGGAAGCGATGTTAGCATGGTTTTGAACGGAAAAGAGATATACTCACCACCCATGTTAACCCATTCATACAGTACCACGATCCGATTCTTAGTGTTTGCTCTCTTGGAAACATTAGACACAGCTCTATTTGTCAGATATCAACCATACCTTCTCCTCCACCACATCTGGGTAATAGCGATGAAGCTTGGTCCAATACTAGCTTCAAACGCACCCAGAAAGAACCGCGCAGCCATCAACGTCCGGAAATCTTTCGCCCAGGTCATGAGAATCAGCGTCGTTCCCCAGGCCAACACCATGGCACTCGTGAGCTTTCCGATGGGCAGCTTCACTAGTGCAAGCGCAAGCGGAGGCTGCATAAACAGCTGCGCAAGGAAAACAATACTTCCGAGCCATGAGTACTGGTCGCCTTGGAGATTGGTGTCCTCGATGAGCCCGAATATTGAAGCATACGATAATGTTGCTTTGTCGAGAGCTTGGAGGAAGTAGACGGATAGCATTAAAGGAAGCAGGGCGAGATCAATGCGACGAAGGATGCGGGCATCGTCGGCTGGTGAAACAGTGATGTGCTCATCGGGCGAACGACCCATTTTGATGAGAAGCATGGCCGCGGCATCGCGATAAGGCTCAGTTCTTGCATCATGACTCCTCTCAACATCCTCCATGGTGCTTTGCGACTCGTTGGTGTTGTCATTTTGAGGAAGAGGCTGGTACTCTGCCCGCACTGCATTTGAAGAGAGGAGAGAAAGCCTTCGAAACATGATTTGCCAGCCGTTGTCGTCCCATAGGAGTGGACAGGAGTTTTTTTTTTTTAAATTTAAAAAGTTTATTTACGTATAAGCCGAGACTCGGGTGAAGTGAGATGAGGTGAGGTTGGTGATACTTGAGAAATGACGTCTGTTGGCAGTTCAAGCGAACCAGGAGCTTTCATTAGCGAGAGACATGTGCTAAAGACCCTGTAAGTTTGGGGGGGTTGATGGTCGAGTGCACAGCGCACGTGGGGATGTTGACAGGCGACCTTGCTAGACGGACACTATGAAATGTCCAGGTGATGGGCGAGAGTTGGGATAATAGTTTGGACAAGAGAGTAAGCTTTCTGTTTAAATCTGAGCTAAATAGAATGTTGCTTTCATTATCGTTACACAGTTGCATGCCCAAGCATTCGTTCCAAGATAATACCCTGACACAAAGAAAGCCACTGCAGGCGATGAGTTTGAGTCATGTGGGCCTAATTCCGACATCAACTAACACAATAATAACACTCGATGGCCTGGACTGATCCAGGATGCTTCTTCCAGATCCATAGGATTCCCACCTTGGACTTGTTCTATATTTGTTATCGACTTGATTACTACACCAACAACAAGAATCTGCCTTTCCCTCTCCGTGTCTGTCCCATTCGTTTCACATTAAGCGCCGGGGAACCATGCACAACATTCCCCGGCCGTGAGCTGAAGAATAGAGTCTCCCTCCTACGCGCTTCCAAGATCTACCGCTCAACCGTGATTCGACAAATCACCACCTCTGGCGGCTACACCTTGCCATGAATCCACCACCCTACATGATGTTGAAAAAGGCACAGGTTTCACTATTAATCCCAGAACCAACAGCATTAGACAAGAGAAAATGGACAGGATCAGAATCCTTCTTAATGGCAATTTTTCGCTTCCTTTCCGTCTGTATGCTTCGTATTATCGTATTCTCTCGTCTGTGCGATTATAACAACTCTCCTTTTATTTCATCCTCGTTTTAAAAATGGCTAAAAGTAATGGCTTTATCGGTTTCTTCTCTTCTGATTATAACACTTTTATTTCTCTCGTTTTTACTACACCCCTTGCTACAACGCTACTATGTCTTTCCCTCAACGGTACGCTCTTCTCTGGCGCGTTCCTCAAGTTTGTCAATGATAACCGCCCTTCGGTCCAATTTGCTGTTCAGATCATGGCCAACATGATGTCTGCTCTGCAGATCGTTGTTATCTGCAGGGTTATCAACCTTGGTGTCCGAAGACGCCTCAAGACTAGGAGCATGAGTCTTGATCTGATGCGAGCGTGGATGGACGCCATGATACCACGTATCAACTGGGACTTGCCTTTTGTATATATCCTTCTGTTGGGCCTCTTGGTCTCGGTCTCCATGGTGCTGAGCGCTATCTGGGCTGCTGCCATGACACCTGTTGAAACCTTTGAGTACATCGAAGGCACCGTCCAGATTCCAAGCTGGGATAACCTCACCCATATCAAAGAATATCCTTCAGAAGTTGGCTCAGTAGGACCTACCAAGCATACCGCCCTTGGCAAGTTCACATACTCGGTCGGCATCCAAATGCTGGGCAGTCTTCTCGCCTCCGCTGCTTCAGCATCGCCCATCCACAACTCAACACGCAACCATGAGAAGCTGGACCAAACAGGCTATAGCTACATCGGCCGATCATACGGCGTTGGATCCTCCCCAGGTCTAGGCGAAGTCCACTTCCAAACCGGACGCAGTGTGCTTGGATGGCAGTACCAGGAGGTAGGATACCGCGCCAAAGTCAACTGCATCTATAACGCATCTAGCGACTTTAAACTCTATCAGGAGGACTCTTCTATGCGTTGGGCTGCACAAGGTGAACTTCCCGACAGTGATGATGGCTATGAATATTCCACTTACATCGGATTCGGTGACGGAAACGCTGTTGTCGCCATTGGAGTCGCGCACTTTAAGGACAAGGATGCAATAGTCGCTCCCGAGAGAAAATACATCGGCTTCGCGGCGGGAGGTTTCTACAAGTTCTTAAATACGACGCAGTGCGAGGTCGAATTTGAGCCTACACTCTTCAACGTCACGGTCAGCAGTCGAGGCAAGAACATCACAGTTGTGCCAACGAACGATACTAGAGTTCGCGATATGGATCCCACTCGTTGGATAAAAGGCACTGTCCTTCGTCAGTTCGAGCTAATTGCCAACGACGAGACAAATCTGTACGTATCCACTGTTGGTACAGCTTTCAATGCCTCCATCACCGACCATCGTCTTCGTCTTGAGACGAACAACACCCTGACCTCGAGAACGTCCGCAAACGTCACCCTCGAAGGTGTCGAAAACGTCATAACCGCCATGGTGGACGACATGTTGGTAGCGTATGCCTCTGCGCAGTTCATGGTTGGAGAGTTCAAAGACGAAGTCAAAGGCTCCATCCGAGTTACAGCCATCATCGTCGGCGAAAAGAAATTTGCCATAGCCGCATTTTCGCTAAACATGGCTATTGTAGCGCTGTTTCTAATCGAAGCTATTCGAACAAGAGGCTGGAAGGACATTACTGAGTTTGATCCTTCAGATATTCGCCATGTGATGATCGCTGCGTCTGAAGGAGGTGCAAGTCTCGCTCAAGTTGGATTCTCTAATAGAGATAAGCTGGGCAAGATTAATGTGAGGGTGGGTGAGACTGGGGCTGGGAGATTTACGCTGGCGGTTGATGGGGAGGTATCGCCCACTGTCAAGTATGAGAGTATGAGGGGAGCCAATGGAGGTAATGATACCGATGTTGAAAGGTGCAAAGCGTCTGTGGTCGAGACCATCAGTACCAGGTCACGAGATAGGAGTATATGAATAATGTAGAGTATATAACCAGTAACAGCAGTATAGAAGTCGCTATTGTTGGTAGTAATATGAATCGGAAACTTTCGAGCATTAAATCTTTAATTATATCTTGCGGTACTCCTATTATTATGACATTTTCTCTTCAATCGTGCATTCATTTGTGAAAAATACTAAAAACTTGCAAAAACACCCACAACCAGATCTCTCAGCAAACCTCTACATTCTCCTCCAGTGTATCCATTTCTGTCCAGTTTTGCCCACAGATTCACAAACTCTCTGCAATCCACAGTCAGCGACGGCACATCATTTATTACATCTTCAGCACTTACCTTTTTGTTATCTGTAAAGTCAGTGTAGAATCCATTCCATATATCTCTATCAGGACAACTCGTCTCACCCTCAGGACAGTCAGGTTGGTTCGCCAATCTAGTCTCAACATCATTGATCCACGGCTTCGGAACAGGCCAATCCGAAAAGTGCACAAACTTGGCCTCGCTCAGCGCAACACTAGAATCCCACTTTTCCCGCTCACTGCCCAGATACGCGGTATGGTCCTTATTCCTGAACTCGGCAGTGAGCATGTCGTACTTGCGATGGGGCAGGATGAGAGCGCTGTCGAGATACAGACTGTTTACTATCTCCATGTCGTAGTCGTTGGGGCCGATGCTGTTCATCTTTTGCACGATGCGCTCGAATTCTACGTCGTCGGGCTGGATGAGCATCACCTGCGATGAGAGAATCCGCTTAGGAGGATTCTCGTTGTAGAGCCAGTAGGCGCGGGGCATGGCAACGGGGCAGGGAGGTAGTTGGAAGAGTTCGTCCATGTGTTGGAGGACCATACTGTCTGAGTCAAGGGAGAGAACTCGGTCATATTGGGTCTGGTTGAAAGCGAGGAGTTTGGTGAAGGAGTCGGCCCATGTTTCTAGACAGAAGTTAGATAGTAAAGGATAAGTTGGGGCTGTAGGAGATATACCATCTTGTCCATCGCGATGTTGGATCTCAATTGGTTGAAGCGTAACATTATACTCATCGCGAGCTCTGATGAGAAGTTGTCCACCGCGTTTGTTTGAGTACGCAGCATCTGGCTCAAGCATTTCCTTCGGGTACATGAGCAGGCGATCAGCCTTGCTACCAAGGCGATGCAATTGCTCAAAGATCATAACCGAGTTGCAGAGATAGTCCTCGTTGGTGACATACTGAATGTAGGCAAAGCGCGACCAATCGACGTCGTCGTCGTTGTCGTCGTCGTCGTCGTCATCGCCGAAGTCTTCATCCTCCTCATCCTCAAAATCGCCTTCAAGCTCATCGCCGAGTTCCTTTTTGAGATCATCTTCCTCCCAGTCACCGTCATCGTCCAAGTTGATAAAGACATCAATTTCGTCTTCGTCCTCAAAGCCCATAAACTCTCCCTTATTCTCAAGATCCTCAATCTCAGCGATGGTGAGTTTATGGGGAGTTGGCCTAGAATCAGGGTCGTGAGTGAGAGTTTCTGTGATTTCGTCAACCTCATCGACGACTGCATCGTGATTCCTCCATTCTTCAGGAACGGGGACGTCTGTGGCCTGGAAAGAGGCGAAGCAGGTAAGGAATATATAATAAGTAGCGCCGAGGATTGCGAGGATGGGGATAATCCTCATCAAGCGCACCGCGACGAATGACGATGCCTCACCCATTATGAAGATTTATCTGAGGCCAGTCTAAAATGAAGACGAAAGCAGCGGGGGAAATATTCAAAAGAATATGTGTCGGCATTGTGCAATTATGATAGGAGACAGTAAAGCAAGGGAGAGAGAAGCATCCAGGGATTGGATTGTTGAACGTGTTCCCTTAACATGGCTGCCAAAGCTGACACAATGTCTCACCACAGAACATCGCTAACAAAGGGCAACGGCGCCAGTACATGGAATTTGACGGTAAGGGAATCACCAGTTGGGACTAGAATGAGCGCCATGTAAATGCTTTTTGTCTTAAACCCCAGTGGAAAAGGGGCATCTTATACTTTAAGGGTGCAGTATCTCATTCCAGACATTGCCGTCGATAGGGACACCAAAACTTTACTCATCCCTGATTACATAGAGTAAAAAAGAATTAAACGAGACTCTAAATGATCCTTGATCTTCACTCGTTAGTAATGGTTCAATATTCAAGCACAAGGCTAAGTTGCGCGGCTGTTTCACCATCGCAAAAGAAAGGACGTAGAAGAAAATCAGAAAGGCTAGTGAGAATGATAGGAAGCCGATCGTAGCGCCAATTTTGTTATTGTGACTGCCCATATATTGATGCATTAATCTTGTCATCTTTATAACCGAGATATTAGCGTAGTTGGCAGTGATATATAAGGTACTCTCAACGAATCTGATCTCCAATTCTTGACTGAGAAGACTCTCAATGAACTCAACGCTTAACTATGCCTTGTTTACCCTCTCTTTATCCTTCTTCTTCCCCTTCCAATGGGTTCTCGCAATCTTCAACAAACCCCAGGCCAAAAGCCTGTACACCACCACACAAGCCGCCAAACACGCAATGTTGACAACGGGATCGACGTCAAAGCTATACAGCTCCAGGACATCCTGACCCGTCTCAATAGGGCACTTCCCGTTCTCAAGCCTCTGCTCGTTGTTGCATGTAAACTCGATGCCGCGCAACGAATACGGTGCGACAGCGCGCGTGCCGTACCGGATGGGTGAGAGGTAGTTGAAGGCCTTGAACAGATCGGGCATGCCGATGGAGAGTACCCCAGCCATGGTATTAGCAAGAGCGAGGAACACGCCCATGATGTTGACGGCGAAGCCTGTGTGGCCGAAGAGTGTATTGAACATGATACCGAGACTCTCACCGCAGGATACGATGCCGAAACAGGCAAAGACGGAGGTGAAGTAGAGCGTTGCTGTGCGGGGGAGATCAACTGCGATGACGGCCAGCACACCGAAGATCAGGCAACTTATCAACTCAAAGGGGACCTCGAGGATGGTGTAGGAAGCAAGAAAAGCATTGACACTGTAGACACCGTCATCGTCCTCTCTATAGAATACATCGCGCTCGCCAGGATAGATGGCTGTGTTCTGTAACATGCCGACAAAGTAAAACGCGCCGAGTTCCTGGACGAAACCCATGCGACTTTGTACCGAGTAATAGTCGTTGTCAAAGGGGGCAAAGAAGAGAGCCAGGATAAGAGCAAGACCGATGACTTGCATCAAGCGAGCGACAATGAGCTCAGGTTGACGGTAGGTGTTGATAAGAGCGCGATGGAGGAGGAGAGGAAGTGCGGTAGTGATAGAGGCCCGTTTACGGATGAGGGCTCCTAGTTCGGCAGGCGTCGAAAGATTGGCTTTGTTAAAGGATCGGCGCTTTTGCGGTGGTGCGGGTGGAAGAGTTGTCCCCTCTTGAGTAGTGTTTATCTGGTCTGCAGAATCCGTATTCTGAACTTCATCCTTCTCCTGGATATCAGAGAGTTTCTCGCCCTTTATCGATGCACTCTCCGCTTTCCAATTATCAATCATATTCTGAACTCGTTTGCGAGACTCCAATTCTTTCCCTTCATGCTGTAGATCAATCGTGATGATATCCAAGGCAAAATCTGCGGGATTGGTGTGGTGAGGACACTCATACCCATGACGCGCCAAATATCCAAGCATATCACGTCCAGGACCAGAGTAAACCTGTGAGCCACCACGTGCCAAGAGCAAGACGTTTCCAAATTCCCTAAACAGATCGGACCGAGCTTGGTGGATTGTGAGAATGAGTGTTCGGCCCTCGTTGGCAAGACCTTGAAGGACTTCCATGATGGAGTTTGCGGTGAATGCATCGAGTCCTGATGTCGGTTCATCGAGGAGAAGAATGCGCGGATCTGTCAAGACCTGGATTGCGATAGACACACGACGCTTTTCTCCTCCAGAAATACCCTTGACAAGTTCACCACCGACGAGGTTATCGGCACAGTCCTTTAGACCCATCTTGAGTAGAACTTCTTCTGCTCGACGGTTCTTCTCATCTTTGCTCATGAATGATGGGAGACGAAGTCCAGCGGCAAAGCGAAGAGTCTCACGAACAGTAAGGGACGGCAACAATGCGTCGTCATCTTGGCAGACATACGAGCAGACCGATCGAATGACGGAATCCGAGGGAAGAGCCCCGTTAAAGGTGAGTTTTCCAGCTGGCCGATACTTTGTCCCGACAGAATCGCGCAGTCGCAGGGCCATGGCGTTGAGCAGCGATGTTTTTCCACTTCCCGAAGGTCCCATGATGACATTCAATACTCCAGCACTGAACGTCGCATTGACGGGATTCAAGATAGTCTTTGTAGGCAGCTTCTTTCCCAACTGCGTTCTTTTATCCAAAGCCAACGAGAACTCGTTCAGTTCCAAGTCGATAGTGCGCACATCAGCAACAGAGCGCGCTGTCATCTTCTCCTTACCGGCCGAGAGATCAGTATCTGAAACACGAGCTCGAGCAATGGTCATCTCGACCTTGATGATGCGTAGTCCGATAACCGATAGCACGAAAAAGAATACGACAAAGGCCAGGCATACGAGAATGGGCTTGGCAACCCAATCTTTTGGAAAGCCGAGAGATTCCATAATATACGCTCCCGTATACTGCTTGCATCTCGGATCAGATCTATCGTTCGAGGCGGGACAGTCGTAAAAACTCCCTTCGAATTCGTTACCGCAGTATGCGCTAAAAACATAGAACTGTCGACGTTAGTATTCATCAAACACATTCAAAGTAAAGAACATACCGTGTAAGTAAGCCACTTCAACCAACGAACGTAAACAGGAAGACTGTTTACATTAATAAACATGCCACAGGCCATACTTTGCAGTGTAAAGACCAGATTCGCAATCACACTTGCGCCAGCAAAATGTCTGACTGTTGCCACACAAACCATGGCACAAGTAACAGCGATGTACTGGTTGAGAAGTGTGATGGCGAAGAATGTGAAGAATCGTGCCACATCTCGCTCGAAACCAGCCATGAAGAAAAAGAGGACAGAGAAGAGGAAAGGTGCCGCGACATCTTCGGTGATCATGCGGGCGATTCGGCGTGAAAGAACAAAGGGGAGGGCGTCGACGCATCCTTCCGAGTTTTCACGATCAAAGGTTGGGATGTCGAATGTCATGCGGTAGACCTCAAAGATGAGGATGAGGTAGCCTTGAAGACCAGCTGCTGTGTAGAGGCCTCCCTGTCGGGATCGGATACCAGCTTGGTCGCGACCGAGATTGTAGAACATGTAGCCCGTTACGAGACCCATAAAAACAGCTTCTGTGATGGAAGCTGCCATACCAAGAGGATCGCGATATGTGACTTTGAGTGTACGATCGGTGAGGACAGTAACCTGCCGTAGAAAACCCGCATGCTCTTCCGTCTTCTTGTCCTTTTTCTTTTTTCCATCTCTGATGTCGACAGTCTTGTCAGGGGGGGGATATCGCTTCAAAGTCTCCTGATTCCAAGCGCTCTTCAAACGCTCAACCTTGGCTGTTGTTTCCTGTTCCAACTCGGGTGTACGATTGTCGACAGCTGCGATATCTATGATGAACTCGGCGGGATTGATGAAAGGAGGGAGTTGATATCCAAGTTCTCCGAACCATGGAACGGATTCCTTGATTGTACCGGAGTAGACAGGGCTACCTTTGGTCAGAACGATCAAGTTGTCGAAGAGATCCCAGATTTCAGATCGAGGCTGATGGATTGTCGTAATGATGGTGCGCCCCTTTTGTGCAAGTGTCTTGAGTGTTCGAACAAGCTGGTAGGCACTCGTCGCATCAAGACCGGTGGTAGGCTCGTCGAGGAAGAGGACAGAAGGGTTGGCTAGCAGTTGAACGCCAATACTAGTACGTCTCTTCTCTCCACCTGAACATCCATGGTGTTGAGAGTTTCCAATTCTCGTATCGGCACACTCCTTGAGACCGAGCTCGAGAATGACCTCTTCTACAACCCGTTGCCGTTCTTCGGAAGTGGTTGACGGTGGTAATCGCAAGTCGGCCGAGTATCGAAGGGTCTCTCTAACGGTCAGGGTTGGAAGTAGGATGTCCTGCTGCATAACGTATGCATGGCGAACACTATGTACTCCAACTCTGCCATTGAACGTAGCAATGCCTTGTTGACTCAATCTGGAACTGAGTACTCTCTCGGCCACGGTGTTGAGCAGTGTGGTCTTACCAGATCCGCTTCCTCCAATGATAGCTGTCAAAGTTCCTGGAGGAAGATTAGCGCTTACAGAGTGAAGAAGCGGTTTCATTTTCGATGCAGTGTTGAATTTTGACGAGACCAGGTCGCCATATGTCGAAGGTGCAAGCCATGATGGGGCTGTATCGACTGAGACGGCCAAGTCATGAATGTGAACATGAACAGCCTGGACATCAGCGAGTGACAGGTTTCCACCACCGGATACTGAGAGCCGTGACATTTCGCTTTGTTGGACACGAGGATCTATCGAGATCTCCAAGGAGCTTGGTCTGTCCATCTTTTCGATGTCGATGTTGTCCGAGGGATTTCCATGTTGCGACATGGCTGTAAGTTGGATTGTGTATTTGGTGGTTGGTACAACTTTAACGACAATATTACCTTCGGCTGCCCTGCATCAAGCGTCATACAAAGTAGGGTACAAAAGTAACCTTATTCTCTGTTTATGAATGTGAGTTGAGCGCTGTTGTAAGGCGATGTTATCTGTTGGTCCACGCCCTGGACATTATGTATGGCTGGCGATTATGCTGAAGTTGTTTAGGCTGTGGTGTGATGCGATGTGAGTGAGATTATAATCCGTTTTGACAATTGGTGGTCATCTATGACGCCGAGGATTTATGCAAGATGGACCTTTGGTAAAGTCGCGATGGAAAGAGTTGACAAAGAGATGGATAGGAGGATCTTAAGGGTCATTGGACACCAAGACCAAGACCAAGGCCATGGTCCTCGGCCTCAACTCGAGCCAACAACAGGCCCGTCGCAATGTAAACGAGATCATGGCTATTACCCGAAGTGGATGCCAAATTCAGATCGGTTCGGCCGCCGCGTAGTAGGCAAAGTAGAAGTGAAGTGGGTTGAGCGGAAGAGAGTGGTCTCGATTTGGGGTCTTCTAGTGGGGATGCAGCTTAGCCCCTCGCACTCTTCGAAGCGAGCTCGGTTTGCGGGGGGTACAAAGAGAGCCAACAATGGACCGGGGGACACGAGCTTGTTCTCATCCTGGACTGGTTAGATTGGAAAAAGAATTGATCCAGAAGTAATAAGAGTTGGCCTTTGATTAGTCGATGATCTCGGGAGACTTTGATTCCGAGGCATGGGTTTGTCTTTGTCGTTGGAGAGGGTAGTAGATGTAGATGCGAATGTTGCTTCGACATGGCAGGTACCAACAAAGATCTTTACCTCGGATTACTAAGTCATTTCTTACTGAATTCATCACTGAATTCATCACCAACATAATTCAAGATGCGATATTCGTTCAATCTACCTCCTACTATCTAATTATTCAATGCGACTCATCTACAAAGACTGTTCCCCTTTAACTGAATCATGCTTCCTCCTAATCCCACCACTTGAAGTAACCCTCGCTTATCGATCCCTGGTCTCGGCTTCGACAAAAAGGTGTCGCTTGCGAAACGATGCAACGGTCGCTACCGCTTTGCTGCCCGTTTTGGTATAAGCGACGTCTATGCATATAACCCCATTTTCGCACGACAGGGTTGGCTATTTCGTATTTGCCTGATGACACGGCAAACCTTGGCCGATGGTCTTGATGCTGTTGGTGATATTCAAGGTGATGTTGGTGATCACTTGTGATGTCCAAGGTTTCATACATATCACTATATATCTACACAACATTGAAGACATCATAGAGCTCGCGGTAGAATACCTACCAAGGTTAGCAGCCAAGACCGGAGATAATCCTCCCAAATGCCTCACACCAAGTCTCGTCAACACCAATGAAACTCCCCCAATTTCTCCAATACCTGTCAAAAAAGCCGACACTTTTCTTTTTTTTCCCCATCTCCCAAGACGAGACACATCTCACATGCACACACAGAGTCACATCCAATGACGCCACTTTATCATCAAATCCCTTGACATTACTCATGCTATAGTTGATAAATGAAGAAATAATAGATTATACAATAACAACCCCATCCTTAATAACCAACGCCTCTTTGCATATGTTGTCTAATCATCAATCATTTTCGTTTCACATTTCATTGCCATATTTTAGACTGTTCGCTTCTCCGTGATGGGCTCGCCAACCGGCTTGCTGACCACGAATCCAGCGTTGGGCGCACCGAGCTCAAACACCTTGTTACCTCGCAGCCACGTCTCCTTGACACGACCCGTGAACTCGTGGCCTTCCCACGGTGAGCAGCGGTTCTTCCATCGCATGTCGCCTTGGGTAAAAGTCCACTCCTCGGTATCGTCAAACACGCAAATGTCAGCATCCATCCCGACCTTGATGGCGCCCTTTCGGTGCGCCAGACCGACTTGAACGGCAGTGGCTTGACAGCAGAGACGCACGATATCGGTGATGCTGGGCGTCTTGGAAAAGTCGGCGCGCTTCTTGGCCGCGGAGTGCAAGATAGGGAGACCCAGTCCGACGGATGAGATACCGCCCCAGGCTGCGAAGAAGTCGCCACGGCCCTTTCCTTCGGCGACGGGGTTTTCCATCTCGGGCGCGGGAATCACGATACCTGAGTCGTTGTGTGGCAAATCGGGTCGCGCTGTCTCTAGGTGCTGAGGAAGGAGCTTGAGCTGGGGTGT
Organism: Fusarium graminearum PH-1; assembly: GCF_000240135.3. Lineage (NCBI taxonomy): Eukaryota > Fungi > Ascomycota > Sordariomycetes > Hypocreales > Nectriaceae > Fusarium > Fusarium graminearum. Next base: position 6,214,795 of record NC_026476.1, read on the forward strand.
GCAAGGTGAGTGATCCGACACGACAGTTCTGATGCACGAGTCCTCAGCAACAAGCTCCTCCCAAAGACCATCTCGGTTCTTGCCCTCTCGAATAGGTGGACAGCACTTGTGTCGAGTGTCACCCTTCTCAATCTCCTCGGCAGTCAAACCGAGGTAGTGGAAGCAGGTTTCGGCAGTGATATTAATTCCAGATTGGCGAGCGGCCTTGAGGAGAGGGATGCACTGGGTAGCAGAGAGGTGAACGATGTGGAGGTGGAGTTGAGGAGCAATATGCGCCTGGCTCAGAATCTCCTCGACGGCGTATGTTTCGAAAGCAGGAGGTCGAGACTCGAGGAATGTCTTGTAGGCGTCGAGTTGACCGGAGGGAGCGAGGGGTGCTTCTGAGGCCTGGACTGTGTCGCCGACCGATTGAGTGATAGGAGGAATCATCTCGGCGTGGAACATGAGAGTCGTCTTGCTGTCCTTTAGGGTTTCCATGGCCAAGGCGATATCCTGAGAAGAGACAGCAGGGAACTCGTCAACCTAATGACTGTCAGCTTACGGTTTGGCTTACAGGATGCAGATTCAACTTACACCGGACTCGATCAAGAATCCCTTGAATCCTCGAACACCAGCCTCGATGAGAGGGAGCAGCTCATTGGCGTTGCCAGGGATGACACCGCCGTAGAAACCAACATCGACCCAGCATTGGCCCTGGCTCGCTCGAAGCTTCTCCTCGAAGCCGTGAAGGGTAGTAGTGGGAGGAATGGCGTTGAGAGGCATGTCAACCACGGTGGTGACACCACCGCTGGCAGCAGCACGGGTACCAGTCCAGAATCCCTCCCACTCAGTTCGACCAGGCTCGTTCAAGTGAACATGAGCATCGACCAGACCAGGAATGAGAAGCTTGGAACCGTGGTCAACATAGTTTATGCCGGCTGGGAAACTGGATGAGGGAAGGACTTCGGGGATGATTGACACGATCTTGCCAGTGACTGGGCTAACGACAACTGAGGCGGGAGTGGTAACAAGGGAATCATCAGGGAGAGTAACAACAACTCGGGATGATACGAGGACTGAAAGAGGACCCTCGGGGTACTGTTCGGTGCTGGGAGATGCCATGATGGGTGATATGAGCGATATGAATCAGGAGGAGGGAGGGAAGAATGAAAGAAGGAAAAGATGAAAAGAGAAAAAAAAGTCGGAAATATTTCAAACAAAGCTACTGCAAGGATGTGTCCAAAATCCGGGGAAAGCTGGTTCACTCTGTGTCCCTAGCTATGTCGGTTCTTTCTGGGGATGTTCCTCTTATCCTTATCTCTCTGCTTCCTCTTGGAGGTGTGGCTCACAGATTAGTCCAATTGGTGGGGTTGCGACTCAAAGATAAGAGAAGGTCAGACGGAGTAAGTCAAGCTGTGTCGTTCTGATAAGGGAAGCTTTATCAAGTGGGAAGCTGATCTTATCAATAAAGGATAAACAATTGGTTTGTTTTCAACGAGTGTTGTTACTACAAGAAACAGAGGAGTAAGAGAAGAAAAAGAGAGGGAAAAGCCACCCCCAGGAATTCGGCTATAGCTTCTTCTTATCGTTCCTCTTCGGCACAGTATTTTCATGGGCGGTTTCTATATTCATTATTCGATCAAAACACCACCTTCCAATCAATGATTTGCCTCCCGGTCCCTCCCTTTTTACATTCCACTCTAGGCAAATTCCCGATGTGTTGTTCACCCTTTGTGCATATGACTTTTCTAACATGGGATGGCCTCAGGTCCCACTTACACGGAAGAAAAAGCTTAGACTATAACTGCTAAACCCAACTTGGCTTATCATTGATAACAGGAAAAAAAGAAAATCTGGAATTTCCAGGGTCCTTTGCATCGGACACAGCCGGATGCCGGTTTCTCACGAGTCGGGACCAATCAGAGTCTTGAATCTCTAAGCCGAATGCCGCAGTGGGTGATTGAATCGAGTAAATATCGAGTAATACGATGAACGGCTTTGGTTCTGCAAGGTTTGGAGAGTATTTCATTGGCGTACGTGACACCGACGTTGCAGCAGAACGTTGGAGATTCTCCTATTACTGTTTGCCATGGCTTGAATCTGACTGAGGCTATTCGGGACCACCAACAGCTGTTCGAGACAGGAATGTTCGCGTGAGGCAATTCACTTGCCCAACAAAGTCAGCCGATAATAAATCTCTCAAATAGTTCTTTGAGGATTATAGTTCTCGTGTCTTTGCCGAATGACTTGCCCTCTACCTCGGGCCATCCATGAACGAGTTTCTATCGAGTAATACAATCATGGTGTTTTTGGTTCTAGTCTGAGTCTGGCACACCCCGCGGAAACAATCCACTCGACGTGGCTGACCTAGCTAGCTATGTCTTTTATTGTCCTGAGGCTTATTCTATCACAGAAATAGGTTTTACTCGATCAAAACACCAAGTTGAGACGCCGTTGTATGTGCATTGCATGTCGAGGCTGCAGTATCGTGTGCAATAGCGAAAAGTCTAAAGCGTCATCCAATTCCTTTCCTTTGCCAAGTCATCATCATTCAATATTCAGCTGTCGTCATCACACCCTCTAATTCTAATAACTCGTAAAGTGTTGTTGACTGGAACATGCATTTATCCAAAATAGGCGGCTGTAAGCGGCGTCAAGAATCTTATCATCATGATGTTACAATGAAGAAGAAAAACAAGTAGCACAGGTATA